>NW_006921599.1:449672-471459 GCF_000298275.1 Orycteropus afer afer
TGTCTGCAGCTGTTTCTCTTCAATTTGAGTGGTGCCACATCAGCAAATGGAGGTCTTGAAAGCTTTACCTTATCCATATGAGTAAGGCTGGGTTTACTTAGATGATGCAGCTCTTTCCCAGTCCTATTTTGAGAGCCTTATAACCTAACCAGATTATTCATAAAGTTGCATGGTAATGTATCAAACAGTATTTCTTTGCTATTCATAAGGTTTTTCCTGGCCAATTCTTTCAGAAGTGGATGACCTCTTCCTTCTTCCTAGTCTTTCTCAGTCTGTAAGCTGTGCACCATGTGCGTCCCACTGGGTTTGAACCACTGGTGGCCTGGCCTCAAAACTCATATCAACACGTCACCACAGTAGGACAAACTGACAGACAAACTTGTCTCCCTGTTGGAGACCTCTCCTTCCACCCTTACCTGGGTATCTGTGGCTGACTGCTCCTCGGTCTGGGTCCCTGGCTTTTAATCCTGGCTTTTAATCCACTCTCCCATCCTGCTGCTTTGGGTGTGCCTGGGTTCTCTCTCCTCACCTGGCCCCCTGCGGCTGGCTGCATTAAAAGAACTAGTTAGAAATATTTAATGTATACTCACTGTTGTCGAGTTAGATCTGACCCATGGTGACCCCTCCTTGGGTTTCCAAGGCAGTATCACTACGGAAGTAGATTGCCCAAACTTCCTTTCAAGAATTGGCTGGAAGATTTGAACCTCCAGCCTTCTGGTTAGCAGTCAAACGCCTTAGGCACTATGCCATCAAAGCTATATCTAACACAATGAAACATTGCCTGGTATAACCTAGTAGTGTCAGACCTCATCTATCTTCAAGAGAAGGGATCAGGATAAGAATCAGCCCAAAGCTGATTTCTAAGAGGCGGAAGTCAGATATGAATAGATTGTAAGTCAAGGATTACATGAATATCAATAAAACCAAAAATTTGTGGAATAAAATAAGTGAAATTACTTTTTGTGTTTTCAAAGATATGAGATTCTTTGTAAGAATAATATAAAATCCAGAAGCTATATTAAAAATAGTATATATTGTAGCAAGCACACAGGTTAAAAACAAATATCATCCTGGGGGAAACAATTGTAAAACATAAGAAAAGTTTAATTACTTTAATACTTGAAACACTCATTCATATCAATAAAAGACAAATAATAAAATAATTTGTAAAAGACTTGAACAAGCAGTTCAGAGAAATGAGAGTGCAAATAGTTTGAAAAAATGTTCAATACCATGTATAATAATAGAAGGTATATAAAAATATTAAATTTATTAAGTGACACATTTTTTCTTCCACCAGGTTGACAATGATTAAAAAGTCTGATCATAGAGTATTATAAAGAACACGTGGAAACAAGTATTGGTGAACGTTCCTGGTGGGAATGTTAATTCACACTATTTCAATAGAGAGAACAAAACAAAGTTCAAAACACTGAGAAAGATTAGAAGCAGAGAAGATACATATATAACATGTATGACTGCATGCATAAAATGTTCATCAAAGATGCCCCAGAAACAAGCAACTTGGGTTGTTGGAAAAATTTCATCAATTGAACATGGATAGAATAAAGAATTTCTTTTTATTGTATTCATCCTTTACTACTTGTTACTGTTTTATGAAAATCTAATTTTAAATAAATAATTGTTGAAATAAATACAGGATTATTTTGAGAATAATAGATATGAGAACGTCCATCAGGCTCCTAAGAATCTTAATATCTGAAATCTAGGAGAAAACCAAGATATGACCATTTAAGAAAATATTCATAAATTCATGGATCTTATTTTAAGTTTTTGGATTATTAAATTGGAGTTCATATATCTAAGCAAGTTAAGTACATCCAGAATTAGCAACTATAGTCTTGCAATTAAAAAAAGAGGAAACAAATCAGAAAGATTTTCTTAAAGCCTGTCAGATGTCAGATGAGATGATTCTTTACTTTCTGGCCACAGTGTTTTTTTTTTTTTTTTAAGAAGAGTGAGGGAAAATTAAAAAAAAGAAAAAAGAAAAACTTGTAAAATCTATGCACTCTTAGAATTTATAGCTTTTTCATGTAAATAAAGTGGACAAAGATGAAATCTGACAGACTATCCTGGTTTAAAATAACTAAGAAAATCTTCACACCTGTAGCTTAGAAAAATATGAGCATGTGGAACAGGATTATATTTAATTTGAAAATAACTGTACTCTACTGAAAAGCTGAAGTTCCTCTTGATCACAGAACATTTTTTTTTTCTTTCCATGGCTCAATGGAATCCATTCTGTTGCTGAAATGTCTTTCTTGCTATCATGTGAATAAACTACAATATAATGACCGTGAATGAGATGAAAGAAAATATATCCAAATATTTTTTGACTCTTAAATAAAAATATTCATTCATAGACCCAAGTATCATATATCTTAAGCTACTTTAAGTATATGTAATTTATGAGAATACATGCTCTCTTCTGATTCCTCAGTATTTCAGCCTTTATTTGACTTTTACAATCCACAATTAAAAATGGAATTTAGTGGAATCCCTGACTATTGAGGTCTGGAAAGTAAATAGTCTAGGTCTGTCATGTTGCTTTTATTGTTGGGTGCCATGGAGTCAGTTCCAACTCATAGTGACCTTATGTACAATATGACAAAATACTGCCCAGTTCTGCACCATCTTCAAAATGATTGTTATGTTCAAGCCCATTGTCGTAGCCACTGTATCAATCCATCTCATTTAGGGTATTCCACTTATTCACTGACCCTCTTCTTTACCACACATGACATCCTTTTCCAGGAACTAGGCCCTCCTGATAACATGTTCAAAGTATGTAATAAAAATCCTCGCCCTCCTCCCCAGTAAGGATCATTCTGGCTGGACTAATGCCAAGACAGATTTGTTTGTTCTTCTGGCACTTCATGGTATATTCAATATTCTTTGTCAATGGCAAATTGGAAATAGAAATACCAGACCATCCAGCAATGCTATTATTAGGGATATATCCTACAGAAATAGGAGCTGTGACACAAGCAGATATATGTACACCCATGTTCACAGCAGTGTTATTCACAACAGCAAAATGATGAAAACAACCTTAGTTCATTCATCAATGGATGAACAGATAAGCAAACTATGGCACATATACACATAGAATACTACACATTAAAGGATAACAATGAATCTGAAAAACAACTCATAACATGAATGAACCTAGGAAACAATATGCTGAGTGAAATTAGTTAATCACAAAATAACAAATATTTTATGAGACCACTACTATGAAATAATCAAGAAACGATTTACACACAGAAAGAAAAATTCTTTGAAGATCACCAGGAATGGATAGAGAAGTAAGGGCAAATCACTAATTACAGTAGACGTATAAACTTGGGTGAAGGGGAAGATAATGTACAATAAGGGAGAGATCAGCACAAAATGATCAAGGCAAAGGAAGACACTCAGAGGAGCACAAGAATTAAAAGAAACAGAAGTAAATATGATTACATACATAATCCTGCAATAAAAATAATAACAATGATCCTCAAGTGGATACATAGAAAGACACTCAAGCTAAACAGGGGTGGAGAGATGAATGGGACTATACTAAAGAATACGTATAGTTTTGACAGAGGATATTTCTCCACGTGTATTTATATGTGTTGCAAATATAGCCATGAATATAATAGAGTATGGGTGGTGGGGGTAGGCAAAGTTATGAAAACTTCTTAGCTATAACCAAATGCCTTGAGGAAATGAGTCACTGAGCCTGGGGGCTCAAGACTATATAGTCTGGGGGAATATCTTCTTTACCCTACTTTCGTGAGTAGCAACTGGGGTCACAAAATAATCAATCAGATCAGGCTTAATGTCAGAGAGACTGGTACAACTCCCAACACTGTGGTTCAAGGACACCTTTTAAGCCTGGAACTAAATTCACCCCTATGGCTCAACTTTCAGCCAAACAACAGATAATAAAATCAACAACAACACCAGAGAGGGAAGCAATCCTTAGAACAATCAACCCATCTGCATCAAAAGGGCAGCTCTTGCCCAGGGAGAAAGCTTAGAATGCAGAAAGGGATAGAAAAGAAGGAGGAAGAGAAAAGGTAAATATAGGGAGAAAATCTGAAGAATGCTATTTTGTCACAAGGCAAAATGTGTATGAATTACTGAGTAGAAAACCAATTTACACTGTAAACTTTCACCCAAATCACACACACACACACACACACACAAAGTTTGAAAAAAATTCTTCTAAATTGGAATTAATAATGAATAGATAAATGTTTCTCTCACTGAGTCATTTTTAAAGCCTGTCTTTTATTGAGTATTACCTCCTGTGCGCTGAGGTGAAAATACCATTTTATACAACGCCATCGTTTGGTGTGAGCATCTCACAAATTGTTCCTTTCAAGTTCTGTTTCAGCACATAGAGTTTTGCTTTATTCATTTCTCATTTTTCAGTGCTTTCTATGGTTAATCTATGGAGCACAGTTCTTCTGTGACACATAGGAGTTTGCCATGAACTGACTATGGCAACAGGTTAACTCGTTCTATGGCTTTGCACTGTGCTAAGTATATTATATATTTTATTATTACAATTTTCAAAACAATCCTATGACTTTAGGAACTCATATATCATTTTACTGATAAAGAAACTGACACCCAGAGAAATGTATAGGCTCCTCCACAGCACTTAGCCAGATTTTGAGTCTAAATCTACCCCATTATAAAACCCATGTGTATTTTTACAGTACGAGCAGACCTTGTTTTATTGTGCTTTGCTTTACTGTGCTTTGTAGAAAGTGCAAGTTTTACAAATTGAAGATTTGTGGCAACCTTTCATCGAGCAAGTCTATCGGTGCCATTTTTCCAACCAGCATGTGCTCACTTCGTGTCTCTGTCACACTTTTATGATTCTCACAATATTTCAATTTTTTTTCATAACACTGTTGCACACTTAATAGACTACAGTGTAGTGTAAAAATACTTTTTTTATGTACTCAAACCAAACTCACTGCTGTTGAGTCAGATCCAACTCATAGCGACCCCTCCTTCGGTTTCCAAGGCGGTATCACTATGGAAGTAGATTGCACAACCTTCCTTCTGGGGAGTGGCTGGTGGGCTTGAACTGCTAGGAAACCAAAAAATCATGTGACTTATTTTGCAATAATATTTGTTTTATTGTGGTGATCTGAAACTGAACTCACGATACCTACAAGGTATGCCTGTACACTGATTGCTGAGATTTGCAATCTCAATTGAAATGCATTCCCACAAGCATGTGATATGAGGTGTTGTCTTAATTTTATTGAATATTATTTATTTAGATTTCATGCAGAGTCACACCTCTGATTTTCACAAAACAAGCTTATCCTGATACTCCTAACCAACACAACACAAGACTTAAGGTGGTAACTCAACAAGCAAACTTTAACTTCCATGTAACTACAGTGAAAAAGGCTGTACCTGACCTCCTTATATCTTTTAGCAAATTCTAGTACCTAAAAAATGGGGGCAGGAGGAGAACAGCAATCTTCAAGGTTGATATCATTTAGAATTTTAGATTGTTCCACTCTGAATACTTGCACATCAACTTAATAGCCACATTCTAGCCAGCACCTCTGGCATACTGTATATTAATAGAATATTGATATAGCAAAAACACTGTTGTGGGATTCATCATTTGGTAAATCCTCCACCGTCTGCAGTTTTACAGAGCCATTTAATTAGCAATTTTACAACCTCCTATCCTCCCATTAAATTAATTAATAATTAAGTTCAAATATAGGCATCTTTAGTGTCATAATTATATTTCAGTTTTATGGTCACTGGAGTTTAGCTCATTAGGGGAGGCACTCATAAACCATGGCCCTGTTTAGAGGCTGAAGCTTGTCTATATCACTAGGCTGCTTCCAATTACTATTTTAAATATCTGCTTTTCTTTAGTAGCATTGCCATTTTGTAGAGCGAAATCTTACTCTCTGTCCTCTGTAAGCATAAAATAATAATCATAATAAGAGCATCGGTGAATGCAATACAAAGCATGTATCATATGAACATTGACATTTATGACTTTCTGTGAATTATTTTTGTGACATTAGCTCTCACTGTGCTTTCTGATTGGATCAGGTTCTCCCACCTTTACATTTGGCATGAAGCACAGAGTAACCATGTCAAAGATGTGTGAGTGATGTCATCTCACTGACTTTATGATTTACTAAGTCAGTAATGGCATTTCACACAATATGGTGGGTTGTACATTACTTTAGATATAATGGATTTATTTCAGTCATTATCACTGATTAAACCAGCTTAGTTGAAGAGGCAAAACAAAACTTGCCTTTGAAATTGTTCTTATTTAATTTTGTTCGCCTTCACATAACCCAGGACAGTGCTAATTATCCCTTGATGGAGCTCATATTTCTAATGTAATTCATATGTAAATTCTAATTTAATTCATATGGGAATGTTTGTGTTCCTTGCCTCATCTCAGGCAAGAACACAAGCACAGAATTAAAACTGTTTGGAAATGAAAACTTTATGCTGCTTTTTTTTTTGACCTGGCTTTGATTTACTTGACTTTTGTTCTTATAACAGAACTTAATCACTTTTGAATGGTAAGATTTTAAACTGCAGTTAAGGGGATAAAAACCATCTTTACACCATTAAGAAATTTGGGGATATTTTGAAGGTGCAAATTGCATTCCCACATGCTGATAAATGTTTTACTATTTAAGGTTTTATTTTTAAGTTTTCTCTGAAAGAAGTGTGGTTAAGAATCATAAGATCTGTAAAATCAATGTTCATAAACTATATGAAAGGCTCATATAAAAACCATTTGGCCACATTGCTGCCAGTAGACTGTGTTAAGAATGAAGTAAGAATGAAACAGATCTCAAATGTTCTTTGTAAAAAGAATAGTGGTGGGTCGTTACGAGTTTGAATTGCTTACAATGTTGTAAGAGACATCTTTGATGATTCATGGACTTAAGCCCCTATTAGGATGAGATAATAAAAATAAGTTTTATAAAATAAATATTTTTTATAAAATAAAAATTGTTCCTGACCACCAGCAAGGCTCTTACACTGAAAGGGGAAAACAACCAACAAGCAGACCATACATCTCAACTAACTGCACACAGGCAGAAGTGTCCTATGCTCCAGAGCATATAGATGGGCAACCGATTCCTTTCTGGATCCATGAGCGAATGGCCCATGGAAATTCAGACACCATTCTAGACTTGGTCTACATGTGTGCATAGATGATCAACAGCATGGGAAAGCTGTCTTATCCGTGAGACACAGGCCAAAGCAAAACGCTATCTAGGGAAAGATTCCCCAACTTGGCCAAGGAGTATTTTTTATATTTTTTACTCTTATTACATAACAACTACCCCATTTACAGCTCAGGGACATTTATGACATTTTTCATATTGTGTCACCATTATTGCTATCTTTTTCCAAAATATTCCACCACCATTAGCATAAACTCAATGCTGTGCAGACAAAAGTTTCCCCTTTCCCCCATCTCCTACCTATGATAACCTCCAATAATCTTTGATTTACATATATATATATATAGAGAGAGAGAGAGAGAGAGAGAGAGAGAGAGAGAGAGATGCATGTGTGTGTGTGTATGTATGTGTGTATATATATATATATATATATACATATATACATATATATACATATTTTTTTCAATCTATCTGGGAGCTCTGGTGGCATAGTGCCTAAGGCATTTGAATGCTAATCAGAAGGCTGGTGTTTCAAACACACCAGCCACTCCTTGGAAGTAAGATTGGGCAATCTACTTCCATAGAGATACCACCTCAGAATCCCAAGGAGGGGTCCGATGAGTTGGAAATGAGTCGACAGCAGTTAGTTTGTTTTTTTTTGTTTTTTCGTTTGTTTCTAGGAATTTAGCCTCCTGTTCCCTCCCATCCTTGGTAACCAATAAAGAAAGTTTCTTTCGATCTATGTACCTTCCCTTGACTTTTTACATTAGTGGACTAATAAAATATTTGCTCTTCTGTGATTGACTTATTTCATTCAGTATAATGTCCTCTAAGTTCATCCATGTTATGCAGTGTTTTGCACATTCTACATTATTCTTTAGGGTTGCATAGTATTCCATTGTTTGTATGTACCATAGTTTGTTGATCAATTCCTCAGTCAATGGACTGTTAGGTTATTTCCATCTCTTTGCTACTGTGAATAGTGCCACAATGAACATATGTGTGCATATATCTATTTATGTCCTGACGCTCATATCTTTAGGATATATACCTAGTAGTAGGATTGCTGAATCAAATGGCATTTCAATTGCCAACTTTTTAAGAAATGGCCATGCTGATTTCCACAGTGGTTGTATCATTTTACAGTCCTACCAGCTGTGCATGAGAGTCCCAATCACTCCACATCCTTGCCAGCATTTGTTGTTTTCTGTCTTGTTGAAATTTGCTATTAATGCTGGAGTGAGATGGTATCTAGTGTTTGCTCTGATTTGCATCTCTCTAATGACTAATGATAGCAAACATTTCTTCATGTGCCTATTGGTGGCCTGGATATCTTCTTTGGTGAAGTGTCTGTTCATATCTTCTGCCCAATTTTTAATTGCATTATTTGTGTTTTTGATTTGATGTGTTGGGGTTTTCGGAAAATTTTAGAGATATGTCCTTTGTCCAATATGTCATTGCCAAATATTTTTTTTTCCCATGTTATAGGTTCTCTTTTCACTCTTTTGGAGAAGTCTTTTGATGCACATAAGAATTTAATTTTTAGAAGATCCCAATCACCTAGTTTATCTTCTGCTGTTTGTGAATCTTAGGTTATGCTTGATAGTCTACATATACCATAAAATATGGCCCCTATGTTTGCTGATGTCAGATGTTTCTTGGATGAATGCAAAGAATACAAGAAAGATGTTTATTTGTGTTTTATTGATTATGCAAAATAATTTGATTGTGTGGATCACAACAAATTATGTATAACGCTGAGAAGAATGGGAGTTCCAGGACACTTGATTGTGCTCATCAGGAATCTGTACACAGACCAGGAGGCTGTCATTCAAACAGAACAAGGGCATACTTGCATGGTTTAAAATCAGGAAGAGAGTGTGTCAGGGTTGTATCCTTTCAACATACTCATTCAATCTGTATGCTGAACAAATAATCTGAAGTTGTTGTTTTTGTTGTTAGGTGCCGTCGAGTCATTACTGACTCATAGCGACCTACGCACAGCAGAATGAAACACTGCCTGATCCAGCACCAGCTCCATGATCCTTGCTATACTTGAGCCCATCGTTGCAGCCACCATATCAGTCCATCTCATTGAAGGCCTTCCCCTCTTTCGTTGACCCTCCACCTTACCAAGCATGACATCCTTCTCCAGGGAATGGTCCCTTCTGACAACATGACCAAAGCAGGTGAAACAAAGTCTGGCCATTCTTGCTTCCAAGGAGTGATTCAGCTGCATTTCCTGCAGGACAAATCTTTTAGTTCTTTTAGCAGTCCATGGTACTTTCAGTATTCTTTGTCAGCACAACTCAAAAGCATCAATTCTTCTTCAGTCTTCCTTATTCATTGCCCAGGTCTCACATGCATATGAAGCAACTGAAAATATCATGGCTCGTGTCAGGTGCACCTTAGTCCTTAAGGAGACATCCTTGCTCATAGGCACTTGAAAGAAGTCCATTGCAGTCGACTTGCCCAGTGCTATACATCATCTAATGTCCTGGCTGCTGCTTCTATTGGTGTCAATTGTAGAACCAAGCAATGTGAAGTCTTTTACAACCTCAATCTTGCCTCCATTTATCATGATGCTACTAATAGGTCCAGTTGTGAGGATTTTTGTTTCTTTATATTGATATGTAATCCATACTGCAGACTGTATCCTTCCATCAACTCATCCTCACTTTCAGCAAGCAAACATGTGTCATCAGCATATTGCAGGTTGTTATACTTATTCTTCCTCCAATCCTGATGCCATGTTTTTCTTCATATAGTCCAGCTTCTCAGATTATTTGCTCATCATATAGATTGAATAAGTGTGGGGAAAGGATACAGCCCTGACACATTCCCTTCCTGACTTTAAACCATGCAATGTTCCCTTGTTCTGTTTGAAAAACACCCTCCTCATCAATATACAGGTTCCTCATGAGTACAATCAAGTGTTCAGGAATTCCCTTTCCTCTCAATGCTATCCACATTTTGTCATGATCCACACCATCAAATGCCTTTGCGTAGTCAATAAAACACAAGTAAACATCTTTCTGGTATTCTTTGCTTTCAGCCAAGGTCCATCTGACAGCATCTATGATATCCCTTATTCCATGTCCTCTTCTGAATCCAGCTTGCACCTCTGGAAGTTCTCTGTCAATATACTGCTGCAACCGTTTTTGAATTATCTTCAGTGAGACCTTACTTGCATGTGATATTAATGATATTGTTCTATAATTTCCACATTCTGTTGGATCACCTTTCTTTGGAATGGGTACAAATATGGATCTCTTCTAGTCAGTTGGCCAGGTAGCTATATTCCAAATCCTTGGCATAACTGAGTGAGTGCCTCCAGTGGGTCATCCATTTGTTGAAATATCTCATTGAGTATTCCATCAATTCCTGGAGCCTTGTTCTTCACCAATTCCTTCATTGCAGCTTCAACTTCTTCCTTCAGTACCATTGGTTCTAGATCATATGACACTTCCTGACATGGATGAAGATCTACCAGTTCTTTTTGATACAGTGACTGTGTGTATTTCTTCCATCTTTTTTTGATGTTTCCTGCATCATTCAATATTCTGCCCATAGAATCTTTCAATATTGCAACTCAAGGCTTATTTTTTTCCCTCAGTTCTTTGAGTTTGAGAAATGCTGAAAATGTTCTTCCCTTTTGGTTTTCTAACTCCAGGTCTTTGCAAATTTCATTATAGTAATTGTCTTTGTCTGCTTAAGCTGCTCTTTGAAATCTGTTCAGCTCTTTTATCTTGTCATTTCTTCCATTTGCTTTAGCTACTCTCCACTCCACAGCAAGTTTCAGTGTCTCTTCTGTCATCCATTTTGGTCTTCTCTTCTTTTTTTCATCTTTTTAGTGACCTCTTGCTTGATGTCATCCCACAATTCTTCTGTTTTTTTGGTCATCAGTGTTCATTGCATCAAATCTATTCTTTAGATGTTCTCTAAATTCAGGTGGGATATATTCAAGATTGTATTTTGGCTCTCGTGGACTTATTTTAATTGTCTTTAACTTCAAGTTGAACTTGCGTATGAGCAGTTGATGGTCTGTTCCACAATCAGCTCCTGGCCTGGTTTTGGCTGAAGGTATTGAGCTTTTCCATCTCTTCTTGCCACAGATGTAGTCAATCTGACTCCTGTGTGTTTCATCTGTGAAGTCCATGTATACAGCTGCCTTTTGTGTTGTTGAAAATAGGTATATGCAATTAATAAATTGTTGGTCTTGCAAATTTCTACCATGTGAGTTTCAGAATTATTTCTGTCACCAAGGCCAAATTTTCCAACTATCAGTGATTCTTCTTTGTTTCCAACTTTTGCATTCCAGTCACCAGTGATAATTAACACATCCTGATTGCATGACCAGTCAATTTCAGACTGCAGAAGTTGATAAAAATCTTCAATTTCCTCATCTTTTACTTTGGTAGTTGGTGCATATATGTGAATAATAGTTGTATTAGCTGGTCTTCCTTATAGGTGTATGGATATTATCCTATCACTGACAGCATTATACTTCAGGAGAGATCTTGAAACACCCTCTGTGATGATGAATGTCATGCCATTCGTCTTCAATTTGTCATACCCAGAATAGTAGATCATATGATTGTCTGATTCAAAATGGCCAAAATCAGTCCATTTCAGCTCACTAATGCCTACGATATCAATCTATATGTGTTCCCTTTCATTTTTGACAACTTCCAATTTTCCTAGATTCATACTTCTTACATTCCATGTTCCAGTTATTAATGGATATTTGCAGCTGTTTCTCCTCAATTTGAGTCATGCCTTGTCAGCAAATGGAGGTCTGGAAAGTTTTACCTTATCCATATCAGTAAGGCTGGTTTCACTCTGATGATGCAGCTCTTTCCCAGTCATATTTTGAGAACCTTCTAACATAAGTGACTCATCTTCCTCCTCTGTATTGGACAATGTTTCCAGACTATTCTTAATGTTGTACAGTAATGTATCAGACAATGTTTCTCTTGTATTCATAAGATTTTCTCTGGCCACATCTTTAAGAAGTAGATGGTCATGTCCTTCTTCCTAGTCTGTCTCAGTCTGCAAGCCATGCTGAAACCTGTTTACCATGTGCACCCCTCTGGGTTTGAAACACTGGTGGCAAAGCCTCAAGACTCACAGCAATACATCACCACAGTGGAACAAACTGACAAACAAGTTTGTCTCCCTTAGCTTTTCGAAACCTCTCCAACCTCCCCTTACCAGGACCCCTGCTGCTGCCTCCTCACTCTCTCCTGGCCCTGCTGGCCTTTTTCTTCTCCTTCCCCCTGCTTTTCCACCTTGCTGCTTTTATGTGTGGCCTGGGTTCCCTCCCCTCACCTGGATTACTGCTGATGACTCCTTGCTCTGCCCTGGCTCCACTTTCCCACATTGCCACTTGTGGAGCGCAGCCTGGATTCCCTCCCTTACTTGGATCCCTGCAGCTGACTCCTCACTCTATCCCAGTCCCCCTGGCCTTTTTCCTCTCCTTTCCCCCACTTTCCCGCCTTGCTGCTTGTGGGGCGTGGCCTGGGTTCCCTGCCCTCACCTGGATCTCCGCGGCTCACTCCTAATCTGATAATCTGGATTATGTGAAGAAGAATGTGGAATCAGTATTGGAGAAAGAGTCATTAACAACCTGCAATAAGCAGATGACACCACTTTGCTTGTTGAAAGTGAGGATGACTTAAAGCATTTACTGATGAAGATTAAAGTCTGCAGTATGTATTACATCTCAACTTGAAGAGAACAAAAATCCTCACAACTGGACCAATAAGCAACATCACAATACATGAGAAAAGTTTGAACTTGTTAAAAATTTCATATTACTTGGTTGCACAATCAATGCCAAGGAAGCAGCAGTCAAGACATCAGATTACATATTGCACTGTGCAAATATGCTGCCAAAAACCTCTTTCAAGTGCTGAAGAGCAAAGATGTCTCTTTGAAAACTAAGGTGGGACTAACCCAAGCCATGGTATTTTCAATAATCTCATATGCATGTGAGAGCTGGACAATGAACAAGGAAGACGGAAGAAGAGTTGATGCTTTTGAGTTGTGGTGTTGTTGAAGAATGCTGAAAGTACCATGGACTGCCAAAAGAACAAACAAATCTATCCCAGAAGAAGTGAAGCCCTTCTTCACTCCTTAGAAGCAAGAATGAGCAGACTACTTTGGTCATATTATTAGAAGGGACCGTTCTCTTGAGAATGATATCATGCTTGGTAAAGTGGAGGGTCAGCAAAAATGGGGAAGTCCCTCAACAATATGGGTTTACACAGTGGCTGCAACGATGGACTGAGGTATAGCAAGGATTGTGAGACTGGCACAAGACAGGGCAATGTTTCGTTCTGTTGTACATAGGGCCATTGAGAGTTGGAACAAACTCGATGGCACCCAACAACAACAACAAGTTTGCCCCTATTTTTCCTTTGATGAACTTTATAGTTTTAGGCTTCACATCTAATTCTTTGATCCATCTGGAGTTAGATTTGTGTATAGTGTGAGGTACGGATCTTGTTTCATTTTTCTGCAAATGGATATCCAGTTTTGCTAGCACCATTTGTGAAAGAGACCATACCTTCCATTTTTAGTATATTTTGGCCCTTTGTCAAAGATCAGCTGACCATAGGCTGATGGATCAATTTCTGGGTTCTCAATTGTGCTCCACTGGTCTATGTTTCTATCATTGTACCAATACCAGGCTGTTTTGACAACTGTGGCTGTGTAGTAGGCTTTGAGGTCTGGACGTGTGAGACCTCCTACTTTGTTCTTCTTCTTCAGTAGTTCTTTGCTTATCTGAGGTCTCTTTCCTTTCTATACAAAATTAGTGATTTTTTTTCCATAACTTTAAAGAATGTTGATGGAATCTGGATCAGGATTGCATTGAATGTATAGATTGCTTTGGGTAGTATTGACATTTTCACAATATGCAATCTTCCTACCCATAAGCATAGTATGTTCTTCCTTTCATGTAGCTCTCTTAAAAATTCTTGAAGTAGTCTTTTGTAGTTTTCTTTGCATAGGACTTTTGTGTTCCTGGTAAGATATATTCCCAAGTATTTTATCTTTTCAGTAGCTATTGTAAACGGTATTGATTTCCTTTTTAGAGACCTCTTTACAAGTGTAGAGGAATCCAACTGATTTTTGTAAGTTGATCTTGTATCCTTCCATCTTGCTAAATGTTTCAATGAGTTCCAGGAGTTTTCTTCGTGAGTCTCTTAGGTTTTGTATATATAGAATTATATCATCTGCAAATAGGAATACTTTTATTCCTTCCTTACAAATATGGATGCCTTTGATTTCCCTTTCTTCCGTTATTGCCCTGGCTAGGACTTCCAATACAATGTTGAATAGAAGTGGAGATAGAGGGCATCCTTGTCTGGTTCCAGTTCGCAAGGGAAATGGTTTCAATCTCTCTCCACTGAGAATAATGTTGGCAGTTGGTTTTACATGTATGCCATTCATTATGTTGAGGAATATCCCTTCTCTTCCTATTTTCATAAGAGTTTTTATCAGGAATGGATGTTGGATTTTATCAAATGACTTTTCTGCATCTATTAATATGATCATGTGATTCTTTTCCTTTATTTCACTTATGTGATGGATTACACTGATTATCTTTCTAATGTTGAACCATCCTTGAATACCTGGTATGAATTCTTCTTGGTCATGATGCATTATTTTTTTGATATATTGTTAGAGTCTATTGGCTAGGAATTAGTTAAATATTTTTGCATCTATATTCATGAAGGGTATTGGTCTGTAGTTTTCATTTCTAGTGGTGTTCTTGCCAGGTTTTGGTATCAGGTTTATGCTTGCTTCATAAAGTGAATTTGGGAAGTTTCCATCTTTTTCCTGTGTTCTGGAATAGTTTGAATAGAAATGGTGTCACCTGTTCTCTGAAAGACTGGTGGAAATGTCCAGTGAAATCATCTGGGCCAGGACTTTTTTTTTGGTTGGTCATATTTTTGTGACCTGTTCAATTTGGCCACGGAGTCCTTTGCAGGTAAATCACATGTAGCTTCTCATTCTATGCAGAAGCTTCCACTGGAATTAAATATACTCTATACTCTATATCACCCTCAGGCTCTAGGGGAGATGGATCACTTTAATAGATAATCAAAGGACAGTCTTAAATGGCTGGTGGGAAGGGAAAAATTAATCCCAGCCTGAAATGTATATTCAGGCAAGCAATCTGGGTTCTCAGTGCAGCTGTTCGCTAAAGAACATTTCTCATTTCTGCCATTTGATCAGACTGTTTATGTAAAATATTGCTCTTTTGTCATATTTGCATACAACCATTCCAGAGAAAAGATTTTGATAAAAATAAAAGATAATTTTGAAAGCTGGAAATAAAAAAAATCATTTGAGCCAGTAGTGTGTGTCAAAAATATTAGATTACCACAAGACCAAGAGCAGACAGAAAAAGTTCTGGGCTTTCTATCCAGAGAGTAGATGACAGAGTTAGGGTACTACAAAAAGAGGTCGTAAAGCCTTCAGGAGCTTCTTAAAGAATTGAAGGAAAAGTTGAAAATAACAAAGGATTGGAAAGGAAATGTTAGTGAAGAGTCTACATACCTTGACTTTACCTGCCTTGTAGGGAGGGGTATGCCAAAGCCACAGACTTACAAAGGCTCTTTGCACTTGGCTAATCTTGTACGTGTGTGTATGTGTGTGTGCATGTGTGCACATGTTTGTTTTCCTTTTCCTCTCACTCTGCAATGAGATTGAATTATGACTTTATGACCAATAAATATTCATATATTATGTTTTGGACAGAATTTTTCAAGCTTAAAGATATTTTTTTCCATATAATTAAAGACAAATAGGAAAACAAGTAAGATGAAGTATATGAGATCAAAATGAAAAACTCAAATAAACTGGAGCTGTCCTTAACTTCAACCATGTGCACTCAACAATTTTTCTTATGTAAAAATGTTGATTCCTATTCCTTTGTCATCTCTTTTAATATTCATACACTGTGCATTGCTTTGTAAAATGTTTCATTTGGACCACAAAGAAGCTGTGAGGTTTCAGTTAAGTAAGACTTGTTGTTGCTGTTGTGAGTTGCTGCTAATCATCTTCGACTCATGGCGATCTTATGTACAGCATGATCATTGATCATTGGTATGTTTGAACCCATTGTTATGGCTATTACGTTAATCCATCCCATTGAAGGTTTCCTTTCCTTTTACTGACCCTCCATTTTACAAATTGTAGAAGTAAAAATTGTAAAATGAACCTAGACAAGTAATAACTTCTCTGTGTTTGGGGATAAGATCCTATTTGCACCATAGTCAGAAAGGACCTTTGAAGTCATAGCATCCTCTCATAAACTGACTTGTAATATCTAGGACATAATTATACTTGCATTAAATATGCACACACACATACACACACATCATGCCAACGTTAGAGCTGTCCGAAATTATTTTCAATAATTGATTTGCCGTTTAATTGAACAGCATGACTGACTAACATAGCTCATTACTTTACTCATTAGTTAATTATCGAAGAAAGTAGGACAAGTCAATAAAATGGAAGGCTGTAAATTCCAATACTAATTAGCAGCATTTCCTTAGAGACATATTTAAGGGCAGATTGGCTACCTGAATGTCCTAAGACCTTGTAGAAGAAGGAGAAGGGTAGATGAACCATAAATCTAGATTACTAAAAGTAAGACAATTAGACAGGAAGTAGACATGTAAACTTGCACTGAGTTACTCCTAACTACACTATTTGAACTGAAATGTAGGGCCATATAATTGGCAAGGATATTGATATTCAGATAAAATAGCATCATTCGTTTAGTATGCTTCAAAAACAAACTGCAAAACAAATTTGCAACTCTTTGTCTTTTTAAAATCATGTTTCCCATTTGGATTTTCACTCCCTGTCTATGAGTATTATTCTTTATATGAATTATATCTTAAAATTATACCATTAGAGTGAGAATTGTTTTTCCAAGCTAGCAAATCTTTCTTTTTGATGTATAAGGAAACAGGTAGCCATTTATGCTTATTTGAGCTTCATTAACCTCATGTAACCAAGAGATGTTACTATGAATTTGTCATCCAATAAGTTACAGACATACACATACACATATATGCATGTATACACAGAAACAAGAACCCACTTACACTTTATCAAAATTTCCATACTTAAAGTGGGATTAAAAGCCATCTTGTGTCAGTTGTATAGCCTTGGAAAAATCATCTACCCATTGGAACTCAATATATTCTTATCTGTATAATGGGAATAATAATACCTACCTTTCAGAGTTGTTGAGAAGCTCCTGAAGCTAAATTTGCTCTGAACAAATGCCTAGTGTTCCAAAACCTTTAAAAGAAGGATTTTAGGGTTTCTTTTTCTTTTTTTTTTTTTTTTGTCTGTCACAATGTTTGCATGGTCTCCTTCTCATTTTGTTCTTGATAAAGTTTCTACTCATCTTATGTGAGGTCATTAGATGGCTCAGAACAATGATTGACTCAACTATAATAGGAAAATAAGCTACTGGTAAAGCAAGGGATTCTGTCTTTACAGAAGTTTTTCTTTTCTTTTCTTTTGTCAGAACTTGAAGGTCTGGCTTTGCTTGTTCCTGAGATTTGCTGATGATTTGATATGGATGGTACAGGATGTGATCTCTGTTAGTGGGTGAGTACAGTCCTTTGCCTGGCTGCTGTGGAGATTATCCTTGGCAGAGCACTTCCAGCAAGAGATGGACAATTAATCTTGCATTAACCTTGATCACTTTGCCTCCAGCCTCCCAAAGGTTGCTCATTTTGTTCATGCTGTGGTGGTAACATTCCTAATAGGGTGCACACTTGCACACTGATTTTATACTTAATTAAATAAAACTGTGAAGAAGAGACTTCTGCATTTGTAAAATCCTCTCCAAGTAAGTTAAAATAATCATGCTTAAGATGCAGTGTTAGTTAGCTTATTTTATAAATAATGGAATTAGATAAAGATATTCAAAGATAGTTAATCTATGCTACAGTTGACATTTAGCTTTCTTGATTTCAATGTTATTTCAACAATCATAAATGTAATAGACACAGATTTTTTCTTTTATTTTTTTTCTGCTGTAAACATATATGTAGCAAAGTATTTATATATGCAACAGTCTTCAACAATCTTCCTATGTATATTTCATTTACACTAATTATGTTCATCATTGTGTTCAACTATCATCCTTAACCATTCTCATATTTTTCCATCATCCTAACCAAAGCTCAGTGTTACCTAAGATAGTCATACGCTATTATAAATAGAAGGAAATTCATGATTGTCAAGTCTAGCCCCCTCAGTTCAGAAAAACAAATTCAATTCCTCAGAAGTTAAATGAATTTTCCAAACCCTGTGACTGGATATTTGCACAGATTTTTCTAGATTCTCAATCTCTTTGTATCATGATCCAATGTCCCTTTCCTAGCCCACACCCTCCAAGGTGATTACTTTCATCCCAACTATTCTTTCTTCTCTGTACCTGCTTCAGTCCTTTTCATACCTATATAGAAGGCTTGGACTCTGTGTGGGACCCAACAGTCCCAGTTAATGTGGAGTGACTCCATGACAACCTTATATATGTCTGAGTAAACCTGTGCTGCATATGGTTTCCAGTGGCAGATTTTTTTGGAAATAGTAAACCAAATCTTTCTTCCAACTCTCTGGTATCAAACATCTAAATTTTCCTTTGGCAATCAAGCATGTACACTATTTATACCATCCAAGAACCCCCAGATTCAAGGGTAGGAAAGAATAAATCATTGTCTTGTAAGTACAATGCTTCAAGTTTTCCATAACTTGCCTCTATATATTTAGAAAAACTTACTTTGAAGTGAATAATTATAGTTATTATAATTTCTACTTTCTGTAAGAATATACATTCACCAAGTAGGGCTGAAGGAAAATCATCAAGATATTTTCTACCAAGGAAAGAGACTTCAGATGAGCAAATAACTAGAACAAAGTAGGAGGTCTCAAATTCCCATACCTCAAAACTGACTATAAAGCCAAAGTAGTCAAAACAACCTGGTATTGGTACAATCATAGTCACATAGACCAGTGGAACAGGATTGAGAACCCAGAAATAGATCTATCTTCCTATGGTCAGCTGATTTTTTTTTTTTTTTTTTTTACAAAGGGCTGAAATCCATTAAATGGGAAAGAGATTGTCTTTTTAACAAATGGTGCTGGCAAAACTGGATATCCATTTGCAGAAAAATGAAACAAGATCTATACTTCTTACCATACACAAAAAACTAACTCCAGATGCATCACAGACTTAAATGTGAAACTTAAAACTATAAAGTCCCTCAAGAAAAAAAATAGGGGAAAATTTAGGGACAAATGTAGGGGCCCTAATTTATGGCATATATAGATTATCAAGCATAAACCAAAATGCACAAACAGCAGAAGATAAACCAGATGAATGAGACATTCTAAAAATTAAATTTTTATGTGCTTCCAAAGACTTCTCCAAAAGTCAAAGGAGGACCTATAGATTGGGAACAAATATTCCACAGTGACATATCTAACATGGGACTTATGTCTAGAATTTATAGAAAACTCTAACACCTCAACAACAAAAAGACAAACAATCCAATTGAAAAATGGGCAGAAGACATGAATAGATATTTCATCCAAGAGGATATTCAAGCTGCCAACAAACATATGAAGAAATGTTCACAATCATTAGACATTAGAGAGATGCAAATCAAAACAAAAATGAGATACCATCTTGCCCTAGCACTAGTAGCAAAATTCAACAATACAGAAAATAACAAATGCTGATGAGGCTGTGGAGAGATTGGGACTCTCAGACACTGCTGGTGGGATTGTAAAATGGTACAATCATTGTGGAAAGCAGTATGGTGATTCCTTCAAAAGTTGGAATTAGGAGAGTTCCAGTAAGATGGTGGAGTAGGCAGAAAGACTGCACAGACCCTCTTCAACAAAGAAAAGGGAAACCAATTAACACAGACACAGAAGACAATCCTGGACCCCTGAGCCTTGAAGGGAAGGATATAGAAGTGGACTAAATCCCAACTAGCAGAAGAATTTGCATGAAAATACCAAAAAAGGAGACAGACGGAGCTGAGGTCTGGCAGCGATCCTGAGTGATCCTGACAGCACAGACAGCTAGGAGATTCCTGAGTGGTAGTAGGACCTAAGAATTAACCTAAAAATCAGCCCTGCTAGCCAGGGACTGTTTGGAGGACTGCTCTTGTGGCTGGGGAATAAACGGAGAAGGTGAAGAGAGGCGGGCTAAGCTGTGGACTTTTGCCATTCCGGAGGTCGCCACCATTTTGAATGTTACAAGCAGCTTGACCATTTTGGACATTTAAAGAGACAGTGCTCTCAGAGATCCCAGGGGCTTAAGAAGAGGTTCTGCTTTCCAGCAACCCCAAGGACACTTCGGACCTGCAAGACTGAAAAGGTGTGATATTCCTCTTATTACTCTTATACCGCACACCCTCCTGGTAAACGGAGGTGCAACCATCCCCCACTCCCACCCACCTTCTGGGCCCATAGGAATTCCATCACAGTCTGTGTGCTCAGACGGAGCCTGGGTGCCCTGTGCTGTCCTCCACCAATTTTTTTTTTTCTCTTTTTCGCTTTCTTTTTTCTCGTGATTTGTTTGCTGGTATTTGTCTGTTTTAAAACAATTATTGTTATTAATACTTTTTGTCCTTTTTACTATTATCCTTATTCTTCCCCTCCCAGGTCCCACTTTTCAGCTTTTTTTCTTTTCCCTGTTCCTGGTTGAATTTTATTATTATTATTATTTATTTATTTTCTTTTTTTTCCCCCTTTTTTCTCATGGATAACCCTGTTTCTTGTTTTGCTTTTGGCATTTTTCCTTTTTTTTTTCTTCATTATCTTCCTTCTCTACTTTTTTTCTCTTAGTGCCGTATCCCCAGATATTGCAGGTTTTCTTGTTTTTTTCTTCTTCTTTTTCCCTTTTTTGGTTATTGTTCCTGTGTGATTACATGGTGTGTTTTTTGCCCAGGTGCTTTTATTTTTTTTTTGATCGTTATTCAATTTTAATTTTTATCTAACTGAGTGGGAGACAACAACAGTCCCCATAAGACACAACCACATCCACAACTCCTGAAACTTCACTTAATGAGCAAGATCCACTACCTCCTTCTCCACCAATGGGCCAATGATAAAAAACCACCAAGAAGAGCCTGAATCACCACTGGCTGCTCTTCACAAGCAGTTAACAGAGATCTAAATACAATAACACCATGATGCCTCAGCGACAACAAACCATCACAGTTCACACAAAGAAGCAGGATAAAGTGGTAGAAACAAGGGAGCAGGATACAGACCCATAACATACCCCTGAGGAAGAAGCAGCATTGGAACTCTGTGATAAGGAATTCAAAAGAATTATATTTAGGTGTCTTCAAAGGATTGAGAGATAGACCAAAGAATACACAGAAAAAATTCTGGAGGAATTTTGGAAAAAAACACAAGAACAAAATGACAAAATAAATGAAAAATTAGAAATGATTCTAAATCTACAGACAGAAATCCAGAAGATTAATACTAAATTGTCAGAAATA
>NW_006921599.1:472089-485499 GCF_000298275.1 Orycteropus afer afer
AACCAAAAATAGCAAATAACAACCAACCATTAATATACAAGATGACATAACCCAGAAACCACAGCTATGGACATAACCAAAGTAAAATGAGCTTACAAGAGTGTCAGCAGGGAACCAGAGACATCAATTAGCAAGTGAGGACAACTACAAACAAAAAGAGGGAAAAGATTGTGTAGTTACAGAACTTGGATTGGATAAGAAAACAAAATCCATCAATATGCTGCTGACTACAAGAGATCCACCTTACAGATAAAGACAAATAGACTAAAAATCAAAGGTTGGAAAAAAGATTTATCAAGTAAATGGCAACTGTAAGAGAGCAGGAGTGGCAATATTGTGATTCCATCAAAAGTTGGAATTAGAAATATCATTTGACCCAGCCATTCCATTACTATTACTCTAAAGAAGTGAGAGCCATGACAAGAACAGATATATGCACACACATGTTCATTGCAGCACTATTTACAATAGCCAAAGGATTGGAAACAACGTAGGTGTCAATCAACTGAAGAATGGATAACCAAACTATTTACATAAACACAATGGAATACTATGCAATGCTAAAGAATAACATAGAATCTGCAAAACACCGCATAATGTGGATAAACTTGGAGGACATTATGCTGAGTAAAATGAGTCAACCACAAAAGGACAAATATTGTATTAGTCTGTTACTGTAAAAGTTAAGGAAAGGTTTATCTATAGAAGGAAATTTTCTTTGTTGGTTACTAGGGGTGGGAGGGGAGGGGAGAGAATGCTATTAGATAGAGATAAGTATTGATATGGGTGAAGAAAAGGGCAGTGTACCAAATGTGAGTAACCAATATGTCATTGAGAAAGAGAAAGACATAGAGAGGTACATGGGAGGTACATACAACAAGGATGAACCCTTTTGCACATACAGTACTGCGTTGACAGTAAATGCAAACATGGGTATATGGGTGGATAGATGGGTGGACAGGCTGAACTATTAGGTATGTCTATGAAATGGGGAGTATATCCAAGAACATATATAAGGTTGGCAGACAATGGTTCTATAAGTTTATGTGAATGATCAGAATTCCGAGGTGTATAGTAGAGGTGACAAGGTGCAAGGTTGTGGACACTGCTTGGTCACAGCCAGCTAATCAGAGGGACCAAGTAGTTGAATATGTGGGCTTGGGACCATAGTCGCAGGGAACATCAAGCTCAATTGGCATACTATACAAAACATTGTTCCACCTCCTGCTTTGGCAAGTAGCAACTGGGATCTTAAAACCTAGCAAGCTGTCATCTAGATGCAACGATGGCTCTCTCCTCATCCAGAGCAAAGAAGAATGAAGAAAACCAAAATTAATGGAAAAAAAATTGTCCTAGTGACTGGTATACCATCCGACCTACATCCATATGACTATGAGACCAGAAAAACTAGATGGTGCCTGGCTACCACCGTCATCCACTTGGAAGGGGGATCTATGTAGGAGATACTTAATTGAGAGGGAGAAAAATGTAGAACAAAACTCAAAATCATTTGGAGAAAAAAAAAAGGTGGGGGATCAGGTTTGCTTGTCTGATAGAGCCTGGTGGAACCACTGAGACTATGGCCCCTAGATTCCCTTCAGGTCTGGAATTGAACCCACACCTGTGGTTTCCAGCCAAACAAAAGACAGGCATATGAGTTGAACATTTACCTAAGGTAATTACACTCCTTGGAGAGAACAATCATGTTAGAAACAAGGGCTGCTTATGCACAGGGAGACAGCTCAGGGGGCAGGAGTGCATGGAGGGATGAACACAGGGAAGAGGTAACTATGGGGAAGAAGTGGGAGGGGAGGTGTTGCATTGTGGTAAACTGTGGTCAATGTCATGAGACAAAGTGTATGTGAACTGGCTGTATGGAAAGTGAATTTGTTCTGTAACTCTTCACCCAAATCACAATTAAAAAAAAAAAAAAAAAGTTGAAATTAAAAATACCATTTGATCCAGCAATCCCATTACTAGGTATATATACTGAAGAAGTGAGATTCAGGACAAGAACAGATATATGTACACCCATGTATATCAGAGCACAATTTACAATTGTAAAAAGCTGGAAACAACCTAGGTGCCCATCAACAGAAGAATGGATAAGAAGACTATGGTACACACACACAATGGAATACTATGGAACACTAAAGAATAATGTAGAATCTACATGATACAGCATAATGTGGATGAACTTGTAAGGCATTATGTTGAGTAAAATAAGTCAATCACAGGACAAATTTTGTGTTAGTTCTTTATTGTAAAAAGTCAAGAAAGGTTTATATATGAAAGGAAATGTTCATTGTTGCTTACCAGGGGTGGGAAGGGAGCACTGTTAGATAGGTAGTGACAAGTATTTGTTTGGGTGAAGGGAAGAGCAATGTACCAAATATGGGGGATCAACATGGTGGCACTGAGGAAAGGAAAGACATCTATAAGTACATAGGAGATACAGAAAACAATGATGAACCCTTTTGCATGTATAGTACTGTGTTGTCAGTGATGACAAGCATTGATTCACAGCTGGATAGATAGGTGGACAGGCTGAACGATGACATATGTCTAGGCAGGAGGTAGCAGACATAGTTTCTACATACATATTTGTGCTGTAAGAATGTCTGAGTGTATAGTAGAGCTGACAATGGGCAAGTTTGTGGTGGCTTCTTGGCAACAGCCAGCTACCCAGAGGGAACAATTAGGTGGACCTGTGGGCTCAGGACCATGGTCACAGGGGATATCAAGCTCAATTGGCATAACATACTACACAAAAACATTGTTCTACGTCTTACTTTGGTGAGTAGCAACTGGGATCTTAAAAGCTTGCAAGAGGCCATCTAGATGCAATGATGGGTCTCTCCTCATCCAGAGCAAAGAAGAATGAAGAAAATCAAAGACACATGGGAGCAATTAGTCTAAGGAACTGGTAGATCATGTGATCCTCAGCCTATATGATCCTGACAGCAGAACTAGAATGTAGCCAGCTACCACTATCAACCACTCGGAGAGCAATCGGCACAGGAGATACTGAATAGAGAGGGAGAACAATGTGGAAAAAAATTAAAAATCATAAAAAAAAGACCAGGTTTGCTGGTCTGATAGAGCCTGATAAGACCCCTAAGGCTATGATCCCTAGCTACCCTTCAGATCTGGAACTGAACCTACTCCTTTGGCTTCCAGCCAAACAATAGACAGACATATGGGATGAACATTTACATCACGTAGATACACTCCTTGTAGAGATCAATCATGGGAGGAAAGAAGGGCAGTGCTTTCACAGGGAGACAGCTCTGGGGGATGGGAGTGCATGGAAGAGAAGGACACAGGGAAGAGGTAACTATGGGCAGGAAGTGGGAAGCTGTTACATTGTGGGGAATTGCAGTCAATGTCATGAAACAAAATGTGTATGAACTACTGTATGGAAAATGAATTTGCTCTGTAAACTTTCACCCAAACTTTTCAAAAAGATATACTTCCACTTATAAATGAATCTATGATGCTAAGTGCATTCATTATTTTCTAGTGTCAGTCTCATAATGGATTCCCAGCTTTATATCCTACTCTTGACCCTAGAGCTTCCTGAGATCTTGTATATCACATTCCTTATTTTCACAAACTATGTACTATCCTCTACTTCTCAGTGTCTTGTTCATTCTAGGCCATCTACCTGAAATGCTGTTCTTTTCAATCCTGTTGTTCAAAATTCTACTCAGCCTGGTCAGGCACATGTTTAACATCACTTCCACAAAAAACCTTTCATGGCTTTCTAGGTAGAATGAATTAAACCCTTCTTTGACCTAATAAAGTATTTTGTTAATACCACAGTCCAGAGTATTTCAGTTCACTTACTCTTCTACTGCATGGTTATGACTGTTGTAGTTAGTTGGAGTCAAATACATTCAGACTCATGATGACACCATGTGTACAGAGTAGAACAGTGTTCCATAGAATTTTCAAGGCTGTGAATTTATAGCAGCTGATTGCAAGGCCTTACTTCCAAGAAGCCTCTGGATAGGTTTGAACTACTAACCTTTAGTTATAATAATATAGATGTTGACCTAAACATTTGCACCACTCAAGGACTCCTATCAGCATGTTACTCTTCTTTGTTTGCACAAATAGCTAGCACCAAATTTGATAAGGAAGCTCTGGTGGCGTAGTGCCTAAGACATTTGACGGCCAATAGGCTGGCTGTTCAAACTCACCAGCCACTCCTCAGAAGGAAGATTGGGCAATCTGCTTCCATAGTGATAACACCTTGGAAACCTAAGGAGGGTCAGTCACTATAAGTCAAATCCAACTCTATGGTAGTATACAACAGCAACAACAACAAAATTGACAAATATTAATTGAATCAGTACATGAATAAATAAACAAAAGTGAATTAGTGAAATAAAATTGAATAGGCATTTTGAAACATTTTGCTTTTTGAAAAACGACATGATTTTTTAAAACGGCAGTAATACTTTGTGATAAATTAGCTAGGGACATTTTCATAATTAGAGAAATTTTTTTCAAGATTACATCTTTACATTGTGATATGTAATCCTTTTATATATACATGAAAATACCTTGATTGCCATTTCCTAATATTTGTTATTAAAAAAAATCAAGAAATAGTACTTTAAGTAAGTTTTGTAACACACCCAAAGTTAACTATAAAGGAAAACCACAACTTACTTTTCTATGACTACTACAATTATATAGTCAGCAATGCAATGCTTAATGTCCATCATATGTTCTGTGAAATAGGACAGTATGTGATTTGGACGTTGGAAGAACATTGCATTATATACAGGTAGTCCCTGGATTACAAATGAGCTCTTTTCCTAAGTCTTTCTTGAAGTCAAATTTATACCTAAGTCTGCACAATTAGGTAGGGTTTTTGTCTAACATCAGTAAGTCAAATGTTTATCTTAGTATACTCTTCCATGAATAAAAATCATTAAAGAAACACTTCCAGATATAATAAAACATCTTTAGCATAATAACAGTTACAATAATAATAATAATAATAATGCTTTGATACTTCTGTTTATTATTAAGTACTGTTGTATGTACCTCAGATTTTTAATTTAATAGGTTGGGACCCCTGATGCATATATATACTAAGACACTGCCCAAAGTGATGTTATGTGGTGCATGACTGTATTTGGCATTACTTTCAAATCACAAGTAATAATTTATTTTTTCCAACATGTTTTATAGTTCAGTATTATGTCAAGCTCTCCTAAGGATGATGTGGGTAGTTTTTAATCAGGATTTTTGAGAATCAGGCCTCAGGTGCTAGTAAAGGAAGGCTGAGATTTAAAGGGAAAAATGTAGTGGGAAAGTTTAATGAAAATCTCCTGCTTACAATAAGAAAACAATTCTTTAATGATTTTAAGAAAACTTTTAAAAATAATTACACACATTTGTATGAACATTTGGAAATTATATACATTTCACATTTCAGAAGTAAATGGTTAAATAGTCCATACCAAGTAAAGTCAACTTAATAGAAGCTAAAGTGAATTACATTTCCACTATTAAATACTTCTCTCAATGCATGAATGGAATCACAAGGTACCTAAGCTTTTGGAAAACAGCCACCGACTGAAGAGGTAAAGTATCCAACATTTAATTTCCTGGCCCACTTGAACTGGCACTGTAAAATCTGTCCACGATTTTAGAGGGGAAAATGAGAAGAAAAATAACAAAATGCCCTATGTTTGCTGGGAATCTCTTTACAAGGAGCAATTTATGTAATGGAACATCATACACAGGGCACTAGAAACATGATACAAATGCTGATTAAAGTATAAATCTAAAATTAAAATCTTTGTATTAAAATCGTACTCTATGCTATTTAAATCAATTGATTTAAAAGTGAAAATAAATTAAGCAATAGGTGTCATCAAATGATTATTCATCTTACACATGTCATTGGATTAACTAAACTTAACCATTTTCTTGCTAACCAGAAGGCTGGCGGTTCAAACCCACCAGCCACTCAGAGGAAAGAAGGTTGGGCAATCTACTTCTGTAGTGATACTGCTTCGGCACCCCAAGGAAGGTCACTATGAGTCAGGTCCGACTAGACAGCACATAACAACAACAACAGCAACAACCATTTTCTTAAGGTAAGTAAGTCTATTCAATGAGCATAAATAATTTTATCTGAATGCACTTTTAGAACCTCACATGTAATAAAAATTCATATTAAGTCTACAACTCTTATTATCTACCTTGTCTTCATCTAAATTGTTTGTCATCTGAATAGGCTCCTCTTGTTCCCTTTTGTGGAAAGATTAAAAAAAAAAAAAAAAAAAGGATAAGTAAATTTGAGCTTCAGATAAATAAAAAATAATTGTTTAGTATAGGAGCTAAGTAAGACCAACCTATTAGGACAACAGGAATCAGTTTGGTTCTTTCATTTGATTGATATGACTAACAATTTCAGTAAAAGCGTTTCATTTTGATTTTATAGAGAAATGATTTATGAAGTCATTCTAGTTATTTAACTTTCTGATTTAGGCAAACAAGCTTGGTATAATTAGAAGCTTTTTAAGAAATATTTCAATACAGTTAAAAAAAAAAAAAAAAAAAACTTATTACCATGGAATCAATTTCTACTCATGATGACTTTATATGTTACAGAGTAGAATTTCTTCATAGTATTTTCGTGGCTGTAATATTCATGGAAGCAGATCACCAGACCTTTCTTCCCCAGCATTGCTAGGTGGATTTGAACTGCCACCCTTTAGGTTATTAGTCAAGTCCTATAGCACTCGCAACACTGTAAACCCTATAGCCTATAGATTGTAACAGTTCAATCCCATTGTACATGAGGTTGCCATGAGTCTGGGCTAGCTCACTGGCAGCTGACAACAACAATCTTTACAGAAGAAAATTACCAGGCCTTTTTCCTTGGAGCTATGGAGTGAGTTTGAACCATCAAACCTTAGTTTCGGAGTCAAATACCAATAATTATTATTAAACTCCTTTATTCCAGCAGCTGAGACTATGATGATTTTATTTTATTTTATTTTTAATTTTTTAAAAAATCACAGTTCCTGCCCTCAAGGAATTTAGAATCTTGGAATGCCATAGATTCACAAGCAGTTCATTTTTTTTTTTTTTTAATATGCCATAATAACAAAGCAGATTCTAAAGCACAGCCAATGTTATTAGAAGGTGATCAAAATGTGTACCTTATCAAATGTGTACCTTATCAAATTACACAATAGATTCACAGGAAGAGCAAAGGTAGGAAGTTGAAATAAAATTAAATCTCATCTCTGCCATGCAACAGCTCTTTAACCTTGGGCATGTTTACCTAATTCTGAAGTACTACAATTCCTTCACCCGTAAAATGGGGATATTAATCCCTTTTCTTAAAACTGGTCAATTTACCACCTCAGAAACCCAAAGGGAGTCACTATGAGTAGGAATCCACTCGATGGCAGTGAGTTTGTTTTTTTTGATTTAATCCCTATTCTTATTTTGTTTGATTATCAAGTTTTTTACACAAACACCACACACTTCCAGCATTTGTTTGCCAACAGTTTCCTCCCCCTCCAGTGGTATTTTTATAAAAGTGCTATGCTATTTTTTTCTTTTTACAGCAACATGTGGAAAGAAAAAAAAAAAAAATGGCACAGCAGTGCTTACAATAATTTCACCCAGGGGAAAGGAACAGTTGGCAAACAAACATAGAAGGTACGTATTATTTGTGTTATGCAAAAATAAAGAAAAAGAAAAGGTAACGTGTAAGATAAAATGAGATAACAGATGGGAAAATACTTTGAGAATGTAAAGGTGATATGCAAATATAAGGCCTATTATTATTATTTATGATATTCTTATGCATCAATTACTCGGCCTCCTAATTGTTGGTAATAATCATTAAGGGGCATCATTAGAAATGTAGACCTGTCTACCTTTTTTGTTTATAAGCAATCTTTGTGTTTGTGTACATAGTACACCTGTACCCTGAGGTGCATTAGTATGTGCATTTATTTTATTTTCCAATCCAAATATGCATTTCTTTTTTGTAGTAAATGTTACCAAACTTCTGGCTTTCATTACCCTCTGCCCTTTTTGAAGGTGCAGGAGTCAGACATTCCAGTGTAGCCAGTGTAAAATATGCAGGCAGGGATTGTTCTTGTGAGTTTTAGTGGTCCTCTTTCAGAAACTGGGCCCTCAGGCTTCAGCAGCCTTTAATCAGCTGCAACTGGAGTGAAGCTGTCAGCCCCTGCTTGTACTCTGTCAGCTTTAGGACCATTTAGAGCATCCCTGATAAATGTACAGTACAAATTTAACAGTCAACCTGTGAGGAAGGAAATCCAAACATCTCTGACACTGGAAGAATCTTTCTAGCCATGCCATGATGAATCCATGAGCTAGAAGCCCCAGTGTTAACAAAATAGAAGTTGGTGACAGGTAAATACAAATATTGGAAAAAACAGTAATCACAGTACATGGAAGGTGTTTAGAAAATACACAAGTGTATCAGAAATTGGAAAGAGAAGAAGAGAAAGAAAAATAGATGGGATAGGCAAAGTTAGTGAAGAGAAATTTTAAAAAAAAGTAATTCCAAAAGAAGAGTTTCCTTTGATTTTCTCCTTAAGATTGGAAGAAGGAGAAAATCCTGCAACATGTTCACAATCAATTCCAGAAGGTGGAAAATGTATGATGTGAGTGAAGATAATTGGTACGATAATTTGAAAGCGGTAAAATTTGAAGAAGTGTACTTGACTCACCACTTTATTACTTAATGCATATGTGAAACCAAGAGAAACAAAGAAGGCTAAAAGACATGTTGAAGACTCAGTTTTCATCTCTGTAATAAGGATAAAAAAATGTGACTTTGCAGTTATGATGAAAATGAAATGAAATAATACAGGGGCTTGATGAACTACAAAACATTCTGCAGAATCACCTGTTTTAATGTTATGCCAACAATTTGCTGGTATACTGACAGGTTAACCATAAATCTACCATACAGCAATAATTCCTTTTCCTCATGCCCCACACTGATGTTAAACATAAGCTTACATTGAGTTGCTTAAATGAAATATTCTATTCACACATATTTTCCCTTCAGAAATCAGAGTCAGGTTCAATTAAGCATGTCCTCATTATCACCATGACACTGGATGCATGACAATATGGTTGCTTTTTGGAATGAAAGGGAAAGCTATCTTAAATCTTTAAAACAGCTTTGACTAAATACTAGCCATGTGGGAAAAATAAAAATGTTTCATGTTCAATTAAATAAATTTTATAAATATAAAATACTATCTCCCTAATGAAAATTTGTAATGCACCTTAGTGTATCAAAGATTCCAAGAAGTCCAGCAGTAGAGAGACCTGCTTAACATTAAAAAAAAAAAAAAAAATATTTACCTGCTTGGTTTGTGTATTGTAAAGATTCTGGTAACAAGCCCAGTATTTGACGTCTATGAAGTGGAAGTGGTCAAGTCAGATAGACCTCCATTCCAATCTTAGCTTATTCATTTGATTAGCTCTGTGCCTTTAGCAAATTGTTTGATTCCTCTGTTTCTGCTTCCTCATATCTAAATAGGGACAGTAATAGCTATCTCAAAGGGCTGATGTAGATATTAGTGAGATAATACATATCATGGAATCAGTAAAAACAAACAAACAAACAACACTCAATACCATTGGATTGATTCTAACCCATAGTGACCCCCATTGGGATTTCGGGGCAGTAAATCTTTATCAAAGTAGATTGCCCCATCTTCCATCTGTGGTATGGCTGGGGGGTTTGAACCACTTACCTTCTGGTTAGTAGCCAAACACCTTATACACTATACCACCAGAGCTCCTTGGAATTAGTAATAGTGCTTAACACATACCAACTATCGTTATTATTGTTGTTGTTAAATTCTTCATTTTACTCACTGAAGATTTTGGGTTACTAATGACTGTCTCTCTTTTTCTCTCTCTCACTGTCTCTCTAATGGATATATAATCCTTTGAGAAGGTGACGTGACACACTCTTTTCCTTATGTTATGCCACTCCTTGGAAGGAAGGTTGAGCAATCCTACTTCCGTAGTGATACTGCCTCAGAAACCCAAAGAGGGGTCGCTATGAGTCGGGACCGACTCGACAGCAAATAACAACAACAACAACAATGTATTAAAAAAATGAAATTCTAGATCCATGACAATGTCTGATAAAAATAATCAGAAAGTGAAAATGAGAGAAGTAGAATAAATTTTTAACTTTAAACTTGAACAAGAATTTACTTCTTAGTTATATACACGAGTGATAGATAGGCTCTCTTGAAATGATATTTATTCATTTATTTTAAAATATGTGTAAAAACTTAACTATATGCCAAACTCTATGTTACATATTCAATAAACAGTAGTTAAAAATAAAAGAAAAAAACAAATAGGATAACTACCCTCATGTATCTAACAGTCCATTGAATGGCATGAGTAAAAATATGATCCTTCTTAAAATTCCACACATGTATATCAGGCTGTTAAAATACCCTACTCTTATGTATTGCAGAATAAAGGAAATACTAGAAATGAATAGAAGCAGCATAGAAAAGAAACAAAATATAAGGAGATGATAATTAAACCTGGACATGAGTTCTAGATGACCTGGCATGTATCTTATGTCCACCATTTGGTAGCTACATGCTTCAAGACAGAGACTTAAATATTTGAGTCCGTTTCTTCATATGTAATTATATAGGAATCAAATAATTAAATCAACCCATTTATTTAATAAACATTGAATGATTTCAATATGCCAGGTACTGTGCAAAGTATTGAAGACAGGAGATGAGTAGAACCAATGTAGTTTTTTGAGAACTGTATGGATAAATAGAGGAGAGAGATAAGCAAGTAAGTAAATATCATGTAATCATATTAATAAAGAAATAAAGACTGCCATTTGCATGGAAAATAACATGAATTTTTTAAGAAAATTTATACACACACACATATAAGTGTGTGTATGTGTGTATATATACACATAAAATATATGTATATATATAAAATTATAATATATATATACAAATACACACATATGTGTATGTATGTATATATATGTATATATACACACATGCGTATGTATGTATATATGCATGTATATACATACATACACTTATGTGTGTGTATATGTGCGTGTATACATAAATTATTTTTTTAAAAGCCAAGAAATTCTATGTCTTGCTTCAGGAGATGTACGTACATGACTGTGGGGTCAAGTATGTGATGTTTGGCCTTTGGAAGAAGATCTATCACTTCAAAGTGATGGGCAAGTATGCAGACATGACTGAAGCAACAGGGTGCCTAGTGCATCTTTGAGCACTATGGGAAACATAGTGATGGGAATATAGGAGAAAATTTCATTATATGATAAGAGAAGTTCTAGTCAGGCATGTGTGACCACTTTGGAATAGAGGATACTAGAAAGGAGTCCCACCAGCCACTCCTCGGAAGGAAGATGAGGCAATCTACTTCCGTAGTGACACTGCCTCAGAAACCCAAGGAGGGATCACTATGAGTCAAGTCCGACTCGACAGCACATAACAACAACAACAACAACAGAGAGGAATCCAGAATTCATCAGTATAAGTTTGTGCTCCACAAAGTCCTAGACACAGCCAAAGTGTACATTGCAAGATGGGCCATCTGAAGAGCTATGAGAACTAGAAACCTGTTTTTGATGCCAAGAATCTGTTGTTGGCTAGAGTCACCACAAACTAACAGCTAAAACAGGGAGCTAAGTGACTTTCATGAACTTGAAATTAGACATCTCACATTCCAAAACAAGATATGGATCTGGGGACTCCAATGTTATTTTTAACCTAGCCTGAATGAAAGGGATGAATTAAAGGTTTTGGGATCTTCATTTGCAGATGTAGCATGCTTTGAAATTAGGACAAACAGCTGCAAACATCTATTAATAATCGGAACATGAAATGTATGAAAAATGAATCTAGGAAAATTGGAAGTTGTCAGAAATTAAATAGAATGCATAAAAATCAGGTATTCATGAGCTGAAATGACTAGTATTGATCATTTTGAATCATATAATCATATAGTCTACGATGCAAGGAATAATAAATTGAAAGAGGAACAGCATCACATTCATTGTTGAAAAGAATATTTCAAGTTCTATCCTGAAGTACAGCAGTGTCAATGATAGGATAATACCCGTGCACCTACAAGGAAGACCAGTTAATATGACTATAATTCATATTTATGCACTAATCACTAATACAAAAGATAAAGAAATTGAAGATTTTAGCCATGTTCTGCAGTCTGAAATAGATCAAATGTCCAATCAAGATTAATTGACAATCACCAGTGATTGCAATGAGAAAGTTGGAAACAAAAAAAGAATGTTGTTGTCATGTGCCATGAAGTTGGACCCAACTCATAGCAACCCCTCTTTTGGTTTCTGAGGCGGTATCACTACAGAAGTAGATTGCCCAGCCTTCCTTCAGAGGAGGCTGGTGGGTTTGAACTTCCAGCCTTGTGGTTAGCAGTCAAGTGCCTTAAGCACTATGCTACTGGAGTTCTCAAAAGAAAAGTAGGTAGTTGGAAAATTAGCCCTTTTGGTAGAAGAGAGATTGGAGATTGCATGTAGAATTTTGCAAGACTAATGACTTATTCACTGGAAATACTTTGTTCAATAATATAAATGGTGACTATACATGTGGACCTCACCAGATCAAAGACACAGGAATTAAGTCATCTGCATCTGTGGAAAGAGACTATGGAAAATCTCAGTGCCTCCAATCAAAAAAAAAAAAAAAAAAAATCTAGGGGTCAACTACAGAACAGACCACCAACTGCTCATATACAAGTTCAAGTTGAACATGCAGAAAATTAAAACAAATACACAAGAGCAAAAATATGACTTTGAATATATCACACCTGAATTCAGAGACCATCTCAAGATTAGATTTGATGCATTTAATATTAATGACCAAAGACTAGACAAGTAATGGAATGATATAAAAGATATCATACATTAAGAAAGCAAAAGGTCATTTAAAAAGACAAGAGAGGGAGAAAAGACCAACAAAGATGTCAGAAGAGACTCTGAAACTTGCTCTTGAATGGAAAATGAATGGAAAAACAATAAAGAATAGGAGCTGTGTGGAATATTTCATAGGGCAGTTCAAGAAGACAAAGGTTACAATGAAATGTTCAAAGACCTGGAGTTAAAAAACCAAGAGGGAAGAACATGTGTGACATTTATCAAACTGCAGAAAAAATTCAAATCTTGCTTTGCAATATCAAAGGATTCTATGGGCAAGATACTGAATGGCACAGGAAGCATCAAAAGAAGATGGAAAGAATATACAGAGACACTGTATTGAAAAAATTGGTTGACATTCCACCATTTTAGAAGGAGCAGGTGATCAAGAA
>NW_006921599.1:487805-500040 GCF_000298275.1 Orycteropus afer afer
TTAAGTTGAGCTTGCATATGAGCAGTTGATGGTCTGTTCCACAATCAGCTCCTGGCCTGGTTTTGGCTGAAGATATTGAGCTTTTCCACCACCTCTTGGCACAGATGTAATCAATCTGATTCCTGTGTGTGCCATCTGGTGAAGTCCACGAGTAGAGCTGCCATTTGCATTGTTGAAAAAAGGTGTTTGCAATGAACAAGTCATTGGTCTTGCAAAATTCTACTGTGTGAGTTCCAGCATTATTTCTGTCACCAAGGCCAAATTTTCCAACTACTGGTGATTCTTATTTGTTTCCAACTTTTGCATTCCATTCACCAGTGATAATTAACACATCCTGATTGCATGTTCGGTCAATTCAGACTGCAGAAGTTGATAAAATTCTTCAATTTCCTCATCTTTGGCTTTGGTGGTTGGTGCATAAATTTGAATAATAGTAATGGGTCTTCCTTGTAGGTGTATGGATATTATCTTATCACTGACAGCATTGTACTTCATGAGAGATCTTGAAACGTCTTTTGTGATGATGAATGACATGCCATTGCTCTTCAAACTCATTCCTGGCATAGTATATCATATGGTTGTCTGATTCAAATTAGCCAAATCCAGTCCATTTCAGCTCACTAATGCCGAGGATATCAATCTTTATGTGTTCCATTTCATTTTTTACAACTTCCAGTTTTCCTAGATTCATACTTCGCACATTCCATGTTCCAATGATTAATGGATGTCTGCAGCTGTTTCTTTTCAATTTGAGTGGTGCCACATCAGCAAATGGAAGTCTCGAAAGCTTTACCTTATCCATATGAGTAAGGCTGGGTTTACTCAGATGATGCAGCTCTTTCCTAGTCCTATTTTGAGAGCCTTCTAACCTAACTGGACTATTCATAAAGTTGTGCGGTAATGTATCAAACAGTGTTTCTTTGCTATTCATATGTTTTTCCCTGGCCAATTCTTTGAGAAGTGGATGGCCTCTTCCTTCTTCCTAGTCTGCCTCAATCTGTAAGCTGGGCTGATACCTGTGCGCCATGTGCATCCCCCTGGGTTTGAAACACCAGTGGCTCAGCCTCAAAATTCAAATCAACACATCACCATGGTAGGACAAACTGACAGACAAGTTTGTCTCCCTGTTGGAAACCTCTTGTACCTCACTTACCTGGATCCCTGTGGCCGACTGCTCCCCTGTTCAGGTTCCTGGGCCTTTTAATCCCCTTTCTCCTGCTCTCTGCCCTGCTGCGTTGGGCGTGCTTGGGTTCCTTCTCCTCATCTGGATCCCTGTGACTGACTGCTTCTCTATCCATATTCCTGGCTTTTAATTCCCTTTCTCCAGCTTTCCTGCCCTGCTGCTTTGGGCATGCCTGAGTTTGCTCTCCTCACCTGGATCCCTGCTGCTGATGTAACACTGGAAGTGCTCCATTGTCTCTGCCATGGAAATTGGAAGACAGCTACCTTGTCAAACTCCTGCAAGAGATCCATATTTGTGCCCATTCCAAAGAGAGATGATCCAAGAGAATGAGGAAATTATCAAAATATATCATTAATATCACATGCAATTAAAAGTTTCCTGAAGATAATTAAAAAATACTTGCAGTAGTATGTTAACAGGGAACAGCCAGAAATTCAAGCCGGATTCAGAAGAGGAAATGGAATGAGAGATATCGTTGCTGATGTCAGATGGATCTTGGTTGAAAGCAGAGAATACAAGAAATATGTTTACCTGTGTGTTATTGACTATGCAAAGGCATTCAACTGTATGGATCAAAGTAAATTATGGATGACATTACAGAGAATGTGAATTCCAGAACATTTAATTGTGCTCATGCAGAATCTAAATATAAAGTAAAAGGCAGTCATTTGAACAGAGCAAGGGATTGCTGCCTGGGTGAAAATCAGAAAAGATGTGCTTCTAGGATCCTGAGGTAGAGAGATTCATGAGTATTTTTAAAAAATATAAATAAATAAATAAATATATTCTTGAAAGACTCATCCTGAAAACATTTATGCTTTTTTTTCCCCATTTTTCAGAATTGAATGTTACTCCACTTTTCAAACCATATATTCAATAATCAAGTTTAACATTGTATTTTTACATATCACATACTTCAAGAATTATCTCTTTATTGTTGAGTGCCATTGAGTTTTCTGACTCAGTCACCCCATATGACACCATAGGGTCTTCTTGGCTGTAATTTTATGTAACTAGAGTGTGAGGTCTTTCTCCCTTGAAACTACTATATGGATTCGAACTGTCAACCTTTTGGTTAGTAGCCAAACACTTAAATCATTGTGCCCTCAGGGCTCCTTTTCAAGAACTATTTGACTATACTATTTTATATCATATTTTAATCACAGCATAGCTCTTTAAAAGCTTATTCAGAAACTGCCCTGAGGGAAAAATGTTAAGGATTAAAGACTTCCCAAAATCTTCTGAAGGTCTCTGTCCCAAGCCTGATATTATTTCATATTTTTATTTGACCATAATAAGACAAAAAAGTTGTTCAATAAAATGAAATTCAACATGGCTTTAAAAAAGTAGCCAAAGCTGGTAAGGAGATCAGTGTCACATTTTTATCTTACAGGCTATCTTGGGTAACAGGGGAGGGAAAAAAAAAGCAGAAATATGAAAAAGATAGTAAAAAAAAAAATTACTAAAGAATTTTGTAGAACACAAGATTCTAAAGTGGTACATAAAATTGGTCTTTAGTGAAAATAAGATTAACATATGAAACTAGGATCTTCTTGGTGTACACAAAAAGGAATAATTGTCTGCTCACACACTTCAATGCTTTCACTGAGAATATCCTTGAGAATTTATCTCTGGGAAATAAAACATTCATTTTACAAAGATATTTACCACAGAATTGTTGAAATATTGGAAACAGCAAACCGGAAATGACCTCAATGTGTAACCACAGGAAACTAGGCCAATATTAATACCTTAACTAAAAATCTGTGCAAGGACATAGAAAATGCTTATTCATATTATGTGAACATAAAGAGAATACAATATTGCATTTATTCTTTAATCAAAATATATAAAATTTTGTATTCAATTTGGGAAGGACTGACACATTTTTAAAGAGCATGAAAGTAATTGTTAATATAGAAATTGCATATTTTTTCTTTTGCTTTGATTTCTGCTATTGTTATTCTATTATTGTGGAAAAATAGCTTGAAATATTATAATCCTAGAGAAAAATAATGATGATGCCTAGAGGATGGAATGAAAGATAACTTTGACCCTACAGCATAGAGTAGAACTTCCCCACAGGATTTCCACGACTATAAGTCTTTACAGACAGACTGCTTCATCTTTCTCCGGTGGAGCGGCTGCTGAGTTGAAATCACTGAATGCTTTAACCACTACACCACCAGAGCTCCTTTACCCATCACAAGAGGAGAAAAATAAACACTGATTTTAAATGCTATTACAAAGTAATTACTTTCTTAATGCAATAAATATCTTATTCTATTAGTAATTTGGTTACTGTGGTATCCTAACCAGGCCTCCTGTCTACATGACATAATGGTACGCTGTTCATGTTCATGTTCCACAATGATGCGCGGGGCCTGTGGGGTACTCGTATTCACATACTTGGAAACCGGAGTACAAATAGGATCTTTCTGCATTAGATATGAGAAGAGCAGCCTTAGTGCAAAGCAAGCAATTGTCATGCCCTCACTCCAGAGAAAATCCAAATCCGTCAATCCGCATAGCATAGCTTTACAGGGTTTGAGCCAAAATAATCCAAAAATCTACAATCATGCTTAACCTCAGGTCTTTAATATAATTTGGTTAATAAAAATATGTTTGCTATTGTTTACTACAGAAATTAAGGTAATTTAAATGCAGAATTCCCTACTTGATAAATGACTTGAATCCTAGCCATAAATAAAACAAGTGCTCAGAATCTTAGGCAATGAAAGGTTCTATAAGGGCTGACAAATGTTTTAATAACACGCGAATTTTTATGCCATTGGTGATATAACTGGAAATCAAAAAGTGTATTAAATATGAACAACACATAGAAGTATCATAGTTTATCATTTCAAAGTTTTCTTTATTTCAGCATATCCAAATCAACATATGAAGTTTGAGATTGAAAACATCTCATTCATTATTCAAACCTTATTTAAAACAACTCTGCACAATCCAAGAGAAAGGCATGTTCACCTCTTTCTCATATAGTGATAAAGAAATGATGACTGAAACAGTTCATCGTTCAGCTTGTTTTCCAGGAACAATGGCATCCAAAGGTAGGGGCTGAGGTGAAAATTATGCCAAATGTAAGAAGCTCACTGACAATAAATTGTGTCATTTGATTTTCTGTATTTCCCTTCCCATTCTGAAGAAGTATTCATTTCCTGGAAACATGCATTCCAGAATTTCTCAAATTTCAGATTAAATTCAAACCAGCATTGGTAGGAGAAAAAATCTTTGGGCCATTGAGCAGCCTCTTAAATTGAGAAAACAGGTAAATATCACAAAAATAATCAGTTTTTGCTAGCCAGGTTGAAAAGGAGACACCATCTATAAAATAGTAGTTAACTTGAAAACTTTTTTAAAGTTAGAAGTAACACAAGACAAAACAGATGAAACAGAAGAACATGAAGAAGAACGGAGACAAAAGCAGAGTTCTAAAATGTGTATTTCAGAAGGAAGCAGAGAGTCATTCAGAACTCAGGACCACAACTATTGCCCATTCCGACCCCTGCTTCCAACAGAATTACTGTGTTATTTTAAAGAGATGTCCACTGTTTGGCTTAGAAGGAACCTCAATAAAATAGTGGGGAGCATGGGAAATAAAAGCCTGTCAGGTCTAAAATTATACCCTCTACATAGGCATCCACTGTCCCATCCAGAGAAGACTATAAGACTTGACTTTCAGAATTGTCATTAATCAAAACCAGTCTATGTTTGTTGTATTTTGAAAAAGAAATAATAGTTTGACATTTTTTCCAGTAAGGTACCAAAAATACCAAACCTGTTGCCATTGAGTCATTTCTGACTCATATTGACCCTATAGAACAGAGTAGGACTGCCCTATGGGATTCCCAAGGCTATAAATCTTCATGCCACAATCTTTCTTCTGGGAAGCAGCTGGTAGGTTCGAACCACTGATCTTTCAGTTAGCAGTCTAGTGCTTAACCACTGTGCCACCAAGGAACTTCCATCCCAGTATTTTTTTTTTTTTTTTTTAAAGCACAGTGGTCTGTGATAAAAAGAAGTTAAATGATAAATAATACAGGCAAATTTCTTATCTAAGATGGTCTCTGTTCTCAGACTAAGAATCCTTCAACAAAAATCTGTATCTCTTGGATCTGTAAGAGCCCCTGCTCCTAGCATAGTGATTTGTACATTTGCACATAAAAAAATGTGTTTGTGTGTGGAGAGGAAGCATGTCTTGAATCAATAAATGGTTCCAGAAACTCCATTATTTTATTTGCTTGATTGTTAAATTTCTTTTATATGTTACTCATTCGGACATTTGCCTAAATTGTTAGAAGATTAGAAATTGATTCTCAAGGTGGAATTTTCCTATAACTGGGAATAACTTCCTGTATCCCATAATTTTATTATTATGCTCATTGTAAAATGAGAGTGGCAAAGGTATGATAGAAGATCAGGGTGATGATATCTCACAAATAACATCAATATAGATAAGGTTTAATACCTATTTTTAAGGAGCTCTTCATATCATCAGTGTATTTCATATTACCCTCAAAGGGAACTTGGAAACATTTTTTTTCGTTTGTTTGTTTTTAAGACACATGAACTCACATTTTACATAGATGTTATAAACTTTATAGAGAGGGAGCAACATCAGTAAACAAATTTGTAGAAGAAAATAATTATTTTAGTCTGAGGCAGATAAAGAATTATTTTTTAAAGAAATTAATGGTTACTTCCTGTAATAATATATTTAGCAAGTTTTTTTCAATGGATTTAGACATATAATACCCATTATTCCTATTTATTTAAAATATTTTTAAAATTCTAAATGTCTAGAGATCTACTAACCAGAAGGTTGGTCAGTTCAAACCCACCAGCTGTTCCTCAGAAGGAAAATGGGGCCATCTACTTCTGTAAAGATTTACTGTCTCAGAAACCCAATAGGGGTCACTGTGAGTTGGAATTGACTCGATAGCAGTGAGTTTGTTCTTTCAGTTTGGTAGAGTTTATCAAATATTATTAACATTTCATTTCGCTGCCAATATATTTATTTGTTTCAGATATTAAAACTTTTTTTAATAAAATGCAGATTTAAGTAATAATAACTAATCTCTAGAATGATACCATTTTAAATATAAGACTCACACAACATTTTCCACTTCTATAACAGTATTCTAAAATAACATTTCACATGACATTTTACATTTGCAGATTTTTAAATTCCTAGGTCACAACTTGAATAATACATACTTCTCTCTTTGGTCCTATTCCAAGTAGTACCTATTTTCTTTCTATTTTCTCAAAACTCAAGCTGCTATGAAACTTGCAACTTTGGTGCAATTTCCATAAACTAATTAACTACTGCATCTATCTATTCACAAGAATGAACAGGAGGTTCAGAAGTGGAGGGAAATAGGACACATTTGTAGAGGAAAAGGGAAGCTGGGTTAACAGGCTAACAGAATGATCAAGTCTCACCCTTAATGAACAGAATCAGGCAGCTTTAATTCTTGTCTATTTTTTTTTTTTTGTCTCCCTGTCCACAAAAGGGAATATGGGTCCCTGTTTAGGATAGGATTAGATTAGTCCTATGTGGTCAAAGGGAACAATACTGACATGTTAGCTGATCAGAAAGATGTTTTCACACTGTTTCTCATAGATAGTCCCCTGAGACAACTTCCTTTCTCTCTCTCTTTCTGTCTTTCTCTCGCTCTCTTTTTTTTAATTACCAAGCATGACATTCATGGTTATTTCTTCTTTCCACCCAGTTGGCTACAAAGGGGCCAGCTCTTGGGCCCCTTGTTGGTCAGGCCTGGGGGAGGAAGTGACAGAAGGTTGGCCTTATTTACCTTAGCAGCTTCCCCGTGTAATCTGCTTAATCATGTGGCTAATGGGAGGACACCATGGATCCCCACACACTGTGCTCCACAATGAGGACTCATTCATATTTCATACAATAGAGTGTTTAAGTCATTCCATGCTTTGTGGAGAAGATTGGCTTTCTTTGTGTGGTGTCTCCTGAGAGGCCTTTCCCCTCCTCTCCTTTCAGACAGGCATATGTTCCTGCTCCTGCCTGCTGCAGCTGGACAAGGAAGGAACAGGCTTCTTTCTCCACCACTTGTTTTTTTTTTTTTTTTAAAAAGCCGATGAATTGATTAGGGCAGTGTGAAATGTGGGTTAGAGCCCCTCCCCTCTGCCTCATGAATACATATATTAGTTTTTTGCTATTCTAATATTTCCCAGCAAGATACCCTATGAGGAAACAAGGCTCATGTTCCTTAAGTTTGCCATTTTACAGACAACATTCTGTTGAGCACAAAAGCATAAATGGAAGCTGATGAAATGTTGACCTTGTTCTTCTCGAATTATCCATGTAGAGTGCTCCTTAAGCAGGGCTCTGGAGAATAGAACAAAAGGGATATGTGGAGTGGGAAATATTCTTACTCCACACAGAATTTTAAAACAACCAAATTGAAAAGACAATCCTAACAAAACACTATCACTTGGCTCTTAGATTTGATTTTTGAGAAAAAAAAAAAATGAGGTCTCATTAGTCTTAATGGGATAGATAATGGATACACAGATTTTGTCATCCTCCACTGGATAAACTGACACTTTTAGAATAATAGAAATTAATGACTTTTGAATGAAGAGATTTTAATTCCTTTTTTAAAAAATTTTTCAGAGTTAAAAAGAATGAAATATTACATCATCCTCTGCCTTGCATCTGTTTCAAATAGATGGCAGTGAGAAGCAGAATCAGAAAAATAGGCAACACACTAACTGAAATGTTGGAAGTTCAAGTCCACCCAGAGACTCTAGGGAAGAAAGACCTGGTGATCTACTACTGAAAAAATGACCCATTGAAAACCCTGTGCAGAACAGTTCTACTCTGACACACATGGGGTAGTCAAGAGTCAGAATCAATTAACAACACCTGTTTTTTTTGTTGTTGTTGTTTTGTTTTGTTTTTCAGTGAGAAAAATAGGCATCACTGCCCACTTATATAGTAGACTGACTTCATCTCTCTTTGGATAATAAGATGGACTTTCAAAAGCAAAATATGATTTTCTACATCTTTACTCCAAAATATTGTAAGACCACCATAGTTTTTGAGTTCTAAACCCACCAGCCACTCCTCGGAAGGAAGGTTGGGCAATCCTACTTCCGTAGTGATACTGCCTCGGAAGCCCAAGGAGGGGTCGCTATGAGTCGGGTTTGACTCGACGGCACATAACAACAACAACAACAAAGTCTTTCTTAAGATGTGATGTATCTCAAGTCCTTCTGGCTACAAGGTTATGAATAGTGAAGTTTTTATAAGAAAGATCATGATGAAGAGTGTTTCTGCTTAGAACAATAACAAAAATCCTGAGTTAATAAGCTTATAGTTGCAGCTTGAGTGGGTTAGATGCAACCCACTTAATAATGTATTCTGATGAAATGAAGATGTATAAAATAATAGTAATGACACACATACAAATAAGCCTCATTATGAGATTAAAGGAAGATGGAGGATTACTGAACTACTGTGCTAAATAGGCAAAAGAGATGATAACAATTATTTTTGAAATATGGTCTAAGATCATGCTAGTATGATGCAGCCCAAAGCAAAAGATTAGGCTGGCCGATTGGGTAATAACACAATCCACCATACTAGCAAGGAAAGGCAATAGAGACCATCCACATGGCTTTGTGTGTGCCTGGGTAGTAGGCACTCAGCTCTTGACCTATTCAATTTTTTTTCCCACTTTCAAGTGTTGGGAAATAAATTGTTTAAACCGTTCAAAAGAGTGTATTTATATTGGTCATTAAGAGGCTAGCCATTACAAACGTGCAAATGCTACAAAAAGATTTAACATTTGCTTTGCTGGTGCTATAAACTACATGTGAAGATCATTTGTATTTTCTTCTATTTAAATAAACTGTTTTCTCTTATAGTCAGCAAATGCTGTAATGCAAGTCGGATTCAAAATACTTTTGATTGTATTATTATTTAATATTCATTACCAAAGCTATGTTAAATGGTTAAAAAAAAAGAAAGAATTGAATTTTACTGTACATTTCCTTATAATGTAATTTTATATACATAATTTGAAGCAAGCAAATATTAAAAAAAAAACAGAATAGAAAATGTTAAAATAAAAAGAAAGGTGTTTCTAAATACAATTTCTCAAAATAAAAAAAGGTTGGGATTGGGAATGGCCAAGAATATATATATTTTTTACGAATCCAGGAAAAACAAAGATGGAGAATGGGAGTCAACTCAGTGAAAAGTCTTGTGTCTCTTATGTTACCTTTATTTATTTAAATATAAGGAGCCAAAATAAACCAATACCTTAATTAAAGTTTACTCTTACAAGCCTCTACCTCCCAGCTGAGAGATTTCATCTCTTCACCCTCCACTTCATTAGAGTCTTAACAATCCATTATCCATTCCTAATCCTCCACTCCTCCAGGAGCTGGGTTATTAGAGTATGTGAAGGGTTGCTGTCATTGTGATGGAGGTGTGAATTGATCACTAAGATGACAACTGGTGACAAGTGCCAGTTTATTAGACTGCTACTTTGCCTCTTAATTACAACTGATTAGCCTGCCTGTTAGAGGTGGAAAATTGAATAATTAACTGCTTTTGTTCTTGTCATCTACTACATTACATTATTGCTTTGATTTTTTTCTTTAAAGTGACCCTTTTCTCTATATTAAGAGACCTAGAAAGTTACCAAAGACCATAATCTTTATTGTACATATTTTTCAACATGAAAAACATTTTCTAAATTTCTTTCAGGAAAATGCATTTTTTAACTGCAAAATTATTTCATGTTCTCCCAGTTGAGCTTTTAATTTTGGATTTATTTCCTGTTTATTTTTATCCAGCTTAGTTCACAGGGAGCAAGTAAAGTCTTGGGGAAGGCAGTCGTATCACCTACACTTAAACTATTTTCTGCTAATAGAGAGGGAAAAATAGTAACTATCACATTCCTTCATTTTCTTAGATATATTTTGAGGATTAATAGCTATCTATGCCTCAGAAGGAAGGTTGGGAAATCTACTTTCTTAGTGATACTGCCTCGGAAACCTAAGGAAGAGTCGCTGTGAGTCAGGTCTGACTCAACAGCACATAACAACATGAAATAATTATAAGGTTTTCACTGATATCTAAGGTTAGTATGTTGTTATTGTTAGCTACTGTCAACTTGGTTCCTAACTCATGGCAACTCCATGCATAATGGGATGAAATGCTGCCAAGTTGTGTACCATCACCATGATGGGTTCAGGATCAGAACATTGTGATTCATAGGGTATTAATTGTTTGATTTTTAGAAGTAGATCACCAGGTCTTTATTCCTGGTCCATCTTTAGTCTGGAACATCCTCCAATGAGATATGTTCACCATGATAGCAATATGTAGGCCACCACTGACAGATGGGTAGTGGCTACACATGGAATACAGTGACTGAAAATTGAACTAGGATCTCCTACACAGAAAGTGGAAATTCTACCACTGAGCCAACACTTCCTTTAAGGTCAGTATGACACACATAAATTATTTACCATTTCCTGAATCTATAATTTATACAATGAGGACTGTGAAATACTACTTTTCACAATTTTATGGAAGCAATACCTTCTAATTGAATGGGTTTGTTGTTGTTGTTGTTGTTTCCCCAAAATGAACTGCCTGATATTTAAAATTGCACTTGAATTATAGTTCAGTCGGGTCCTAAAAGAATCTGCTCATTCAGCATTCATCAAAGTGAAAACTATAGATTTTAATTGTCTACTAGAATAGTTGTTTGCTCTAAAACAGAGCACCGCTGTAGCCAGATTCTGGTTTAATAGGTAAAAATTATGTTGTTTTTGCTGTAGTTGCTAACAACTAAATAACATGATCTTCATTTGTTGTTGTTAGATGCCATTGAGTCCATTCCAAGTCCTAGCGACCCCATGTATAGCACAATGAAATGATGCCGGGTTCTGCACCATCCTCACAATTATTGCTATGCTTACCCATTGTTGTAGCCACTGTGCATTCTGTCTCCTTGAGGATCTTCCTCTTTTTCTCTGACCTTCTACTTTACCAAGTATGAAATCCTTCTCCAGGGACTGGTCCCTACTGATAACATAAGCAAAGCATGAGAGACAACTTGATTTTGACTTATAGTGAATATGAACAATCATAATTTTTAAAGTTTACATATTAATATTATAGTAGTCATATCACCAAGTCCCTGGGTAGTGCAAGCAGTTAGCAATTGGCTAATAACTAAAGGTTGATGGTTCAAATCCAACCAGCAGCACCATGTACAAAAGTCCTAGAAATCTGTTTCTATAAAGATTACAGTCAAGAAAAGCCCTGTGGAGATCATTTCTGTTCTGTAATACTTGGAGTCACCATGAGTTGGAGTCAGTTCAATAGTAACAGGATTGAGTTTTGTGTTTTAGTCACATCAGTATGATATCAATTAGTGTACATGATAATTTTATATTTTTATTTTAAGATTAAGACATAAGAAATTGCTTAGATTTTCCCTTCTTTTGTTATCACTTATTTCTGTTTTGCAGTGTTGATGAAGAATACTGAAAATAGCATGGACTGCCAGAACAAGGAACAAATGTGTCCTGGGAGAAGTATAGTCAGAATGCTCCTTAGAAGTAAGCACAATCAGATTTTGTCTCACCTACTGTGGTCATGTTCTCAGAAGGGCCCATTCCCTGGAAAAGGATATCCATGCTTGGCAAGGTAGAGAGTCAGTGAAAAAGGGGAAGACCTGCAAAGAGATGGATTGACCCAGTGACTGCAATAATGGGCTCAAGCACATCAATGATTGTGAGGATGGTACAGGACCAGGCAATATTTCATTCTGTTGTACATAGGGTCAGAGCCAAAATGACAGCACATAATAACAACGACTTTCCTCTGTTAGTTTCAAATTATGAAAAAAAAAGACAAGAATGATCACAATCTAGAGGTTCTGGCAAGATGGCGGACTAGGCAGAAAGACTGCACAGACCCTCTTCAACAAAGAAAAGGGAAACCAATTAACACAGACACAGAAGATA
>NW_006921599.1:519584-520399 GCF_000298275.1 Orycteropus afer afer
AAGAAGTGAGAGCCATGACAAGAAAAGATATATGCACACCCATGTTCATCGCAGCACTATTTACAATAGCCAAAAGATGGAAAGAACCTAGATGTCCATCAACTGAGGAATGGATAACCAGGCTATGGTACATACACACAATGGAATACTATGCAACGCTAAAGAATAATGTAGAATCTGCAATATACCACATAACATGGATGAACTTGGAGGACATTATGCTGAGTGAAATAAGTCAATAACAAAAGGACAAATATTGTATTAGTCCATTATTGTAAAAGTTAAAGGAAGTTTTATCTATTGAAGGAAATTTTCTTTGTTGGTTATCAGGGGTGGGAGGGGAGGGGAGGGAACACTGTTAGTTAGATAAAGATAAGTATTGATTTGGGTGAAGAGAAGGGCAATGTACCAAATATGAGTGACCAATATGGCAGCATTGAGGATGAGAAAGACTTAGAGAGGTACATGGGAAGTACAGACAACAAATATGAACCCTTTTGCATATATAGTAGTGAGTTGTCAGTGAAGGCAAACATGGGTATATGGATGGATAGATAGGTGGACAGGCTAAACTATTAGGTATGTGTATGAAATGTGGAGTGTATCCAAGATCACATATAGGGTTGGCAGACCATGGTCCTATAAGTTTATGTGAATGATCAGAATTCCCAGGTGTATAGTAGAGCTGACAAGGGGCAATGTCATGGTCACTGCTTGGTCACAGCCAGCTACCCAGAGGGACCAAGTAGTGGAACTTGAGGGCTTGGGACCATAGTCGCAGGGGACATCAAGCTCAATTGGCATAACATACTATA
>NW_006921599.1:521030-541392 GCF_000298275.1 Orycteropus afer afer
TAAACTGTGGTCAATGACATGAGACAAAGTATATGTGAACTGCTGTATGGAAAGTGAATTTGCTCTGTAAATCTTCACCCAAATCACAATAAAAAAAGAAGAAGAAGAAGAAGAATGATCACAGTCTAAGATAAAGTGCAGAAAGTTGGTCTGATGTCCAAGGTCTAGGACAAAAGCTGGCCTGGTTTTTCTCACAACATCAAGGGACCCTTGAAACAGTACTCCCTTTTTTGATTATAAAATATTTACTCTGCATAGACCAAAATGAACAGTGTGAGCTGAAATAGCTTAACTGAGAATTGAAAACTCATCTTAATTTTTTATTTGTAAGGATTTTTAAAACAAAATTTATTAATTTGTGAGGTGTAAAAGCTACAAGAGGTATTGGAAATCAGCCCAGTCCCTCAGTAGGACAGGAGATTAAAAATTATATACAAATTTTTTTTTATATTATTATTATTTTATGCACTATCATAACTCTTTAAAGTTTTCAAAGCACAGGAAAACCAGTCAGGAACTTGTAGTTCATAACCATTGAATTATAAAATTCATGCATAAGTTAATCGAATTTATAAATTAGCTTAAGTGTTTAAGACACTAGTCAGTGTAATTCCACTAATAATTATTGGAGTAGTGTAAAGTAGTAGTTAATGTAGATTCTGTGTCATATTGCCTCATTTAAACTCTGACTTTTCCACTTACTCACTTATGTGCTATTTCCTGACCTGAAAAAAAAATGCTAGTAACAATTTACTCATATTACTGGGGTGAAGGTTAGAATAAATAATATGTATAAAGCATTTAAAAGAATGCCTGAAAACCTATAGTTAATATTCTCCAAAATGATGAAGAACTGAAGGCTTTCCTCTTAACATAAGGGAGAAAAAAAAAACAGGAATGTCCTCCTTCACCACTTCTGTCTTACATTATACCGGAGATACTAGCCAGGGCATTAATAAACAAACAAATAAATAAAAGGCATCCAGATTGAAAAGGAATAAATAAAACTACCTTTATTTGCAAAACACATGATATTCTATATATTAAAAAAAAACCTAACAAATCCACTTTAAGAAGTACTAAAATTAATTAACAAGTACAATAAGGTTGTAGAAAAGAATATCATTATACAAAAATGAAGTTCATTTCTATACACAAGTATTAGGAAATCTAAAAATGAAATTAAAACAACAATCCCATTCACAATAGTGTAAAAGAATAAAACACTGAGGAATAAGTTTAACAAAAAGAGTACAAGACTTGTATACTAAAAACTACAAAATATTGTTGAAAGAAATTAAAGAACACATTCATCAATTGAATGACTTAATATGTTTACATGGCATCATCCCAAAAATCAATCTATAGACAATGTACTCCCTATCACAAATAGTGGGGGAGGGGTGGGTTGTTTTTGTAGAAATTGACAAGCTGATTTTTAAAATTTACATAGAAAAGCAAAGTACTCAGTGTAGCCAAAAAAAAATCTTGGTAGAGAAGAGAAAACTTGGAATATTTACACTTTCCAAAAAGTTACTATAATGCTATAGTAATCAAGACAAAATAGTAGTGATGTTAAGATAAAAACATATATGAAAGTGATTGCATTGAGTGTCCTGAAATAAACCCTTAGAGTTATAGTCAATTAGTTTTGACAAAAAGTATCAGGAAAAATCAATGAAGAAAGAATTAGGCTTTTCAAAAATTTTTGCTGGTACAACCAGATAGCCACATGCAAAAAGATGATGTTTGACCTCACCTCATACCATAAAAATAAAAATTAATTCAAAATGAATCAAAGACAAAGGCAGATTACCCAAGTAGCAAGGTAAATACAGGTTTACTTGTGCTTACTTACAAATCTGTAGTGAACAACATGTAATACTGCTTACACATTTGTAAGTAAGCCTATGCTTATCTCTGCTTACTGGATCCTCAGTCCCTGTCAGGGATTGTAAATTTCTTCATATGGTTGTCTGATTCAAAATGGCCAAAAACTGTCCATTTTAGCTCACTAATGCCTAGGTTATCGATCTTTATATGTTCATTTCATTTTTGACATCTTCCTATTTTCTCAGATTCATATTTTCTAATTTCCATGTTCCAATTATTAATGGATGCTTGCAGCTGTTTCTTCCCATTTTGAGTGGTGCCACATCAGGAGATGGAGGTCCCAAAAGCTTTCTTCTATTTTCTTCTCTTTGAGGAGGCAGCTCTTCCTCAGTTGTATTTTGAGTGCCTTCCAACTTGAGGGACTCACCTTCCAGCACTATATAAAACAATGTTTCAGGGCTATTCATAATGTTTTCCAGTAATATATCAGACAGTGTTTCACTGCTATTCTGATGGTTCTCACTGGCCAAGTCTTTAAGAAGTGGATGGTTCCTTCCTTCTTCCGAGTCTATCTTAGTCTGGAAGTTCCACAGAAACCTGTCCACCATGAGTGACCCTGATGGTATTTGAAATACTGGTGGCATAGCCTGCAGCCTCACAGCAACATGAAGCCATCACAGTATGACAAACTGACAAAAGAGTGGTGGTAAATGTGAAAAGAAGGTCTCATTCTGTAGGAACGTGTTATAGGGTTCAGAGAGAGAGAGAGATTTCAGCCACACCTAGAAGCAGAATCTTTGATGTGGTGAAAAAATGTGAAATTTTTCACTACAGATTAGTAAGTAAGCATAGGCAAGCCTGATTATTGAGTAATCTGACATGGATCAAAAATCTAAATGTAAGAGCAAAAACTGGGAAACTCATAGAAGAGAGTAGAAAGTGTGGGGTAAGTCTTCATGATCTTGGATTAGGAAATTATTTCTTCAATAAAACACCAAAACTGCAAGTCATTATGGACAAACCAGATAAATTGTATTACATCAAAATTAAAAACTTCATGCTTTATGTGATGATATAATATCTACTGTAGAACCACTGTGGCCTGGTTAAATAAAATACTATCAAAAAGATATAAAAGACAAACCACAGACCGGGAGAAAATATTTGCAAATCATATATCTGATAAGGGACTTGTGTATAGAATATATATATAAAAAAAACTCTTCCAACTCAATAACAAGAACATAAATAAAAAAACATGAATATATAAATAAAGCGTGGTAATTGATTACACCTCTGGGGGGACTAAGCAATAGGGTTGACAGAGGTTACCTTTACCTATGTATTTATAAACCAAAACCAAACTCACTGCCATCGAGTTGACTCCAACTCATAGTGACCCCCTTTGGGTTTCTGAGGCAGTAAATCTTTATGGAAGTAGATGACCCAGTCTTCCTTCCACAGAGTATTATGCTTCACCAGCCTTCCAGTTAGCAGTCAAATGCCCTACGCACTATGCCACCAGAGATCCTTTATGTGTTTATATGTGCTGCAAATATATCCATGAATATAATAGAGCATACAGGGGTAAAGTTATGAAAACTTCTTAGCCATAACCAAACACTTTGAAGGACTGAGTCACTGGGCCTGGGGCTTAGGACCGTAATCCTGGGAATACTAAGGTTAATTGGCATAACATAGCCCACAAAGAAAATGCTCTACATTCTACTTTGGTGAGTAGTGATTGGGTCTGTAAAAGCATGTGAGTGGTCTTGTAAGGTGCAATTATTTGTCTCTCTCCAACCAGAGCAAAAAAGGGGGAATGAAATCAAAGATGTAAGGAAGCAATTAGTCCAAAGGACTAATGGACCACATGAATGCCAGCCTCCATGACCCTGAGACCAGAAGAATTAAATGGTGCCCAGGTACCACTGGTGACCTCTCTGAAAGGGATCACAATAAGAAGTACTAGATAGAGTGGGAGAAAAATGTGGAACAAAGCTCAAACTCATAATAAATAAATAAATAAAGACCAGGTTACTAGTCTGATAGAGATTGATGAACTCCCAGTTTATGGTCCATAGTCAAGTTTCAAATTTGGAATTGAACTCACCTGCACTTTGACCCAAACTACAGACAGGCCTATAAGGTGAACAATACTATCAGAGAGGTATGTATTCATTAGAATAATCAACCATAAGAGAAAAAAAGGGCAATATGTGCTCCAGGATAAATCTCAGAAAACAGGAAGGTATAGGAGAGAAGAATGAAGGAAAAAGGTAAACACAGGCAGGATGTGGGAAGAGTACATTGTGGGGATTACAATGAATATCACAAAACAAAATGTGTATGAATTAAATGGAAAACCAAATTGCTCTATAAATGTTCACCCAAATCACAATTAAAAAAAAAAATAAAAATAGATAAAGTATTTGAATAGACATTTCCCCAAAGAATATATACAAATGGCCAATAAACTCATAAAAAGATATTCAGCATCATTAGTCATTTGCTGTTGTTGTTATTTCCATTGAGTTGGACCCAACTCCTAGCGACCCTTCCTTGGGTTTCTGAGGCAGTATCACTATGGAAGTCGATTGCCCCATCTTCCTTCCGAGGAGTGGCTGGTGGGTTTGAACCGCCAGCCTTCTGGTTAGCAGTCAAGTGCCTTAGGCACTACACTACCAGAGATCCCTAGTGATTAGGGAAATGTAAATGAAAACCACAATGAAATACAACTTCACACCAATTTAAAAAAAAAAAAAAAAACACTGCCATGGAGTTGATCCTGACTCATAACTTCCTTAGAGGACAGGATGAAACTGCCCCATATGTTTTCCAAGGCTGTAATCTTTACAGAAGTAGACTGACTCATCTTTCTCTCACAGAGGGGCTGGTGAGTTCAAACCACTGACCGTTTGGTAAGCAGTTGAATGCTTTAACCACTGTGCCACCAGAGCTTCTTCACAATGATTAGGATGGGCCATAATCAAGGCAAGGATGGAGGGATATTGGAAATTTCACAGGTTATTGGTGGAAATGTAAAATAGTGCAGCTCTTTTGGAACCGTTTGGCAGTGTCTTAAAATGTTAAATATAAAGTTATCTTATGATTGCAGTGTTCTAAATTAGATTGCTGGGATGGCTGCATAACTCTATTCATATTATAAAACACGAGATGGATGAAGTTTATGCTGTGTGTATGATTTGTATAAAACTGAATAAATACCTTTAAAAAAAAAAAAGGAAGAAGAGAAGAGTGCCTGTGAAAAAGTGCCTGTGAGAGGTGTGGGACCCTTTGCAGTAGATAATGTGGCCTTTGGTCCTGGTTCCTAAGAGCAGGACAGCACCAGAAGTTAATGAGCATGGTCTGACCAGACCCAGGGGGACCCTGTGGGGACCCAATACAGACTAAGTGTGAGAAGGCATGATGTATTTATTTATCATGGCCATATGGTGAGTCCAATAAAGTATTTGGAAGATGGAGGATCAGTTGAATTTCCTGAGTGGTAAGGGCAAATATTTGCCCTCAGGAGATTAACTTTGTCCTTTGTGAACATGGAAGCTGTACCCTGAGACCCCTCCTAAACCCACCTTTTATGTTTGTATACTTTTTCCCTGCTAAATTAAAGATAGTCTCTTTCCCTGAAATTTCTGAGTTGTTCCAACAAATTGTCAGACCTGAGAAACAGAAGGGATGGTCCAGTACCCGCTAACTTAATCCTGACTGAAAGGGAATCAGAGAGAAAAGACTACATGGAGAAGCTGGGGTTTGGACTGACCAGGGAAGGAAAGCTGAGATATCTGTGAGATGTAGCTGGAATGTGGAGTGGTTTTCTTTTTTCAACCCAACACATGTATGGCATCAGAGATGGATGATGTTAGCATCCCTAGACTGATCTGATATAAATGGCATAGTGAGCAGGAATAATTACAAAGAATTTTGTCATTGCAACTCAGTACATACTATATCCTTAAATGTAGCTCTTCTTCATATTGTGCACCAAGAATGGGAAAAAAATAAAATAAAAACTTCCCTAGAAGCTCCTGACTCTTAATAAGCTAAAATAATGAGATAAAATAAGCCCATAAATAACTCTCATTCAAGCAGCAGAAACCTTTTTATCATTGGAATGCACCTTGACAAATAGGTAGATCTGTGACCATCTATCTATGGTACATGGTCATGTGGGTAGACTCAGGTAGAGTAATTGAAAGAAGCTGCAAAACAGTCTGGGCTGGTATAATATTGGATACATGGACCAATTGAATAGAATTGAGAGTCCACAAATAAACCCATACAGCTATTTTAAACAAAGGGTTTAAGTCCATTCATTCAATATGGAAAGAAGAGTTTCTAAAATAAATCATGATGGGATAATCGGATTTCCACAAGCAGAAAAATGAAACAAGATCCATGCATCATACCACACACAAAAACAAATTCAAAATGAATTAAGGAAATAAATGTGAAAAGTAAAACAATAAAATGCTTAGAAGAAAATACAGGGACAATGCTGCCAGGCCTTGCTTTTAACAATGGGCTTTCAGACATAATAATAACAGCACAAGTAGTAAAACACAAAATCAATAAACGGAATGTCGTAGAAATTAAATATATTTGTTCGTCAAAAGACTTTACCAAAAATACAAAAAGACAAGCTACCAACTGGGAAAATATATTGGCAAACCATATATGGTAAATCCTCAGGTTATGAACATCGAACTTATGGACTCGCACTTGTCTTTTTATTTTTTAAGTTTTTATTATGATTTGGGTGAAATTTTATAAAGCAGATTTCATTTTACATTCAACAGTTCATACACACATTTTGCTTTGTGATACTGGTTACATTTCCCACAGCGTAATATCTTACCTCCTACTTCCTCCCTGTGGTTACCTTTTCCCTGTGTCCTTCTCACCTATAGATTTGTGCCTCCCTATATTTCTCCCTATCTGAAAGTTGCCCCTCTGATCTCACTTGGTTGTTCTAAGGAGTGTGTCTTTCTTGATGTAGGTGTTCAGCTTGTAGGCTTGTCTATTGTTTGGCTGAGACTTAAGCCACAGGAGTGAGATCAATTCCAGGCCCAAAGGGTGACTGGAGGCCATAGGTTCAGGGGTTTCACCAGTGTCTTGCCTTTTAATGTTATTTAAATTTGCCCTCATTTTGAAACAATTGAACCAAACTCAACTCACAACATCTTCATCATAATCACCTTTACTTGCTGCACGTGTAGCTTTTAGATCATTGGAAAGTCTTGCAACTTTTTCTTGCACCAACCCAGAACCAAACCTACTGCCACGGAATCTACTCTGACTCATAGCCGCACTATAGATTACTATAGGACAAAGTAGAACTGCCCCAAAGGGTTTGCAAGGCTATAAATCTTTGCGGAAGCAAACTCCTACATATTTCCCCACAAAGTAGCTGGTGGGTTTGAACTGTTGACTTTTTGGTTAACAACCAAATACTTTAACCACTGCATCATCAAGGCACCTATTTCTTCCCCAAAAGTAAGGCTAAATAAGAAACATTTGCACTTTCCAACTTACTTAGGAATTCAACTTACAGACACACTTAGGAACTGGTAACCTAGGGACTAACTGTATTTGATAAGAATCTAATAACCAAATATATGTAAAACTTAAGGTTTTTTTTTTTTTTTTTTTACATATATATAATTCATTTACATTCACGTCCACCAAAATCCCTACGCGCCCCGCAAGCTGGACAAGGCTGTGTACATAAGGCCAAATGTAAGTGCATGAGTGCACTTATTATGGAGTCAGGACACAAGCTTCACAAGGTAGCCCGCGCGGGGGCTTGGCCAGCCCTGGGCGGGCGTGACTGGCACACACACTAGCCATTGCCCAGCATAGGGCTCCCATTGCATATTCACACACCCCGCGGGTCAGGACACCTTGCGGCTGGGGCATAGGGTCTGGGGCTAGGGGTGCGGGAGAACCACCCAGTGTCCCTGGTGGTTGGGAGCAGGGCAGCATGTGAGACACAGATGTGTACAAACACTGGGGGCGTGAGGGACATGTGCGAGACCCCGGTGCACAGGTGTGAGATGTGACTGTGGTGGAGGGCGACCACACATTGGGCGCATGAGCGGGCCGTGTGCAAGTGCCTGTGTGTGGTCCTGTGCCTGAGTCCAGAGGCCTCTCCTACTATAATGTTGTTGTTGTTGTTGTTGTTATGTGCTGTTGAGTCAAACCTGACTCATAGCGACCCCTCCTTGGGTTTCCGAGGCAATATCACTACAGAAGTAGGATTGCCCAACCTTCCTTCCGAGGAGTGGCTGGTGGGTTTGAACCTCCAGCCGTCTGGTTAGCAGGCAAGTGTCTTAGCCACTATGCTACCAGAGCTCCCCTCCTACTATAATAGTAACCAGAAAAATAAAATAAAAAGAACCCAATCAAAAACCTGAGCATATTACTTGAATAAATACTTTACCAATGAGGATATTCAAATGGCCAGCAATCACATAAAAGCATGCTTAATGTCTCTAGCCATCAAACAGATACAAATGAAAACCACGATGAGATACAATTTCAGTCCATCTAGAATGGCTAAGATGAAAAGGAACAAAAAGTAACAAATGTTAGTGAGGATGTGAGGAAATTGGAATCCTTATCTGTTGTTGGTGGGAATGCAAAATGATACAGCTGTTGTGGAAATCAGTGTGGCAGATCTTCAAAAAACTAAAAATAGAACCACCATATAACTCAGCAATTCTACTGCTAGGAATACACCAAGGGATTTGAAAGCCACATTGCAAACAGACATAAGTACACCAAGATTCATTGCTGCACCATTTACAATAGCCAAAACACAGAAATAACATAAATGACCAACAACAGATGAATGGAAAAATAAAATATGGTGCACACATGCCATGGCATACTAATCAGGTCAAAAGAGAAATGAAGTCCTAATACATACTCTAGCATGAATGTAGCTTGAATATATTATGCTGAATAAAATAAGTCAATCACAAAAGAACAAATATTGTTTAACCTCACATAGAAAAGAACAGGCCAATGCATAGAGACTAAAGTTTGTAAGTGGTTACCAGAGGTGGGAGGGAGGAAAGAAGGGGTAGTTTTTGCTTATGGAACACTGAGTTTCTATTTATGATGATGGAAAAATCCCATTAATAAAGAGTTTCAATTATAGCCAATTGGTTTAATTGATGTCATTAAGTTGAATACCTGTAAGAGTTAAATTGGCAAATGTACAATATCTATTTTTATAACAAGAAGAAGAAAGAGTAGCTGGTGAGACTTCTTATGTACAGTCAAACATTTTATGGGATTTGATTTCTTGAGTGGAGGTTTAGGGTTATTATTTCATAAGACATCCCAATTAATTGACCTAATATTATTTTCAGTGCTTCTCTTCTACTTCCTAGCTCATTGCATAATGTCTGAGGTCTTAATAGCTTGCAAACTGCCATCCAACAGAGGAAGAAGGAGAGTTAGCAATAGGAGGACGAAATGGAATATGTGCCTAACTGCCTCCATGTATAACTGCCTCCTTTGCCATGCGACCAGAATTGGATGGTTCCCAGCTACCATTACTGAATGTTTTGATCAAACACTCTATAGAGGAATCCTTACCTAAAGGGAAAAAATGTGGAACAGCACTTTTAAGTCTCATGGAATCCAGACATTCTGGAGTCATTGAGGCTGGATGAACCCCTGAAACTATTGCTTGAGAATATCTTTAAACCTTAAACCATCCCCTGAAGTCTTTAAATCAAGCAACAGTTCAGCTTGATTGGTAAAGAATGTCTACCTTTTACACTGTGCCATTTGGAACAAAATGTATATGGGATCAAATTGACAAGTCTTCAACTCTTCAAGTTGAAGAGTTAGATAGCAAGATTAGGGAGTAGTGAGTTTATATCAATGCATGTTGGAACAACTTGGAAAAGGAGGGTAAGAATGGTTTCACAATGTAAAGAAATCAAGCAGTGTCACTGAACTGTGTTTGTAGAAATCGTTGAATTGGTGAATTACTGGTATATTTTTGCTCAGTATATTTTCAACAAATAAAAAAAAAATGAAAAAAAGAAAAAAAAACTTACAAGAAAATCTTACCTCAAACTTTATTTCAATTTCTGATTAGTCATAGAGTTAAAACGTAAGCAATATAAAAAACTGAGTAGAGGTCATCCCAAAACTGATGATAGCTGTTAATTTTCATTTGGGACATTATCTTCCCATCATAAACCTTGGCTTTCTCAGGGCTGCACATGACCAACATGAATTGTATTTGCTAGTGTCTTCTTTTATTGTTACTCAGCCTTGGCAAGCAATGTTTTATAAGAAAATGGCTCTAAGAAAAATAGGTTAAAGCAGACTGTGTGGTGCCTCAGAACCCAGAGATCAACCAAATAAATTAACATAAACAAATCCAAACTTAAAAAGAGATTTAAAAAATATCAGAAGTGTAACCAGGATACTGTATTTTTGGTTTTATTTTCAATAACTAGCTAAGTTAGCATGTTAAAATTCTGACAGAGAAAATTGTATTTTCACAGCCAATGAGAAAAAGTCAATTATCATATAGGAAATCAAACTTGATTTAAAAGATGAGAACTAATAGAGAAATTTGTCATTTTTTTTCCCACCATTCCTGCCCAGAAGTGTCCTGAGAGACTTAGAAAAAATTCCTCAGCCCCTTAGTGAATAGCACAGTATCAAGGTAAAGGTACTCTAGGAACCTTAGCCAGATGACATTTCTGATAGGGTTGTATACTTTTCTCTTTTTATTTTACTTCTACAAAACAAACTACTTATTATGATAATCCAACCTGATTGATTACAAGAAATGTGCTGCTTAAGCAAACATTATCTGCAAATCTGTTAGTGTGAGCTCTCTGATTTTAAACTAATCACTTGGCTTATGGGTTATACATATGGCTTTTATGACTTTCAGTTAGTGTCAATCTGGACACATATGCTTGGGATATTGACAAAAATTTGTTTCTGGCTTTGCAAGTTGAGATTTAGGTTCTGGCCTGTGATGAATTCGCAAAAGCTTCATGAGATCTGAAGGGAAAATCAGCTTTACTCCCATGAATTCCTCCACATTCTGTGCACTAAATTGTTTTGAAGTGAAAACACATTAGCAATTTCTTTTTCAAGTAATTTTCAGATGATTCTCTTGCCAAAACAAGTGATTTTTTTATTGCCTCTATTTTCCAAATTTCACTTTATTTTTATTGCAATAACACCTCCTTTTCTCTTTTAAGTCTTATCCCTTTTTGATTCATAGAATAGGAGAAGGGATGCTACCTAGAATAGGGAGACTTAGACATCCATGGAATAACTCATAAAATAACTTGACTGTAACACAATTATGAGTCTTAGTTACTTCATAAGTAAATTGATAAATCAGACTAAACAGTGATTCCTTAACCTGGGTGTGACCAGGTTTTTTGGAACATCTTTAAAGAAACAGCTAGATCACTAACTGGATCACCAGCTGGACAGACAGATAGTTAAGATAGAGGCTGTAGGTTTTGTTCATTGTCATGGCGTCATGTCAGACATATGGTGAACTTAACAGAATGAAACTTTGACAGGTCGTGTGCCGTCTTCATGATCATGATCATTGGTATGTTTGAGTCTATTGTTTTAATCCATCTAATTGAAGATTTCCCTCATTTTCACTGACTGTCTGGTTACCAAACACGATGTCCTTTCCTGACAATTGGTCTTTCCTGATGACATGTCCAATTCTTTTCATCTTCCCTCATAAGGAGATGTCTGGTTGTATTTTTTCAAAGAATTGATTTATTCATTCCTCTGGAAGTCCATGATATATTCAATCTTCTTTGCCAACATCAGTTCAAATGAATCAATTCTTCTTCTGTCTTCATTTTTCTTTGCCCAGCTTCCACACGTGTATGAGATGATTGAAAAGACTGTGGTTTCATCCTTAAAGTGACATCTTTGCTTTTCAACACTTTAAAGAAGTCTATTGTCCAATACAATGTGTCATATCATTTTATGATTGCTGCTTTTAACAATGATAGTTGGTGGATAGATAGATAGATAGATAGATAATAGATGATAGAAAGAATATATATAGGCAGATGTTAATATATATATATATATATAGGTAAATATATGTATATATGTGTGTGTGTGTATATATATATATAGAGAGAGAGAGAGAGAGAGAGAGAGAGAGAGAGAGAGAGGGAGAAATTATATAGAGATACATAGACATAGAATGGACATAAACGTAGATACAGGTATCTTTCATCTTCATCCAGGCTTGCTAAATAAAAACACTCTGTGAACTGACTCCAGGGATCTGTTGTTAAAAGTACTCCCCAGTTGCTTCTTATGCTCAACCAAATATGTGAACTTCTGCACTTGATGATTTCTTAGATCCTTTCATTTATTAAATTATGTTTGTGTTATTGATTTTATCCACCAAAAATTGTGTTTAGATCAGACTCAGAAAGGAATTGCTCTCTAATTCATTCCATTTCCTGTCTCCACCTGTCCCCAAGATTCCTGTCCCCAGCATGGACAATAAAGCAACATACAAGGTGAGGCTTACATTCCAAATTCCACTATAGCCTCTTTTGGTGATATAGGGGGCCTTCTCTCATTTTCTTTGTAGTAATGACCCTTTAGGATGTCCTCCTGCTTGCACAATTAAGACTGCAGCTGGTACAAAGTGCTGACACTGAGGTTCTTCTGTAGTGTCATAGAGAACACACACATAACCACTTTTGCTTTATTAAAGTGCTTGCCGATCAGATTACATATTTTGCTTCAAGGCCTTTCAGCTTGCCAAACATTTCTGAATCTATTTTATCTGGTGTGCCAGCACCTATCACAACTCAGTGGCAAGATAGCTGATTTTTATTCTGAAGACTTGTAAACCAAGTCCATATTCTTGATTGCTTATATTCACTAACATAGGAAATGTGAAAACTCAGTGGTAATCCCAAAGCCTCCTGTTACTCAAAAATTGCAAACTACCTGCACACCAAACCAGTGTGACTAACTTGCATGTTGTTGTTATGTTGCATAGATGCCTTATAATCACTTTATTAACTCCTGTCTTCCTGGTGGTATGGTAGAGGTGCTAATAAGCAGTAAAATGAGTTATGCCTGGGAAATATAAAGCATCAAGAAACATTATAATTAGTCACTGAATAATAAAAATGAGGAAGGGGTTTGTACTTCCATATTCTTTACTTATTTCCCCTGCTGTACTTATAGCTGGAAACAACAAAGACACTCAGATGCATTCAACAAATGTTCATTGAACATTATACTGTTAGTCAGACACTGTGCTCTGCGCTGACCAGTTACACAACAGTAAGACATATTGCACATTCTCAATCTTGTGAGGAGAATAAAACCTAGAAATTAGTGGTTAGAGTAACATAGACTATGCAAATGTCTAAGTTCCTTCCTGTCCAAGTTTCTCTGTTGGTACTTAGAAAGCCAGTTATATAAGCACATCTCCTCTAGAAGTGTTTACACTCTAAGAGTGGCATTACAAAAAAATGCACTGAGTTGCAGAGTCACTATGGGATGGTTTCATTTCCAACTTTTGTTCATAGTCCCGTCTTGTCAGTGGTGTTAGTGGAGTCTGACATAGTAACTATGCTTTCAGAAAGTTGAACAAATTTCTTGGGTCTAAAAATGATGGTCAGTAGTTTCCCTTTGGGTCCACTAACATAGTACCAGGATTGCACGACACTGATGTATAACTTCAAGTTTTCAGCAAGTTATAAAATGCATTTCTACTACAATGAATATGCATATGGTTATCATTATGAACATGATCTGGTGTAAAGTAAAATTTCAAGGTTATAGTTCAATAATAAACAGTTATGGTAGAAAATATAAGATAGTGAGTTTGCATGTAACAATTTTACCATTTGAATATATTAAAATGTGAAGAGAACACAACCAATAATTCTACTCAAACAGTGACACAATATTGTTTGGAAAAAAAGTGAATTGTTTATTAAATATGGATACTTTTAAAACATCATAAGATATTTTTATGCTACCTTAATGACTGAGCTTTATTATTAATTCATAGACTGTTTTTGTTTTTGTTTGTTTTGTGTTTTGTTTTTTGTTTTGGCTTATTCCCTTAATTGTACCAAAAAAAAATTCTTATTTCTTATTTTTTATTGTACTTTAGGTGCAAATTTACAGAGCAGAATTTGTTTTACATTCAACATTTTGTGTACATTTGATTTCACTCTCCAGCTACCATCCCTAACCTTAACCCACTCTCCCCTTTCCCTTCCCAATATCCTACCCCCAATGAGCCCTTCTTAGATATACACTCCTGTCTGTCCAGCTTTTCCTCAGAGTGGATGTTGTCCCTCTGGTGCCCCATGGCTGATTGCTCCAAGTGATGTATCTCCATAGAATAGGTGGGTGCATTGCCCTGGGTTGAGTGTTCTGCATGTAAGTCTTATTTACTACTGGGTGGAAAGCCAGTCCTTGGGAGTGAGTTTTATCTCAGGCCTGAAGTGTATCCCAAGGCCATAGTCTTGAGGGTCCCACCAGACTCCAGCCAACCAGTAATTATGGTCATTTTTGTGTTTTTGGATTTTGTTCCACGTTTTATACCATCAAAATTTCTAACATTCAAAAGTGAGCCACAACCAAGGAAATGAAAACTCCAGGTGAAAACACACATTAAAAAAATAATAATAATAAACAAATGAATATGTTTTATATTAAATAAAATAAGGACAATAATAAATGTCCTCATACTAAAATAAAACTAGCCCAAAAGAACCCTTGATTTCAGAAAATGCCTAAATTAACATTAGTCTGTTTCTTAAAATCTTAGGTACACAAGAGTGCCCTACTGCTAATGCACCTGGATTATTCATTGCAATGAAAAATAAGATTTTTACAGACATCAGCAGTTTTCATACTGCTTCAGCCAGTCTGTGGAGTTTATTACTGTTTTGTCACTCTCAAGAAAGTATTTGCTCTTTTTTGTGGGAAATTTGTTGGGCTCCTACTTTTATTAGGCTAGAAAATTTGCCACTACTGCTTCCAACATCAGAGTGATGTTATCAGAATTCTCTTTCCACTAGAATTTCTTTGAGAGCATCAAGAAACATGATAACTAGTCACTAAATAATAGAAATGAGGAAGGAGTTTGCACTTCCATATTCTTTTCTTATTGCCCCTGCTTTATTTACAGTTGGAAACAACAAAGACACTCAGATGCATTCAACAAATGTTCATTGAACATGTACTGTTGGTCAGACACTGACCAACTCATTAGTATAGTTATTTCCCCTGGTTAGTATATCTTTAATTAATAATTGAGAGAAAATACTTATTATATGTACCTTTCACCAAGTTATATAACAGAAAAAATACTCCCCACCCTCAGATTGACTTGGAAATGTCACAATTAATGACCTCGTTACTTAATTCAACAAATGTGTAGAGTTTGCAAAGCAATGGAATGTGTAATCTGGATACCACAGTGGGCAAGACAGACAACTCCTCTGGTCTCACAATGATTACAGTCTAGTAGGTGGAGGCATCACTGTTGTGCCAGAGCACTTCTGTTCTCAAAGTTTTCACATTTGGAGGTCGAGAAATTCCTACTGTGCTCTAGCTGATAGATACATCTTCCACTGTCCTGAACAAAACATATCCATCCTCTACCCAGCCCTCATTCAACTTTGGTGCCAACTATGCTCCTAGGAGCTGAAATGCAAATTAACTCTTTCAGCTCTCCACCTTTAGTACCTACATCAAACCATTATGGCATAAAGGGCAGCAAACCAACCTTCATATCAACAGTAAATTAAAGAAAAAAAATGAAAAGGGATGCTTGTGTATATGGCAAATGCCTGTCATATCCACTCCCATTCATGATTACACCTGTTGCTGAGTACTCAAGATATCCAGAGAAAACAGATTTCAGAATATTTGTTTATTTTTTCCCAATATTAAGTTGTTATAATTTCATTAATGCCTTCCCTGAGATTCCTGGAAATGGAGAAACAGTCATTATCCTGTAAATAATTTCTTCATTTAGTGTACTTGAAGATTAAGCTTTAGTTTTTTGTTTCCAAATTTAATGATTGCCATTTAAATGACTTTTCTATATACCCATGATATTGTACCTTATTCTTCACTATAAATGTCACATATATGCCATGGAAAAGTTCTCAGTGTAGAATTTTTTTAAAAGAAAATTATCTTTAAAACTATCACTAACACAGGATAAACATCTCTGTTCTCAGAAGTCTGTGTTCTGATGGCTCTTATCCTTGAGTTCTAAACCCTTAGTCATTTTTTATTATTCTTCTGCAGCTGCCTAATACATTTTATCAGCTGGAAAAGTTTCTCAACATAGGAATTTTTTTTATTTTTAATGATCTTTAAAACGATATCTGTCCTGGGAAAAACAGCTGTGTTCTTAGAGATCTGTGTTCCAATTGTCCTTTTCTGTTGAAGTCTAAACCCATAGTCATTTCTATTGTTCTTCTGTGGTTACCTAATGCATCTTCTCAGCTGGGTAGAGTAGACCTGAGCCATACATTCTGCGCTGGGACTGAATAATTTAGTGGGAACCCTTAGAATTATCTTTTATGTCTATATGTATTAAAAAAGAGAGTGTGCTTCCAGGACACTGTAAAATGCTTCCAATGTTAACTTAAATTTGCAGGACACATTAAAAGAAAAAAAGAAATTTTCATTTTGATATTTTGGGACACTATTCATATCTTTCTTTGTTTACTGGACACTCTTTATATGTTTATTTTCTGTTCTCTATTGATTGGCATTGGTCATTTTGAATCAGAAAAGCATATGGTCTACTATGCCAGCAATGACAAATTGAAGACAAATGAAGATGCATTTATCACCAAAAAGAAGGTTTCAAGATCTATCCTAGAATACAATGCTGCCAGTGATAGGAAAATATCCATATGCCTACAAGGAAATCCAGTTAATCTGACTATTATTCAAGTTCACACACCAACCACTAAAGCCAAAGATGAAGAAATTGTTTATACCAAGAAATTTAGAAGACAGATACCTGGCCAACTAACTGGAAAAGATCCATATTTATGTCTGTTCCAACAGAATGCAGAAATTATCAAATAATTTAACTAATATTACACTCAAGTAAAATCTTGCTGAGGATCATCAAAAACAGTTGTAGCACTATATTGACAGGGAACTTCTAGAAATGCAAGGTGGATTCAGAAGAGGAGGTGGAACAAGGAATATCATTGCTGATGTCAGATGGATCTTAGCTGAATGCAGCGAATACCAGAAAGATGTCTACCTGTGTCTTATTGACCATACAAAGATATCAACTGTTTGGATCATAATGAATTATGGATAACACTGTGAAGAATGGGAATTCCAGAACACTCAATATTTCATCAAGAAGCTGACATTTGAACAGACAAGAGGATACGGCAAGCTTTAAAATAGGGAAGAGTGTACATCAAGGTAGTAGCATTTCACCACAGTCAATCTGTATATTGAGCAAATAATCTGAGAAGCTGGACTATATGAAGAAGAAAGTGGCATAAGGCTGGAGGAAGACTCATTAATAACCTGTGATATGCAGATGACAACCTTGCTTGTTGAAAGTGAAGATGACTTGAAGTACTTACTGATGAAGATCAAATACTACAGAGTTCACTATGGATTCTACCTCAAAATAAAGAAAACAAAAATCTTCCCAACTGAAAACATAAGCAACATCATGATAAATGGAGTAAAGATTGAAGTTGTCAGGAATTACATTTTGCTTAGATCTATAGTCAACATCCATGGAAGCAGTGGTCAGGAAATCAGATGTCATATGGTGCTGGGAAAATCTGCTGCAAAAGACCTTTTTAAAGTGTTAAGAAGCAAAGATGTCACTTTGAAGACTAATGTGGGCCTAAACCATCCCAAGGTATTTTCATTAGCCTCATCTGCATGTGAAAGCTGGATAATGAATGAGGGAGATCTAAGGAGAGTTGATGCCATTGAATTGCTTTGGCAAAGAATACTGAAAATACCATTGACTGCCAGAAGAATGAACAAATCTGTCCTGGAAGATGTGCAGTCAGAATGGGCCTTGAAAATGAGAATGGCCAGATTTCATCTCAGCTATTTGGTTATGTTTTCAAAAGGGTCCAGTTCCTGGAGAAAGAGATCATGCTTGGCAAAGTAGAGGTCAATGAAGAAAAGGAAGACCCTCAACAAGGTGGATATAAACAGTGGCTGCAGTGATGAACTCAAGCAAAGCAAGGACTGTGAGGATATTGCAGGACCAGGCAGTGTTTCATTCTGTTGTACACATTTATTACGAGTTGGAGCCAATTTAATGGCACCTAGCAACAACATTGGCTGCGATGTGATTAAGGAAGAATGAAATAGAGTTAATGCCTTTGAATTGTGGTGTTGGTAAAAAATACTGAAAATACCGTGGATCACCAAAAGAATGAACAAATCTTTCCTGGAAAAAGTGCAGTCAGAATGCTCCTTAGAAGTAAGAATGGCTAGACCCCTTCATCTCATCTACTTTGGTCATGTTGTTAGAAGGGACCAGTCCCTGGAGAAGAGTATCAGGCTTGTTAAAGTAGAGGGTCAGTGATGAAGGGGAAGACCTCAATGAGATGGGTAAACACAGTGCCTGCAATGGTAGGCTAAAGCATAGCAAGGATTGTGAGGATGGCCCAGGACTGGGCAGTGTTTCGTTCTGTTGCTTCATCACTCATAGAGACGTGGGGTCTCTATGAGTCAGAACCACCATGATGGCACCTAACAACAACCACAACAACATTGGGTAAGGTAGATAGTTTTGCTTAGCTGTGCACATCCATGTGAGCTATAGTCCTACATGCCCTTTGGATTCCACCATGAACTCCACAGGGATGTTTGAAATGTACAGACAAAATCTTGGTCATTTCACCTTGACAGGTTTAGGGAGAGGAACAAAAACATGGTTCTATACTGAGGATGTAGGAAAATAAATAAGAAAGAGAACGGAAAACATTTTCTGAAATATGGACTATCTTTCAGAAGAAAATATGCTTATTTCAGATTAGTCACTCTTATGGTAAAGGATCCCTGGTAGCATAGTGCCTAAGGTACTTGACCACTAACCAGAAGGCTGGAGGTTCAAACTCACCAGCCACTTCTCGGAAGGAAGGTTGAGCAATCTACTTCCATAGTTATACTGCCTTGGCAACCCAAGGAGGGGTCACTATGAGTCGGGTCCGACTCGACGGCACACAACAACAACAACATGGTATGATAAGAACATTGTTTAACACCACTCCTGAGTTATATCTACACCAGATGCTGAACATATCATTTCTTAAAGGACAGCAGTTTTGATGCGTAAAGCTTGGAAAACTGGTGAGACTGATGTTCAGCTCAGAACCCTGATATTTGGATTAAAGCATACAGAAATGAATCTTGTATTGGACATTTAAAAGAGAGGCTTTTCTACTGTCTGTACTTTCCTAAATCATACCAAAAGGAACTGCCATGACCGACGGCTTGAGAAATCACTTTCCATTTGTTTCCATATTTTCCAACATTAAGGTCAATGAATTGAGACTCACAGTCATTACAAAATTGGTTTCATGGAACACACTAACCAGTGAAACAATCCAGGAATATCAATGATCATTCCTTTTTTATAGACAAAAAAGCAAAATCTGATTTCCCGACCACATCCACAGGAATTTTAAGAAAGTATAACATTATTTGACATGGCTTCCATTTTACTGAATATATCTACTTTAGTTCTTTCTGAGAAACAGAGCAATTAGTGGATAGGTATTAACTCCTACAGTGTGAATGTTGAAAACAGATAAACTTTCAATGAGTATAATAAAAAGTTCCATGTAACTAAAATTTTTAGAGAATTCACTCCGAAATGCAGCAATTTATATGCTTGATATTTATATCTATACATTTTATTTATGTATAAATCCCCTAAATTCAAGATCAATAAATATTTAAGTCTAAAACCTTTACTAAATCTAGTAATATGTTTTTTTTATCAAAACTTTAGAATGGAAAATTTAGAAAATATTTCCTATAAAAATTATAGACACTGAAAAGGACCAAGTATGCTTTTCAAAGTTTATGGATTTTAATGTCCAATAATAATGTACAGATTAGAGGATAATTTTAGGGCAAAATCATTTATCTCTAAGTTATCCAAGAAGGTTTTTGTTATAGTTACAAATGCTTGCCTCCTTATCTCTTCTCCTAAGACTGCTCCATCTTCTTGCCTCAGTGCCTCTGCTGGGTTTGAACCACCGACCTTCTGTTTAGCAGTCAAATACCTTAGGCACTGTGTCACTAGAGTGCCTTTAAGAAGTCATATATGTTGTTGTTGTTAAGTGCCGTTGAGTCGTTTCCGACTCATAGAGACCCCATGCACAGCAGAACAAAACACTGCCCGATCCCATGCCAGCCCCACAATCCCTGCTATACTTGAGCCCATCATCGCAGCCACCGTGCT
>NW_006921599.1:542067-575651 GCF_000298275.1 Orycteropus afer afer
TCGGATTATTTGCTCAGCATATAGATGGAATAAGTGTGGAGAAAGGATACAACCCTGACACACTCCCTTCTTGATTTTAAACCATGTAGTGTCCCCCTTGTTCTGTTCAAACGACAGCCTCCTGGTCAAGGTACAGAAGTCATGTATATAATTAAATAATTAGCAAAATTTTCAATAAAATGTGATTTTTTTTTACCAAAGACTACTTAAAACATCAAAGCTATAGAATGTGTGTATAAATTTTAAAATTTAAAACAAATAATATTTTCCGAACCTAAAAATACTGATTTAAAACACACTTGACAAAGGAACTATACCTGAAGAGATTGATTACATGTTTAACATATTTTTAAAAAATTTTCTTAGAACAAAACCCTTCACTGTGAGACCAGAAGAGCTGGATGGTGCCTGGCTACTATTTTCAACCACTTGGAGGACGATCTTTGTAGGAGATCCTGGACAGACAGGGAGAACAATGTGGGGCCAGGCTCAGAATCATTTGGGGGAAAAAAAAGAAAAGTGGAGAACAGGTTTACTGGCCTGGTGGAGCCTGGTGGAACCACTAAGACTATGGCCCCTAGCTGCCCTTCAGGTCTGTGGTTGGATGTGCACCTGAGGCTTCCAGCCAAGCGGTGGACAGGCTTATGAGTTGAGTGTTTGCCTGAGGTGGATTCACTCCTTGGAGGGAGCTAGCATGGGGAACAGAAGGGCTGCTTGTGCACAGGGAGAAAGCTCATGGGGCAGGAGTGCATGGAGGGATGGACACAGGAAAGAGGTAACTATCAGGAGGAAGTGGGAGGGGAGATGTTGCATTGTGGTAAATTGTGGTCAATGTCATGAGACAAACTGTATGTGAACTGTTGCATGGAAAGTGTATTTGCTCTATGAATTTTCACCCAAATCACAATAAAAAGAAAAAAAAAATTCTTAGAACAAAATCTTTCACCCAAATCAACATGTGACCCTCAATGAGTCCAAAATTATCCCTCTCCTTCCCTCTCATCCCTTGTAACCAACAAAGTGAATTTCTTTCCCTGGGTAAATCTTTCCATGACTTTTTACAATAATGGACTCATACAATATTTGTTTCTGTGATTGACTTATTGCACTCAGCATCATGTCCTGCAAATTCATCCAAGTTGTGAGATGATTCATATATTCTTCATTATTCTTTAATGTTGCATAGTATTCCATTGTGTAAGTGTATCATAGTTTTGTTGTCCATTCATTTGTTGATGGGCATTTAGGTTGTTTCCATTTCTTTGCTATAGTGAATTTTGCTGCAATGAACATGGGTGTACATATGTCTATTCATGTCCTGGCTCTCACTTCTTTAACATATTATTAAAAAAAATATTCTTTTTAATGGAATTGCTGAATCAAATGGTAATTTTATTTTCAATTTTTTTTTGTAAATTTTAAGAGTTTGTTTTACATTCAACATGACATGTACATTTAGTTTCACTCCCCATTTACCATGCCCAACCCTAATTCAGACTCCTCCCCTTCCTGCCTAGTAATCCCTCCTCACCCCATGGCGTCATAGTTATGCACTCTTGTATGTCCTGCAGTTCCTCTGTGTGAATGTTGCCCCTCTGGTGCCCTGTTGTCGATTGCTCCAAGGAATGCATTTCCATAGAGTATGTGAGTGCATCACCCTGGGTTGTGTGGTCTGCATGTACATCTTTTTCATTATTGGGCCAAGAGCCAGTCCCTGGGAATGAGCTTTATTCCAGGCCCAGAATGTATCCTAGAACCATAGTATTGGGGATCTCACCAGACTCCATCCAACCAGTAATTCTGATCATTATTGAGTTTTTGGATTTTGTTCTACATTTTACCTCCCACTCTATCCAGGATCTCCTAAGTGAATGGCATTGGTAACCAGGAACCATCTAGTTCTTCTGGTATTGAGGCCCATTGTATCCTAGGGCTGATTGTTTCCAAATGCCCTTGTTTTCTATTTTCAATTTTTTAAGGAAACACCAAACTTTTCCACAGTGGCTGTCCCATTTTACAGTGCCAGGAACAGTGTATGAGAGCTTCAATCTCTGCATCCTCACCAGCATTTGTTATTTTCTGTCATGCTGAACTTCATTATTATTGCTGGGGTAGGGTGATAACTCATTGTTGTTTTGATTTGCATCTCTCTAACAGCAAATGATCATGAGCATTCCCTCCAGTGTTTGTTAATCACTGGTATATCTTCTTCTGTGAAGTGTGTGTTCATGTCCTTTGCCCAATTTTGAATTGGATTATTTGTCTTTTTGGTGTTGAGGTGTTGAAATTTTCTATAAATTTTAGAGATAATTACCTTGTCAGATATGTCATAGCCAAATATTCCTTTCCCAATCTGTAGGTTCTCTTTTTACTTTTTTTGGAGAACTCTTTAAATGCACAAAATAATTTAATTTTTAAAAGATCCCAGTCATCTAGTTTCTCTTCCACTGGTTGTACATTTTAGCTTATATTTGATAGTCTATTTATATTGATAGAGTACTTCCAGAACTGCAGGCTAGATTCAGAAGAGGATGTAGAAGGAGGAATATCATTGCTGATGTCAGAGGAATCTTGGCTGAAAGCAAAGAATAACAGAAAGAGGTTTACTTTTGGTTTATTGACTATGCAAAAGCATTCAATTGTATGGATCATGAAAAAGTATAGATAACATTGAGAAGAATGGGAATTCCAGAACACTTGATTGTGCTCATGTTCAAAAAGAACAAAGAGTTTCTGCATGGTTTAAAATCATGGTTTAAAATGCATCAGGGTTGTACCATTTCACCCTACTTATTCAATCTGTATAGTGAACAAATAATCTGAGAAGCTGCACAATATGAAGAAGAATGTGACATCAGGCTTAGAGGAAGACTCATCAACAACCTGCAATATGCAGAAGACACAACTTTGCTTGCTGAAAGTGAGGATGACTTGAAGCACTTACTGATGCAGATTATAAACTTCAGTTTGCAATATGGATTACTTCTCAACATAAAGAGAAAAAAAAATCCTCACAACTGGACCAATAAGCAGCATCACAATAAATGGAGAAATGATTCAAGTTGTTAAAGATTTCAAATTACTTGGTTCCACAATCAACACCAATGGAAGCAACAGTCAAGACATCATATGATGCATCACACTGGGCAAATCTGCTGCAAAAGACCTCTTTCAAATGTTGAAGAACAAAGATGTCTCCTTGAAGACTAAGGTGCATCTAACTCAACCCATGGTATTTTCAATCACCTCATATGCACATGAGAGATGGACAATGAACAAGGAAAACCAAATAAGAGTTGATGCTTTTGAGTTGTGGTGTAGGTGCAGAATACTGAGAATATATCATGGATTGTTAAAAGAATGCATAAATATACCCTGGAAGAAGTGCAGCTGAAATGTTTCTTGGAAGAGAGAATGGCCAGACTTTGTCTCACCTACTTTGTTCCTGTTGTCAGAAGGGACCATTCCTTGGAAAAGGATATCATGCTTTGTAAAGTGGAGCATCATCAAAAAAGGGGAAGGCACTGAACAAGATGGACACAGTGGCTGCAATGATGGGCTCAGCTATAGCAAGAATTGTGAGGCTGGAACAGGACCAGGAAATGTTTCATTCATTCTATAGGGTTGCTGTGAGTCAGAGCTGACTCAATGGCACCTAATAACAACAACAGCAACAACAGATTTGTCCCTACATCTTTGATGAAGTTAATAATTTTGGTCTTTACATTTAAGTCTTTGATCTAACTTGAGTTTGTTTTTGTGTATGGGGTTAGGTATGGTTCGTGTTTCATTTTTCTGCAAGTGGATATCTGATTTTGTCAGCACTAGTTGTTAAAGAAGGAGCTCTGGTAGCATAGTGCCTAAGACACTTGACTGCTAACCAGAAGGCTGCCAGTTCAAACCCACCAGCCAGTCCTCAAAAGGAAGCTTGGTATCCATAGTGATACCACCTCTGAAACCCAAGGAGGGGTTGCTATGAGTCAGATCCAACTCAACGGCAGTGAGATTTTTTTTAAGGCAACTTGGTTAAAATAAATGTGTAAAATATATTCATCTAATGGTTGTCTCTTGGGGTTACCTGGGTTTTATGACCTCTTTGTCATCTTCTTCAATATAAGAAGCAGCTCCCTCTTCCAGAATGTTTTTCCTATGTCCTCATTTCATACCAGAATTAATCCTTCACTTCATAAATAAGAAAAAAGTCTATTTTCCTAAAGTGTGTTTTTATTTTTATTTTTAATTTTATTTTTATATTTAAGAAATGACTTCATTTCTTAAATAAATGTTTTGGGATTGGGTTTTCATACTCCTCTAGATGTACACAGAACTTGTACTGCTTGTGAATTCACTTAAATTATTCATTCCTTTATACATCATCATCTCCTTAAGACAGGTAGCTTTCACTGTCTTTACAAATGGGAACCAAACAAGGATGCCCTCCATCGCCATTTCTATTCAACAGTGTATTGGAAGTCCTAGGGAGAGAAATAAGGAAAGAAATACAAATAAAAGACATCAAAATTGGTAAAAAAGAAGTATAACTACTTCTATTTGCAGATGATATGATCCTATATGCAGCATCAGGATTAGAGGAAGACTCATTAACAACCTGAGATATGCAGATGACACAACTTTGCTAGCTGAAAGTGAGGATGACTTGAAGCACTTACTGATGTAGATTAAAGACTTCAGTCTGTACTATGGATTACATCTCAAAATAAAATGAAAATCCCACAACTAGACCAATAAACAGCATCACAATAAATGGAGAAAAGATTGAAGTTGTCAAAGACTTCATATTACTTGATTCCACAATCAACACCAACAGAAGCAACAGTCAAGACATCAGATGACATATTGCACTAGGCAAATCTGCTGCAAAACACCTCTTTAAAGTGCTGAAGAGCAAAGATGTCTGTTTGAAAACTAGGGTGAACTGAACCCAAGCCATGGTATTTTCAATTGCCTCATATGCATGTGTGAGATGGACAAGGAAGGAACAAGTAAGACGGAAGAAGGGTTGATGCTTTTGAATTGTGGTGTTGCCAAAAAATACTGAAAGTACCATGGACTTCCAAAAGAATGAACAAATCTGTCCTGGAAGAAGTGTAGCCAGAATGGTCCTCAGAAATGAGAATGGCCAGACTTCATCTCACTTTGGTCACGCTGTCAAAAGGGATCATTCAATGGAGAAGGATATCATGCTTGGAAAATTGGAGGGTCAATGAAAGAGGAGAAGGCCCTCAATGAGATGGATTGACACAGTTGCTGCAATGAAAGGCTCAGGCACATCAAGAATAGTGAGGCCAGCACAGGACCAGGCAGTGCTTTGATGTGTAGTATATAGGGTCACTATGAGTCAGAGCTGACTCAATGGCACCTAACAACAACATGATCTTATACATAGAAAATCCAAGAGACTCAGTAAGAAAATGACCAGAACTAATTGAAAGATTCAGCAAAGTGGCAGAACACAGAATCAATGTTCAAAAATCAGTTAGATTCCTCTATATCGACAAAGAGATCTCTGAAAAAGAAATAAGGAAAACAATACCATTTACAACAGCTACCAAAAAGATAAAACACTTGGAAATATGTCTTACCATGAACACAAAAGACCTATGCAAAGAAAACTATAAAACACTACTACAAGAAACTTTAAGAGACCTACATAAATGAAAGAACATGACATGCTCATGAACAGGAAAAATTAATATTGTGAAAACATCAATACTACACAAAGCAATCTATATATTCAATGCAATCCTGATCCATGTTCCATCTGGGACATGAGAAAACCAATCAGTAATTTTACATGGAACAGAAAAAGCCCTCAGATAAGCAAAGCACTACTGATGAAGAGAGAGAGTAGGAGGTCTCATAATCCCTCATCTCAAAACCTATATAGAGATACAGCCATAGTAATAAAAACAGCCTGATACTGGTAAAACAATACACACAGCAGTGGAATAGAATTGAAAATACAGAAATAGATCCATCCACCTATGGACAGCTGATATTTCACAAAAGGCTGAAACTCATTCTATAGAGAAGAGTCTCTTTAACAAAATGTGCTGCTGGCAAAACTGGATATCCATTTATGGAAAAGTGAATTAAGATCCATACCTCACAGCATACATAGCAACTCAAGATTGGTCAAAGACCTTAATGTAAAAACCTAAAACTATAAAGTTTATTGAAGAAATAATAGAGAAAAACTTAGGAGCCATATTTCCAGGCATAAACAGACTATGAAACATAACCAAAAATGCACAAACAGTAGAAGATAAACTTGACAAGGATCTTCTAAAAATTAAATTCTTATGAACATCAAAGGATTTCTTCAGAAGAGTAAAACGACAATCTATAAACTGAAAAAATCCTTAGCAACTGTGTATCTGACAAGGATTTGTCTCTAAAGTTTAAAGGAAACTTCAACACTTCAACATCAAAAAGATAAACAATCAAGTTAAAAAATGGGCACAAGACATGAACAGACACATGAAAGAAGATATTCAGACAGCCAAAAAACACATGAAGAAATGGCTGTGATCATTAACCATTAGGAAGATACAAATCAAACCAACAATGAGATATCTCACCCTGGCAATCATAGCAAAGTTCAATAAGACAGAAAACAATAAATTCTAGCAAGGGTGTGGAGAATTTTAACTCTTATATAGTGCATGTGTGACTATAAAATGTTACAACTACTGTGGAAAATTGTATGATGCTACCTTAAAAAGTTGAAAACAGAACAGCCATTTATCTGGCAATTCCACTACTATGCATATACTCACCCAAAAGAAGTGAGAACTGGGACACAAATAGATATGTGCACATCCATGTTCATCACAGCACTATTCAGAATAGCAAAGAGATGGAAATAAGAGTCCATTAACAGATGAATGGACTATGGTACACACAGACAATTGAATCCTATGGAGCATGAAGGCACTTGACTGCTAACCAGAAGGCAGGCGGTTCAAACCCACCAGCCACTCCCCAGAAGGAAGATGGGGCAATCTACTTCTGTAGTGATTCTGCCTTGGAAACCCAAGGAGGGATTACTATGAGTTGGGTCCAACTCGATGGCACATAACAACAACAACATGGAGCATTAAAGAATAATGAATCTGCAAAATACCTCATAACGTGGATGAACTTAGAGGACATTATGGTGAGTAAAATGTGAAATAAGTCAATCACAGAAGGTAAAATATTGTATGAGTCCACTATTATAAAAAGTCAAGGAAAGGTTTATAGATAGGAATTTTGTTGTTGCTGTTGTTGTTGGTTACCAGGGATGGGAGTGGAGGGGAGGGAAAATTGATAGCTAGGTAAGAGATATGTATTGATTTGGGTGAAGGGGAAGACGATATAACAAAAATAGATGACTAGCAGAATGTCACTAAGGAAAAAGAATGCACAGAGAGGTGTACAAGAGCTGAAGATGACAAAGCTAAGTACTATTACATACACAATACTTCATTATCAGTAATAATAAACATTAATCTGCTGGTGAAAACACAGGTAGACAGGCAAGACAATCAAGTATGGATGGAAGAATGGAAATATACACATGACAATATATAGGTTTTGCAGATGAAATTTCTATATATGTATTTGTGTGTGCTATAAAAATGTCCATAAATATAATAGAGTTAATAGGGAAAAGTTATAGTAACTTTCTAGCCACAACAAAACACTTTGAAGGAGTGAGTCACTGGGCCTACTGGCTAGAAACCATTGTCTTGGGAAACATAAAGCTCAACTGGCAAACAAACCATTCTATACAAAAATATTTTTCTACATCCTACTTCGTTGAGTAGGGACTGGGGTTTTAAAAGTTTACGTGTAGCCATCTAAGGTACATCTACTGCTCTCTCCTTGTCCAGAGCAAAGAAGAGTGAAGAAAATTAAGGACACATAGAAACAATTAGTCCAAGTAGACCATGGGAACCTCACTGTACACAACCCTGAGATCAGAACTAGATGGTTCCTGGTTACCACAGCCAACCACTCAGAAAGATCGAAACTAGAGATTCTGGGTAGAGTGGGGGGAAAATGTAGACCAAAACTCAAAATCATAAAAAAGACCAAGCGTACTTGTCTGGTGGAAATGATGAAACCATGAGACTATGGCTCTGGCCACCATTTGGGCCTGGAATTGAAGTCACTTCCATGGCTTAACCTTCAGGCAAACAATAGACAGGCTTATAATTACAAAAAGGAGGAAAACTCCTTGGAACAATCAACCTTGGGAAATTAGAAGGGCAGCATTTGCACAGAGTTAAAGCTCAAAAGGCAGGAATATATAGGAAACAAGGGCAGAGGGAACAGGGAACCACAGAGAGGAAGAGATAAAAGAGCTGTTACATTGTGGAGATTTCAATGAATGTCACGAAACAAAATGTGTATGAACTGTTGAATGTGAAATAAATATGTTCTGTAAACTTTCACCCAAATCACGATAAAAAGTTAAAAAAAAAAAGGTATGTAGCGTACTTCTAGGGTACATTTATCAACTGATCTGTATGTACTAGTGACTATGTCATTATTATTAGCTGTTATTAGCTGTCATTGAGTTGACCTGCAGTTCATGGCGACCCATGCACAATGCATCAGATTATTGTTATTCATGAGGTTTTTACTGACTGATTTTTGGAAACTGACCACCAGACTTTTCTTCTTAATCTGTCTTAGTTTGAAAGGTCCGCTCAAATCTATTTAGCATCATAGCAACATTCAAGCCTCCACTGATGGACAAGGTCTCCCACACAGAAAGCAAGAACTCTGTCACTGAATAACCACTGCCCCAGTCACTATGTTGGGTACTGGATATACAGGGTAGAAAATTTACATGATTCCGCCTCCACAGAGCTCACAGCACCTGGAGTGAGTATATCTCTAGAGGCCATGCAACTAAACTATCCCTAGAGAGAGGAGCAGCCACTTGGAGAGATGCAGGCATAATATGGTATTAGGGCTCTAACTGACAACTTCCCTTGGAGACTTAGGGAAAGATATCTTTAAGAGATCAAATGTGAGCTGATTTTGAAGAATGAATTAATAGAAGTGGGTATTTGACATTGGTAGTTGAAGGGAAGGAACTCTTAAATAAACAAAAGAGACAACAAAATTTCAGAACACCAGTGGCATATGACATGTTCTGTGAACTAAGAGAGAGTCTATATTCCTGCAAGGGGATAGAAAGGAGGAGCTAGAAAATTGAGGTGGTGTGGCAGGAGTTGACGATGAATATATAGTCAGGAATCAGATTCAAAAAGGTACTGAATGCCAAGCTAAAACTTTAGGGATACCTAAAATAAAAATGAAAACAAAGAGCAACACTTTAAAAGTACCGAGTAGCAATTAAAAAGAAAAAAAAAAAAAAAAAATCCTGGGCCAAACATCATGGCAGTGTCTAGAACTGAGGGAGAACAATTTAGATTATTCCTGTGCTGCTGAGGAGAAGGTGTGGCAGATCTGAAATATATTTGGAAGAGTGAATTAACATTATTTATTATAGATTTAATGGAGATTTTAAGGGAGAAGAAGTATAGAATTATGCCTACTATTTCATTCCTTTGACATCTTAATTCATGTTTATGCCATTCAGTGAGAAGAGAGAGCATGGAGCAGGCAGTAGAGATGATGAGTTTAGTCCCTACATGTTGAATTTGAGACATTTAGAACCTTCATGTGGAGATATCCAGTGAGCCAATTTTATGACTATAGAGCTCAGAAGAAAGATTTAAGGACACAGACTAGAGACACAATCTTGTTTGCTGAAAGCAAAGAGGAGTTGAAGCACTTACTGATGAAGATCAAAGACTAAGGCCTTTAGAGTAGATTATACCTCAACATAAAGAAAATAAAAATCCTCACAACTAAACTAATATGCAGCATCATGACAAATGGAGAAAATAGCCATCAAGGATTTAATTTTGCTTAGATCCATAATCAGTGCCTGTGATAGTTGGAGCTGTGTGTCAACTTGACTGGACCACAATTCTGTGTGGTTTAAGCAATTGTGATGTGGGTCAGTCCCATGACAGGATCGGATGTAAATGTTTTGAGAAGCCAAACCATTGAAAGGGAGTGGCCCTAGGCGTGTGGCCTACTTCCAATATATTTATGGACATCCTGGGAAAAGAGATACTCTTCTGTGGATCGGGATCCTACTGTGCTGCCTACAATTGTTCGTGAGCGAACAGTCCACCATTTGGCCTGCAGATCTTGGATTCATCATTCGTTGGAGTCAACAGCCAGTATACTGCATGCCAACCTTGAGCTCATCAGCCCCTGCAGCTGTGTGAGTTGTGAAAAGCCCCCACCTTGACGTTTGATCCAAGACCTTGGGACTTGCCAGCTTCTATAAGTAGGTGAGCCATTTCCCTAAGATAAATTTCTCTTTCTCTATATGTATATATAAGCTTTACTGGTTTTGCTTTTCTAGAGAACCCAGCCTAACACAGTGCCCATGGAAACAATAGACAAGAAATCAAATGACATACTGCATTGGGAAAATCTAAGGCAAAAGATCTAGTTGAAGTGTTAAAAAGTGAAGATGTCACTTGGAGGACTAACGTGCATCCATGCAACCCAAGCCATGTTATTTCAGTTATCTAATACACATGTGAAAGCTGCACAACAAATAAGGGAGATTGGAGAAGAAGTTATGTCTTTGGACTATTGTATAGGTGAAGATATCAATTATAATATGGACAGACAGAAGAAAGAACAATCTATCTTGGAAGGAGTCCAGCCAGAGTGCTCCTTAGATGGGAGGATAGTCAGACTTTGTCTCATATTTTCAGACATGTTATCAGGAAGGACCAGTCCCTTCCTTTATGCTTGGTAAGGAATGAGTGAGAAAAAAAGAAGATGATCCTCAATGAGATAAATTGACACAGTGGCTACTACAATAGGCTCAAATACAGCAACAGTTGTGAGTTGGTACAGCACTGGGCGGTGTTTAGTTCTGTGGTACATAGGATCTCTATGAGTCAAAATCTACTCTACAGCACTTAACAATAACACTAGTTAGAAATTATGGGAAAATTAACGTTCTCCAGGGGAATGTATAAGGCTGAGTGCAAGATTTATAGAATCCTTTGAAATAGACACATTTAAGGTAATGATGAAAAGACTAGTGGCTAGAAATATGTAGAGGAACCATAAAGAACTCTGTCAGCCAAAGCATGTTCTAGCACTTTTGTGTCTACCTAGCCCTAGAGAATACCTATGTATCTTAAAGACACATTAAGTTTTATATGTAATGTAAGTATATAATAAAATACAGAACTAAATATACATTCAAATTAAATATACAAACTACACAAATACAACATGTGTAAAATAAACTAAATTTATTTTTTATGAAAGGCAAAGCTCCCTCCACATGATTATTGACTTCCTACACACATATTCTACATTCTACTGAATGTTAGCTTTGTAGTCTAGCAATATCTCTTTGTTTTTATTTCATTGTTGACTGCTCTTCTATGCAAACATCTTTTTCATACCTACACATTAAAAGAGATGCAATTAAACAACGGTATCTCTGAAAACTCACTGTTAAAGGAACAATCTGATAGGATTTGCCAACATTTTGAAAAAGAAAGTACCAAAAGAATACCAAGTTTTGCTAAATTCACATTCTACTTACATTATCTTTTCCCATTGCTTTTTGCCAATGCCTTTTGATTACTGAAGATATAGTATTTTGCAAGGAAATCTGAGATCAGGAGCACTAATAATAAATATTTTCTCTTAAGTGTTCATTTTACTATACAAAAGAGTAAAGGTTCTAACCACTAAACTGCTGCTCTCTATAGAACTTCAGTGAAGATTCACCTTTACCCATTGTCTTCTGTGACACTGACAATTGCAACTTCAATATGACCAATAAATGCACACATAGACACATAATATCCTCTTAGGAAAATCATTGGTCACTAACTAATACTGGTATCAATGAATGTGTATAAAAAGGGAAATAAGAAATAAAAGTATAAAAATGATTAGCTTAAAAAAAACTAAATACAGATGAAATTACTAAATGATGAGAAACTGTGACATGTTGAAATGAAACTTACTTTAGAGATAGGAACTATCATTTATCTTAAGAATCCCTTGAGTCTAAGTAATTTTGCATTTAATGGACATCTTTTCTATCAAAAGGTTTTAACAATGTAGCACTTTAATGATAGGTCCCCCATAATCCATGAGTACTTGAATGCATTTTATTGACCCAAGGAAGTAAAAGAAGCTTGTTTACATGTTAAAATGTCCTGATATCATTAACTTTCATCTACTCAACCATCAAAGATGAGTCTTTGCATAAATAATTAAAGATACATAGGATCCAGCACTGCAATTTGTGGAAGACTTCTTTAAATATTGTAGGACCCAATGACTATATTGATGATAGATTGAACTCATAGATTGGAAAGTAAATCAATATTTCAGCATATACATTCTATGATCTTAATATTATCCACTTCATGTACAACTTTCTTTTTATTATCTCCTCTTATTAATTGTTAAATTTAGGAAATTCACCCCCTGTGCCCAACAATTCTACTGTAATGAAGAGAATCCCTAATAAAAAGTATACAATTTAGAAAGGAGGCCCTGGATGGTGCAATTTGTTAATGACCTTGGCTGCTAACTGAAAGGTTAGAGATTCCAGTCAATTCAGAGGCACCATGGAAGAACTGCTTGGCGATCTGCTGAAAAATCAGCCATTGAAAACCTACCAGACACAGTTGTACCCTGACACACATGAGGTCATTATGAGTTGGAATTAACTCCACAGCCACTGTTTGTACCTTTAATTCAGAAATCCAAAGAACATTTGAAAAAAGAGGGGAGTGAAAGAAACCTCTCTTCTCTAGAAAAGTAGGTGAAATATTCCAGGAATGTCTGGTTGATTTTTTAATGGAAAAGTAACCTCAGAGATTATGATGTCCATTAAAATAAAACTGTTAGTAAATGTTCTTCTGTGTACACAGGAAAGACATAACTATGGAATGCACATATTTAAAATTAAAAAAAAAAAAGGTAGCCATACTACACTCTTGATTTATCTTTATCTTATCATGATTGTCAAACTGTGGAATTAGGCTCTGAAAAAGCTTATGGAGAAAATTCCGAATATATTAAATGAACATAACTATAAAATTTGACCCAATCAATCAGAAAATATACATTTATAACCTTAATAAAACCTATTAACATTTTCTAGAACTCCTTTAGCCTAATTTTCTTCTTATATTTTTTCATCCTTCCCTGAAGTCCTTAACATTTGTCCCCCATTTTTGTTGTTAGCTGCTAAGACTCATGGCATATTCATCTTCCTTTACAACAGAACTAAATGTTACCTGGTCCTGTGCCATTTTCATGCTCGAGTTGATTGTTGTGGCCACTTTGTGTTTTGAATGTCCTCCAATTTAGAGTGCTCACCTTCTAGCATTATATCAAACAAATTTTGGTTGTAATCCATAGGGTTTTCAGTAACTAAATGGAAGTAGACCGTCAGGCCTTTCTTCCTAGTATGTCTCAATCTGGAAGCTTTGTTGACACCTATCCAATGCTTGAAATGCTACCATCATAATAACATGGAAGCCACAAAAGTATGAAAAACTGATAAATGAGTGACAGTCTCCCCAACTACTGTTGTTGTTGTTAGGTGCCGTCCCCTTAGAGTCATTTCTGACTCATAGCGACCCTATGCAGAGCAGAACGAAACACTGTCGAGTACTGAGCCAGATTCACGATCCTTGCTACGCTAGAGCCATTGCTGCAGCCACTGTGTCAATGCATCTTTTTGAGGGCCTTACCCTCCTTCATCGACTGTCCACCTTACCAAGCATGACATCCTTCTCCAGGGAAAGGTCTCTTCTGACAACATGACCAAAGTAGGTGAGATGAACTCTGGCCATTCTCACTTCCAAGGAGCATTTCGGCTCTACTTCCTCCAGGACAGATTTGTTAGATCTTTTAGCAGTCCATGGTACTCTCAGCATTCCTCGCCAGCACCACAACTCAAAAGTATCAACTCTTCTTCAATCTTTCTTATTCATTGTCCAGCTGTCACGTGCATAAGAGGCGACTGAAAATACCATGGCTTGTGTCAGGTGCACCTTAGTCCTCAAGGAGATATCTTTGCTCTTCAGCACTCCAAAGAGGTCATTTGCAGCCTATTTTTCCAGTGCTATATGTTGTCTGATGTCCTGACTACTGCTTCCATTGGCATCAATTGTAGAACCAAGCAATGTGAAGTCTGTGACAACTTCAATCTTTTCTCTATTTGTTGTGATGCTGTTTATAGGTCCAGTTGTGAGGATTTTTATTTTCTTTATATTGAGATGTAATCCATACTGCAGACTGTATTCTTTAATTTTCATCAGTAAGTGCTTTAACTCATCCTCATTTTCTGCAATCAAAGTTGTGTTGTCAGTCTATCACAGGTTGTTAATGGAATTTTCCACTCTCTATACATGAGCTCTCAAGTTGGTCCAAGCCAGATGTCTCTGGCCTCACACAACAAGTTGTTTCACTGCTCAACAGAACTTCCCTATTTAAGTTGGGCAGAGGTTATAATTCCTTCATTTCCCTCTCCTGCCTCAGGATGACAGCCTCTTGGTCTATGTACAGTTTCCTCATGAGTACAATTAAGTAATCTGGAATTCCCATTCTTCTCAAGATTATCCATAATTTGTTATGATCCACACAATCAAATGCCTTTGCACAGTCAATAAAACATAAGTAAACATCTTTCTGGTATTCATTGCCTTAAGCTAAGATCCATCTGACATCAACAATGATGCCCCTCATTGTGTGTCCTCTTCTGAATCCAGCTGCATTTTTGGAAGTTCTCTGTCAATATACTGCTGAAACCATTTTTGAATTATCTTCAGTAAGATTTTACTTGCATGAGATATTAATGATATTGTTTGATAATTTTCACATTCTGTAGAATCACCTTTCTTTGGAATGGATACAAATAAGATCTCTTTTAGTCACTTGACCAGGTAGCTGTCTTCCAAATCTCTTGGCATAGCAGAGTGAGTGCCTACAGTGGGGCATCTGTTTGTTGAAACATCTCAATGGGTATTCCATCAATTCCTGGTGCTTTGTTCTTCTCCAATTCCTTCAGTGCAACTTCAACTTCTTCCTTCAAAACCATTGGTTCTTGATCATATGCCAACTCCTGAAATGGATGAAGATCTACCAGTTCTTTTTGGCACAGTGACTTTGTGTATCCCTTCCATCTTCTTTTGATGTTTCCTGAATCATTCAATATTTTGCCCATAGACTCTTTCAATATTGAAACTCAAGGCTTAAACTTTTTCCTAGTTCTTCCAGTTTGAGAAATGCTGAGTGTGTTCTTCCCTTTTGGTTTTCTAACTCCAGGTATTTGCACATTTCATTATAGTAATTGGCTTTGTCTGCTCGAGCTGCTTTTTGAAATCTTCTGTTCAGTTTTTTTATCTTGTCATTTCTTCCATTTGCTTTAGCTACTCTCCACTCAAGAGCAAGTTTCAGAGTCTCTTCTGACATCCATTTTGGCCTTCTCTTCCTTTCTTGTCTTTTTAATAATCTCTTATTTTCTTGGATGATGTACTTGATGTCATCCCTTAATTATTCTGGTTTTCAATTATTGGTGTTCAAGGGGTCAAATCTAGTCTTTAGATTACTACTAGCCTTATTTAAAGACTAACCTTTGCTTTTAGTTATTAAATTTATCTTATACTCTATTGAACATCCAAACAATAAAATTCCGAAAATAAATGATCAATTTATAAAGAAAATAATCCCATTGTCATTACATTTTCTAAATTTCAAATAAGAGCTCATTAATTTTTGAAACAGAGAAAACAAATATATCTTTTCTTCCTTGAAAATTTTTTACTATTTAGAGTATTATGGAAGAGTTTAGAGCACCATACTTTTTTAAAATTGTATTTAGTGCTACACAATTAAGAAATCATCCAACAGCTTGACATAGCTATTTTTATTTGTCCATATCACCTCCTTGTCTTCATCACCACTTCATTCATAGCTACAAATCTGTATGCTGAATTTTAATTTAAAAGTTTACCCTTATTTTTCTCTGTTGCTACTTAGAATTCTATGTAACTCATTGTGTGCATTCTGGGTTCTCTGGAAGCTGAAACTGATACAGAGTTTTGGGTGGGACATGTTTTTTAGGGATTGACATTTGTAAAATAAGGAGAGAGTAACATTGCATAGAAGAAGAACTGAAGAGCTGAAGAAGAGTGAAGGAGGCATGACATGTCAGAATCAGGTAGGGAGTTCTGGAGCAAACAGCTCTGTCAGAGTGCTCCATATTTGATCAAATGGTTAGGCCTTCTCATTTCTGTCTTACTTTGTCACCAAACTAAGGCTGCCCTGGACAAGCATGACTTTGAGAAAGCTAGCTTTTTGGAGCTAAGGCAGGCCATGATGGAGCTGTCGACTAAAGGCTACATGCTGTGACCACACCTCTAAAGATGGACAGGAATTTCTTCTCTGAAGGGAAATTTGAACAGTGCATCTCCATGTATACCATACTTACCTATTGAGATTGCTAATGACAGAAACTAAAGTCAGACTGAGGTGGGAAAAAAAAACTACTTTAGGCTTGGCTAATTTTAAGTGTTCAATTGACATTGATAGGAATCTCTCCCCCCTTTCATTTCTATTTTGGATTTTTTCTTGGACAGGTTCTTTACTCATACTAGCAAATCAACAGACTATCAACAATCATAGCTATCTGAGAACATTGCTAATGTCCACCAAATAGCCTAAGGTTGACCCTGATTTACCAAACCTAGACTAGGTGTCCACCCTAGGAGCTAAGGGATACGAACTAAAAGTTATGATTCTTTTTTGGAAAATTGAGATGTGGTCACCAAAAGAAGACAGAAAGGATTTTTAGGCAGGCAAAAGTGGAAGGATCTCACTTACTTTGGCATAGTTAGTAATATGAAGGGTGAGATCTGAGACACACTAGGCAACCAGCTTTTTCTTCCCAAAATTAGAAATTAAGTAGACATAACACTGAAGGTTGTTAGATCTGAATTATCTGAAGGTAACCTCTTAAGGATAATTAGGTTTCTGTAATTGCTTTCTAATCAATTTTACCATTCTGGTTCCATCATGAAAACCTTCATAAAGTATTTTACCTGGAAAATGGGGACAGTAACGGTACCTAGAGTCCCTGTGTGGTACAATGGCTACAAATGGCTAATGTGCTAGGCTGCTAACCAAAAGTTGGTCATTTTGAGCCTACTCACAGGCACCTCAGAAGAAAGGTGTAGCAATCTACTTCTGAAAAAATCAAGCAACAAAAACCTTATGGAGCATACTTGTATTCTGACTCACATGGGGTCACCATGAGTCAGAGTCAATCTGACAGCAACTGATTCTGGTAATGGTATCTAGATATAGATATGCCATGAGGTTTGAAAGAATTAATATATGTAAAGTATTTGCACAAATTCTGATTCTTGAAAGTGATCAGTAATGTAAATTATTATTGTTACCATGTAGTATTAGCATTATCATATAAAGCATCTATTACTAAGTTACTATGATTCAGATATTTTGCTAGACACTAAGGAATATACAAATATAAATCAAACATGAGTCCCATGCTAAAGGAGATTCCAGTCTGGGGAGGAATACTTAATATTCAATTATATGTATATATTTTATAGTCAGTTTGGACAGATAGACTTTGAATATTCCAGCACCTATACTATAATTTTGTGTTGTATCATTGTATATTAATATATATATATTTGTATGTTATGTATTTTTTTTCTTCTCTTTACCTTGGTCTGTTATAAATACAGATGGGGGGATAGATAGATAGATAATTTCCATATACCCTCTTATGTGATTAGACAAGATAACTAGAAGGAAAAATATTTTAAGCAATTTGAGTGCTTTCTAAAATCTACATATATTTATTTAATATAACCCATTATTAGATTTGGTATGTCAACTGAACATAAGTATATGCATCAAATTATGTTCTTCAAAATGGGAAGTTATGTGCCTGCTACTTGTAAATTTTAGCCATTAATATGTGATCTTAGTTGGATTGCTTCAAAGTGTTCATATGAGATTAAATGTAAGACAAATTTCCATATTAAAATAAAATGTCTATTTTCAACTAATCTGTGCCATAATTTCTTCCTGTTTGAATTTATTGATTTTTCCCTTTATTATATATAATGTGGTTTACTGCCAAGATAGGCAAGATCAGGTTGGAATTAATCAAAACGTCTTCTAGGCAGACATTATACGCGCAGGACTTGAGAGCTGCTTTTCACTTGGGGGTGGCTCTATTTGAAGTCCGGGGCCAGAGGTAGATGGGTGTGGGGCTCTGGGGCTGCTTTCCACTTGAGGGCTGCTCTATTTTAAGGCCTGTGCCTGAGGTAGGTGGACCCAGGGCTCCAGGGCTGCTTTTCACTTGGGGGAAGCTCTATTTAAGGCTAGGACCCGAGGTAGGCAGGTGCGGGGCTTGGGGGCTGCTTTCACTTGGGGGCAGTTGTACTTTAAGGTCTGGGGCCACGGTAGGTGGGCAGTGGGCCCAGAGGATTAGGAACAACTAAGGGAGGTGAACTTGTCTGTCATTTTGTCATTCTGTGGGGGCTTATGTGTTGCTGTGAAGCTGGAGGCTATACCATTGGTGTGGCAAAATGCCAACAGGGTTATGCATGGTGGACAGATTTCAGCGGAGCTTCTGGGCATAAGACAGATTCAGAAGAAAGAAGAGAACATCCACTTGTCAAACAATTGGCCAGTGAAAACCTTATGAAAAGCAATTAAGCACTGTCTTATATATTACTGGAAAACTTTATGAATAGCCCTGAAACATTGTCTGATATAGTGTTGGAAGATAGCCCATCAGGTCAGACAGCACTCAAAATTTGACTGGGGAAGAGCAGACTCCTCAGAGTAGAGACAGCTTTAATGATAAGTATAGAATATACCTTTTGGGACCTCCATTGGCTGATGTGGCATGACTCAAAATAAGTAGAAACAGACCCAAACATCCATTAATAATTGGAATATAGAATGTAGGAGGTAAAAGTCTAGGAAAATTGAAAGTTGTCAACAATGAAATGGAACACATAAAGATCGATATCTTAGGCATTAGTGAGCTAAAAGGGACTGGTTTTGGCCATTTTGAACCAGACAACCATATGATCTACTCTACTGGGAATGATAAATTAAAGAGGAAGAGTGTGGCATTCATCATCACAAAAAATGTTTTAAGATCTGTCCTGAAGTGCAACACTATCAGTGATAGGATAACACTCATACTCCTACAAGGAAGACCAATTAATTCTACTATTATTCAAAACTATGCACCAACCACAAAAACCAAAGATGAGGAAATTGATGATTTCTACCAGTTTCTGCAGCCTGAAATTGATCAAACATGCAATCAAGAAGTACTGATTATCACTGGTAACTAGAATGCAGAAGTTGGAAACAAAGAAAAGTTACCCATAGTTGGAAAATATGGCCTTGGTTATAGAAATAATGCTGGAGATTGAATGATAGACTTTTGTAAGACCAACAACTTATTCATTGCAAATACATTTTATCAACAACATAAGTGACAGCTCAACACGTGGACTTCACCATATTGAATACACAGGAGTCAGATCGACTACATCTGTGGAAAGAGGGAAAAGTTCAACATCTTTGGCCAAAACAAAGCCAAGAGCTGATTGTGGAACAGACCATCAACTGCTCATATACATATTCAAGTTGAAGTTGAAGACAATTAAAACAAGTCCATGAGAGCCAAAATATGTCGCTGAATATATCCCCCCTAAATTTAGAGACCATTTAAAGAACAGATTCGATACATTGAGCACTAGTGACCAAAAACCAGAATTGTGGGATGACATCAAGAACATCATCCATGAAGAAGGCAAGAGGTCATTAAAAAGACAAGAAAGGAAGAGAAGACGAAAGTGATGTCAGAAGGGACTCTGAAACTTATCCTTGAGCAGGGAGTAGCTAAAGCAATTGGAAGAAATGACAAGATAAAAGAGCTGAACAGAAGATTTCAAAGAGCAGCTCGAGCAGAAAAAGCCAATTACTATAATGGAATGTTCAAAGACCTGGAGTTAGAAAACCAAAAGGGAAGAACACACTCAGCATTTCTCAAGCTGAAAGAACTGAGGAAAAAATTTAAGCCTTGAGTTGCAATATTGAAAGAATCTATGGGCAAAATATTGAATGATGCAGGAAACATCAAAAGAAGAATGGAAGGGATACACAGAGTCATTGTACCAAAAAGAATTGGTCAATGTTCATCCATTTCAGGAGTTGGCATATGATCAAGAACCAATGGTATTGAAGGAAGAAGTTGAAGCTGCACTGAAGGAATTGGTGAAGAACAAGGCTCCAGGAATTGACAGAATACCAATTTAGATGTTTCAACAAATGGATGCTGCACAGGAGGCACTCATTCTGCTATGCAAAGAGATTTGGAAGACAGCTACCTGGCCAAGTGACTGGAAGAGATCCTTATTTGCATCCATTCCAAGGAAAGGTGATCCCACAGAATGTGGAAATTATCAAACAATATCATTAATATCACATGCAAATAAAATCTTACTGAAGGCAATTCAAACACAGTTGCAGAAACATATTGACAGAGAGCTTCCAGAAATACAAGCTGTATTCAGAAGAGGACATGGAATGAGGGATATCATTGCTGATGTCAGATTGATCTTAGCTGAAAGCAAAGAATAACAGAAAGATGTTTACTTATGTTTTATTGACTATGCAAAAGCATTTGATTGTATGTATCATAAAAAATTATGGATAACATTGAGAAGAATGGGAATTCCAGAACACTTGTTTGTACTCATGAGGAACCTGTGATAGTTAAGGAGGGTGTCATTCAAACAGAAGAAGGGGATACTGCGTGATTCAAAATCAAGAAGGGACTGAGTCAAGGCTGTACCCTTTCACCATACTTATTCAACTTTTATGCTGAGCATATAATCCAAGAAGCTGGATTATATGAAGAAGAAAGTGACATCAGGATTGGAGGAAGACTCATTAACAACCTTCAATATGCAGATGACACAACTTTGCTTGATGAAAGTGAATATGACTTGAAGCCCTTACTGATGAAGATTAAAAACTACAATCTGTAGTATAGATTAAACCACAATATAAAGAAAACAAAAATCCTCACAACTGGTCCAATAAACAACTTTCCAACAAATGGAGAAAAGTTTGAAATTGTCAAGTACTTCATATTATTTGGTTCTATAATCAACACCAATGGAAGCAGAAGTCAAGACATCAGATGACATATTACATTGGGCAAATCTGCTGGGAAAAATGTCTTTCAAGTGCTGAAGAGCAAAGATGTCTCCTTGAAGACTAACGTGCTCCTAACCCCAAACCATGGTATTTTCAATCACTGTCTATGCACATGAGAGCTAGACAATGAATAAGGAAGACTGAAGAAAAGTTGATGCTTTTGAGTTGTGATGTTAGCAAAGAATGCTAAGTGTATTATAGTCTGCTAAAAGGACTAAAATCTGTCATGGACTCATTGCTGCTGGAATGCTTCTTGGAAGCCAGAATGGCCAGACTTTGCCTCACCTAGTTTAGTCATGTTGTCAGAAAGGATCATCCCCTGGAGAAAGGTATCATGCTTGGTAAAGTGGAAGGCCAAGGAAGAAGGGGAAGTTCCTCAATGAGATGGATTGACACAGTGGCTGCAACGATGGTCTCAGGGTACCAAGAATCATGAGGTTGGCACATAACCAAGCAGTGTTTCAGTCTGCTTTGCATGGGGTCACTATGAATCGGAGATGACTCAATGGCCCCTAGCAACAAGAGCTAACATTTGCATATTGTTGATAGTGCTTGGAATATAGAAGGTCTTCATGCATTTATAGAATGAATGAATAAACAAATGAGCAATCTCTCTATTTGTTTTTAATGAAGAAATAGTGGTCTGTCAAGTTACTGACACCACAAGGTATGGTCTCTGAACCAATTTTTGTCTATGAATTTTTATTAGTAGTCTTTAAAGAGATAAGAATCTAGGGTTAAAATGTAAATCAATAAGCAGTTTCGTTCAGCTAAGTTTATTATAATTATTATTATTTTCTTCTGTTGTTGTTGTTGTTTGCCATTGAGTCAGGCTTGACTCATAGTGACCCCTCTTTGGGTTTCCAAAGCAGTATCACTACGGAAGTAGATTGTCCAATCTTCCTTCCAAGGAGTGGCTGATGGGTTTGAACCACCAGTCTTCTGGTTAGCAGTCAAGTGCCTTAGGGATTATGCTACCAGAGTTCCCATTATTTTCTTATAGCAAGGCTTTATCAGTGAAGAAAATAATATAATGAATTACAATATTGACTCATAAAAGAACAGTATCAATCTGTTCTTTGTCCTATTAAGTATTTTTTGGAGAGTTTATGCACCAAGGAATTAAACTTTGCTATTACAGGCAAATATGATTGCAACATTCACTAGTCTACAGGCAGATGTATAGACAGGTGAGGAGATCAGGTATGGGTAGGCAAACGGGAATATACTTATGACCATAGATAGATTTATTTGGTTGATGATATTCTTAATGTGTATTTGTGCTACACAAATGTCCATATGCATTGTAGAGCTAACAGGAGGTAAGGCTGGAGTAGCTTCAGCACCTTGAGAGAGTGAGTCACTCACTGGGCCTACAAGTTTGGGACAATGGTCTTGGGTGACATCAAGCTCAATTGGCACAACATGGTACATAAAAATCTTGTTCTTCATCCTGCTTTGGTGAGTGGTGACTGGGTCTAAAAAAATTTCTAGTGGCCATCTAAGATGGCAACTGTTGATTTCCCCTCATCTGGCACAAAGAAGAATGAAGAAAAGCAAAGTCATTTGAAAACAATTAGTCCAACAGTCTAGCGGACCAAACCTTCTTGACCCCCAGAGACCAGAAAAACTAGATGGTGCCTGACTACCAATGCCAACCACTTGGAAATAGATAAAATTGGAGATTCTGTATAGAGTAGCAGGAAAAACATGGAACAAAATTAAAAAACACAAAAATGACTGGTATTTCTGGTTGGATAGAGCCTAGTGGAACTCCTAAGACTATGTCCCCAGGTTACCCTTCAGGCCTGGAACTGGGCTCACTTCTGTGGATTTGCTCTCAGTCAAATAGTAGAAAGAATTACAAGCAGAACACCTACTCTAGGGAGATGCATCCCTTAGATCAATCAGCAGTGAGAGATCAGAAGGGAAGCATTTGCATAGAAAGAAACTTGTATAGACAGGAATACGTGGATAAGAAGGACACAGGGAAGGGGTAGTCACAAGGAGGAGTTGGGAAGAGAGCTTTTTATTGTTGGGATTGTAATCAGTGCCAGGAAACCAAATGTGCATGAACTGTTGAGAGTAAAACAAATCTTTTTTGTAAATTTGCACACAAATAACAATTCAAAAAAAAAAAAAAAAAAGAAGAAGAAAGAAAGAAAAGGGGGGAAAAAAAAAAAAGGTAAACCTGACTGAAGAATTTTCTACCTTAAAATATTTAGGTCACCACGTGGCTAGAGATCATTAAGAAAAAAATAGTTAAAAATAATTTTTGCCTATTGCCTTCATTTTGATAGTGTATATAATTTGCTGGTATATTTAGGAATATTGTTACTCATCATTATGCATAATTCAAGTTATAAGTTTGTTTGTCTTATCCACCACATATAATTTATGAAAACTCTAAAGGAAAATTGCATATTCTTATCCAAAATGAATATTTTATTTTTTCAATGTTACATAAAATGAGGAGGTGTTGGTCATGGAGCCACCTGAAACCTAAACAATAGAGCATGGAGGAAGGAGAAGAAGCCAAAATAGTATGGGATTGAAGGAACTGACTGACCTCTAGGGTGTCCCATCCAGATTGGTATAGTCAATCCAATATACTATATACAATAGTGACATGCAAAATATTATTGTCGAACAGAGGAAAAAGTAAAATAATTAAAAATATGGACAGTGCTCCTAGAGTTGTGCAGAATCTAACCAGTTTAAATATGCATCAGCCCTGCAACTCTCTTTGGGCCATGGTAAATGCCTAAGGAATTCCAATAAAATAGTTGGATACAATAGAAAAGTGTAGGTTCTTGAACATTTTGAAAGTCAAGATGGACAGCAATGCCTTCTGTCCAGCTCACAAAACTTTTGGGAAACAGGGCTATAACCAATTGTCACAAATAGACAAGGTTGAACACAGCTTTCAAAGGGAATTGCAGTTTATAAGAAAACAAAAGACTTTTTCAAGATTTTAGCCAAATTGACTGGGATTCATGATATAATGCATGCCTTTAAATATGTGGTAAAATCAGGAAAATCCATATCTCTATAGCCTTCTGGTTGGCCAGAGATCATTGAATATATGTCACATTCTTACGGACATTTAAAAAATGTACTCAATAATCTGCATGGCAGGGTTATCTTCTAATCAGAATAAATACTGACTTGCAAGGAATCTATATATTGAAGAATTTTTCTTTGCAAAGTGTTAACTCTCTGGTTGCAGGATCATGATGAAATCTTGAGGCACTGATTTCTAAGCATAGATACAAAGTGGAATCACTTGTTTATTTTGTTAGTGTATGCCATATTCCATTCTTACAGATTCTGATGCATTAGTGCAGTGTGTACTGGCAATGGGGATTTTAAAAACCTTCCAAGGTGATCCTAATATACAGCAAATTGTGAGAATCCTTGATCTAGTATTATCAAAATGAGAAGACTAAGAATCAAATAAATCTGTGTGTTTAAAAATTTTGTTATGAATAACTTACAAGTAAAGTTTGTAAATGTAGTTTTAAGTTAAAATTTCCAGGAAAATTGATCATATCTGTATTTTCATGTTCTCTTATCAAAATCTTCTTGTTACCTTCAAGTTCCAATCAATGCCAAGTATTTTTCAAATGTCTTAATTTTGTCAGAGAATGTATATGCAGTGCCTTAGGGTTGATCCTTTATTTCACAAAATAGTGTGAAGAGATTTAATTGTTGTAAAGTATTACCACCATGTATGAAGTCATTTTTCTTTCTTTCTTAACTATTCTTAGTCAAGGGAAAACAGCTAGGATCCCCTCTTCTGGAAGAAATTATGCATGGAAAATTTATTTTTTACAACTTTTCATTGACTCCAAATCAGTATCTGAAATGTGCTCTATAGTAGATTATGTTGTTCTTCAAGCTTTGTCTTGGCTACATACAGATATTAAAGATATGGATGAATTTTTGAATCAGCATGAAAATTCTTTTTTATGCCACATTATTTTTAAAACATCTATCCAATGATGTTTTTATATGAAAAAATGCTCATCCCAAGAGGGTTAAAAAAATAAATAAATAAAAATGACTGTGGTTCCGTCTTAGTCAAATTCACAATCATGTCCTAATGTAATTTGTCCTAATTCATTTCAGAAGAAGACAACCATTTGTGATTCCCAGAGACATGTGGGAATAAATGTGGCTATATGGAAATCCCCTGGGTGTTCTATGTACTAGATTTACCAGTTCATAAAGAAAACTAATTACATTTCTGGAAAGAAGGCTTTATGGATGCAATGTATATTTTAATGTGAAAACTATCCACCCTGCCACTCCAGTCACACGATCCTGTTCTGTTTTCATGGACACAGGCTGTATTTTGGATTGCAGTAAATTAATTTAAAATGAGGAGTCCACATATTACTATATTAGCTTGATCACATGTCAATACTTGAGAGACAGTCCTATTGTTCGTTGTTTTACTACAGAAATAAATAAGTAACACTTAACATAGCAATAAATTTCCCCCTCAAAATTAGAAGCTGATTGGTCCCAGATTTTCGCCCCCAGTGCCTTGAAAGATAAATATACTAAGTGGCTTGTCAAAAGAAAAATAAAAAAGATCCAACTATATTTTTGTCTCTGAGAAACATGAAGCTATTGTAGAGAAGTCTGCCAAGGATAATGAATGTACAAGTTTATTTTACATTGAAATCTTTTCTTTTTCATGGATTTTATTCTTCATTACAAATATATTTTTTACAAAAGCGCTGTTTTCTATAAACAGAACTGGTAATGGATGACACAGTTTTAAAGCAAGCTAGAAATGTAAATAATCAAGTGATTTCTATTTACTTTTCTGCAATAATCATGAAATCATACTGATCTAACATCTCATCATTATTTATTTATTTTCTATTTTACTTTTTTTTAAAATCTCTGGTGCATTTTGATGACCACTTGTTTATAAATTAGTTGAGTTAATTTAGATACATGAATGCTATTTGAAAGCAGAATTGTTTATTTCAGCTCACTGTATTATTTACATGACTGGAAAATGTCAGAATTCAATTTTTTCTGCCAATACTATATCTTTGCATTTAGGTAGTGAGGTGGTCTCTGAGGCCAAGCAGGAATCCTTGTAGATATTTTAGGAAAAGCATAATTATTTACTGTTGTCAGTGAAAAATTGTCTTTGCAAGGCCCTGGAAATCAGATCTCCCTTCAAGAATATGAAAACTCACAGAATTGATGATTAAAGAACATAAATATGAATGAGCTAAAATATAGTAATATCTAAATTTCAATAATACGGTAGCTCTGTGTATTTGACAAAGCTACCCTATGCCTTGAGTAGAGCTATATTTACCTACTTAATATTTTAATGTTTACCCATACATCTGATTAACCTTGAGGCTTAAATTTCATGACATATTGAATTGGGCAGATCTGCTGCAAAAGACCTTTTTAAAGTGCTAGAAAGCAAAGATATCATTTCAAGGACTAAGGTGTACCTGAACCAAGCCAAGACATTTTCAATCACCTCATATGCATGCAAAAGCTGAATAATGAATAAGGTAGCCTGAAGAAGAATTGATAACTTTGAATTATGGGGTTGGCAAAAAATATTGAATAAACCATGGACTGCCAGACAAACAAACAAATCTGCTTTAGAAGCAGATGTACAGCCAGGATGCTCCTTAGAAGGAAAGAGAGTGAGACTTCATCTCATATACCTTGGACATGTCATCAGGAGGGACCAGTCCTTGGAAGAGGACACTATGCCTCGTAAAGGAGTGGGTCAGTGAAAAAGAGGAAGATCCTCAATTAGATGGATTGCCACAGTGGGTACAAAAATGGGTTCAAACGTAACAGGGATAGTGAGGATGGCCAGGCAATGCTTCATTCTGCTTTACATAGTGTTGCTATGAGTTGGAATCAACTTGATGGCACTTAACAACAATAATAACAACAAAAGTTAAAGAATTGAAAATGAGAATCCTTCAACTAGCCTCCCCATCCCTACTTATATCATCAAATACATTTTTTAAAAAAATTTGTCCATGCTGTTGAGAATATACACATAAAACTATACACCAATTCAACCATTTCTTCATGTACAATTCAGTGACTGATACATACTTTGAGTTGTGTGACTGTTCTTACTTCCCTTTTCTGAGTTGTTCCTCTCCCATCAACAAAAACCACTGTTCCTAACGTTTCTGTCTAATCATCACTGATGCTATTGTCACTTTGATCCTACGTAGATAGTCTTTAAAAGAGCATAATGCTCAAGGAAAACATTTTTTTTTTTTTTAATACTTCAGCTAAACTATTATTTGGCATTAAGATTTTAGGGGATATTTTTGGTTTAAGTTTTAAAAGTTATCTCATGCCATTAGTTTAACCACACTCTATGGCTCCAGAAAGTCTGGAGTCTTTGAAAATTTGAAATTCTGTTCTACATTTACCCCCTTTTGATCAGGATTTTTTATACAATCTTTGATCAAAATGTTCAGTTATGGTAGCTGGCACCATCTAGGTCTTTTGGTCTCATAGCAAAAGAAGCAGTTGTTCCTGAGGCAATTAGCTACACATTCAATATCCTATTTCTATTCCTCAATCTCCTTCTTCCTTTGATATTCCAGGTGAACAGAGACAGATGTCATGAATTGGATGCTAACTTACAAGCTTTTAAGACCCCAGGCCCTATGCAATAAACTAGAAGGTAGACTAGAGACACTAAACTTATTATTTGGCCAATTAACTAGAATGTCCCATGAAAACTTGACCCTAAACCACCAAACCAAGGAATCAAATCCCATGAGCTTTTGAAGGTCATAAGCAACCTCAGTAACTACTATTTGTTGTTGTTGTTGTTATTGTAAATATATCCATCACACAACCTTTGCCAATTCAAATTTTTACAGATGTATAACTTATTGAAATCAATTATAATAATTGGTTTTGCAGCCCTACACTTAATCAAATAAATTTTTCCATCACCTTTAATACCTGTTTTTAACTCCCTCCCATCTCTCATTACACTAACAAACTTTGGTCTCCATACATTTACTTTTTCCTATCTTTTTGTATAAGTGAGTTTATACAATATTTGTTCTCCTGTGATTGACATTTCACTTAGCCCAATGTTTTCAAGCTCCATTCTTATTGTAGCATGTATCAAGATGTTTTTTCTTCTGTCGGCTGACTAGTATGCCATTGTATGTATATACCATGTTTTTTTAATCCATTCATCTGTTGATAGATACTTAAGTTGTTTCTACCTTTTGACTATTGTGAATAGTGCTGCAATGAATACTGGCGTACAAGTCTCTGAGTGAATGCTTTCAAGTCCTTTGGGTATATAACTAGAAGCAGGATTTCTGAGTCATACGGTGGAGTCATATGGTAATTCTATTTTTTAGTTTTTTGAAGATTCACTATACTGTTTTCCACAATGACTGCATGATTTTGCATTCCCACAAGCAATGGATCAGTGTTCCAATTTCCACATCCTTGCCAATATTTGTTATTTTATATATTTTTTATTTTAGCCATCTTAGTTGGAGTGAGATGCATCTAACTGTGATTTTTGTTTGCATCTCTCTGATGCCTAATGATGTTTTTAATCCTTCATGTACTATTCTTCTCCCCACTTTTCTCTCCAGAGTCCTCAAAGGCTGCTTAGGAGATAATTGAGTATGTAGCTCAGAGATCTGGAGTAATCACGAAGTTTGACATGAAAGGAAGCTGGCACGGAAACTGAAGTGCTAAGCAGCACAGTCAATACAGATTTTAACAAAAGAGAGTGTATTATAGCAATTACTCAATTGCCCTGATTTCTGCCAGTCTACAGGATATAGCAAAGAGGCCAAAGCATAAACACCACCTCGTATTACTCATGACTCATTGATGTTTGGTGTTCAAGATTTAGCGGAAGTCTTTTGTACAAAGATCTATGCTGTGGTAACAGAGCTTTCGGAAAAGAAAAACAAATCTCATAGATTTCTGGCTTTTACTCAGTACACGATCCATGTCTCTTTCTCTCTCTGTGTTTCTATAAAGTTTGAGGCTAGTGTAAGAAGCTATGTTAAAAAAAGCAGAATCATAAAATATTATCTGGCATGGTAAAGGATAGTTAAAATGAACAGTTAGCTCCATTGATTAGAGTCTGTTCCAGCTAAGAATGTGGTGGAGGGCATGATTGCTGAATGGGATGATAACAGTCACATTGTTACAGTCTGTAACTCAAATCCCCACTGTTGTTGTTATGTGCCGTGGAGGCGGCCCCAACTCATAGCGACCCCTATTTGGGTTTCCGAGGTGATATCATTACAGAAGTATATTGCCCAACCTTCCTTCCAAGGAGTGGCTAGTGGGTTTGAACCACCAGTCTTCTGGTTAGCAGTCAAGTGCCTTAGACACTATGCTACCTTCCCCACTAGACTCTTATTAATGCTTGAGTTTTATCAGAAGAGCCAAATGAAATAGCACAGGATTATCAATATAACTTGAAAAATGATTGTAAGTAGCATACATCATAAATAGGAGACGACAAAGGGAAGAATTGACCAGCTATACATTCATTGGAAAAAAGCTCCAGTTTTCCTAGGATTGCTCTCATTTGCTTGGAACAGCTCTAGTTTATGCAATTTTCTTGGAGTAAGTATTAATAACCTCTATTACATTCTAAAATTGATCCAGTTTAAACAATGAATTATATAGTTATCCTTGCTTTAGTTCACTTAACATGACTAAAATTTATTGTAAAACAGATTTATTTTGAGCTTCCTTGTTTTATCTGGTGAGCAGCACGTACCACATAAAGGATTTGCATTACATACGTACATTATTTAAATAAGGAATTCAACCTGTTCTATTAGATGGCATAAATACACAGCAATGACTGCACTCATTACATAAAGGGTCATTAATTTAAAAAATCATGTAACTATTTTAACCCTGATTTTTAGTATCTTTATAGCAATACTTGATAAGCTATACAATGTTCCCGGGAAAGGATTCCTACAAGTGAAGCTTAAGGAATTTTTTTAAAAATTAACTGTAAATGGGCCAAACTATCCCACTTGCTCCAATCCCTAATATGCATGAGACTCAATGGAGATAACGAAAATTATCAGATGAGCTGCCCCATGTCCCAGTTGGCAGCTTAAGGCACTGAATAATAGAATCCATTGAGTGCTAAATACATCAATTATCTATTTAATTTAAGACATTCATGGCCTGCTATAGTGGTACAGAATACTAGTAATTTTAATTCAAAAACAAAGTTATAGTACTGGATAATATTATGAGTGAAAAGACAATTGTTTCTGATGTTCTTTTTCACAATATATATATATATATATTTTGTGCCAGACATATGTGTGTACTTGGCTCAGGATGCTTTTCTTGGACAAGGAATTAAAAGCCAGGTTTATTCATGGTTGTTGTCTTAGGCTGAGTTATCTAGGAAAGTAAAACCGGTGATGATTATGTATGTATATATAAAGAGAGATTTATCTCAAGGAAATGATATGGAGAGACTTGAAAGTCCCAACTCTAGGAGTTAGACATCATACTGGAGACTTTTCCTGACTCACATAATTTCAGGGCCTGACAAACCCAAGATCAAGATGTCAAGTAGCAGGCTGCTGGCTCAAGCCCCAAGAACTGGAGATCAGATGCTGATGAGCCATACATAAGTTTCAAAACAAGAAAAAAAAAAGTCAACAAGCTTTGCCAGAATGCCCGTATATATTGGATGCAAGCCACACCCCAGGAAACTTCCCTTACAACTCATTGGCTGATCACATCATACCACATTATGGAAGTGATTGCATTTCATCAAAAAATGGAGGCTCAATACATCACTGCATAACTACCAAATTACATCATTACCTAACTGCCAATCCACTGAGAATTGTGGACTAACCACGTTTGCACATATCTCAACTGTCACAGATGCCAAATGTGACCATAATATGCCATGTTTTCAATTATTACCAATTCTAGCCCCAGAGTTATTTGTGAAACAGTCTGCATCGATTTTTTAACTGGATAAAATGTTCTTCTTAGTGAAGTCAGGGAGATATTTTTTCAGAAAAAAAAAAATGAGGGGAGAAACTGAGGCCCAAAATAATTATTCCGGTCAATGTTGCTGCTCATAAGAGCAGATAAAAAACCACTTGAAGCAACACTGTGGATAGTTACTCTTTCTTTTCTAAAAGTTCGGATTTAGGACCACATGCCTAAATTTTTGTAACAGTATGAAATCAGTTCATCTCATTTCATCACTTCCCTAGTCAACTAAATATATTTATACTTAAAGTCTTCCTTATATTAAGATTATTTATTATTAAATGATATTAGAATGACCTGGGGGCATGTACCATACAATTTAGTTACATTTATTTTATGAAATCTGCAATCGTTTTAGTTATCTATTATCACTTTTCCTTTCACCTAAGATATAAAATCACCAGAGAACAATGAAGTAGCTTGGTTTGATTTGATTTAGTGTTTTAGAACTTAACTCATAAGGGAAGTGACTAGCCATCAACAATTTTTTTTTCAATTAATTTGATTTTAGGACTTGCAGGAAGCTGTCACAATGATTTCAAAACTGTTTTCTCCGAAACAATATGTACAATCTTTGATACAACTGGACCTTTTAGAAGCATTGTAAAACAAGCATGGGAGGGACAAATGAGGTCAGCTGACAATAAAATAAATATTTGCAAATACTTCCTGTAATGATTTACTGCATAAACATGTCCTGTGAAATGAACCCAAGAGCTGCCTCAGTGCTAACTCATTTCATATGTGTATATGGATATGGACTACGACAGGTTCACTTTATACTTTCAGAAAAAGAAGAAAGATCCAGATCTGTCTCCAAGACACTTTTGATACCAATTTGGCCAATGACATCAAACAGCCACTCAATTCAGCAGGAAAAAAATTACTCAAATTTGAAAATAAACTGACTGATGAGCCCAAGTAAACTAATTTACGTGATGGCTCCACAAACATACAATTAAAAGCTAAATTACAGTGAATATTCCTCAAATAATTTCATTACTTGATTAATATTCAAATATGTATAACAAATTTCATCATGCTTCAATCTTGTTTATTAAATTCAAAGTTTTCTTTTCCTGTGTACAGTAATTGTCATATTCTGTATTTTATGCTCTGTAGGCCCAGCATAATTTTATTAATATGAAACGAATGAACACATGCACTGCCATGGTGTTGGATCTGACTCACAGTGACCCCTCCTTGGGTTTCCAAGGCGGTATCACTACAGAAGTAGATTGCTCAACTTTCTTTTCGAGGAGTGGCTGGTAGGTTTGAACCGCCAGCCCCCTGGTTAGCAGAAAACTATTAATATGCATAAATTTATGCATAAGGTATTTTAATATCAATGTTTATCCATAATAAATACCCACTACTATTCCTAATGTATTAATTTTTTTCTTTATTCTTCAAATAGTTATCAAGCAACTGTTATATGCCAGCTGCAGATTCTAGGAGTACAATTCTTAATTTGCTTGACTGCTAAATAAAGTGTTGATGGGTTGGGTTCACCTACAAGTGTCTCAGAAGAAAGTCCTGTTGATCTACTTCCAAAAAGTCAGATATTGAAACCTCTGTGGAGCACAGTTCTACCATGGGTGCACATGGGGTTGCCATGAGTCAGAAACAACTCCACAGCAACTGCCAACCTCATTCTAGGAATTCAGGATAAAATGATGGGCAGACTAAACCATGATCCTTCACACTAACCTTATAATCATGGTAGGAAGATGGCTAATTACACTTTAACAATAACTTAAATGAAGATTTTGATAATGCAATCCAAGATTGCTTTGGAGCATAATGGAACATCTCACATAGTTTGGAGAGGATCACTTAGAATAGAGGAGGCATCCTGGAGGAAGTGGCATTAATGAAAAACTTAAGGGAGTTAGCCAGAGGATGTGGGGGACACCAAGTAGCCCCTAGATAAACCAATCAACTAATCAGTTGCTGTCAATTCAGACTCAGGGTGATCCCATGTGTGTCAGAGTAGAACTGTGCTCCATAAGGTTTCAGTGGATGATTTTTTGAAAGCAGATATGCAGTCAGCCCCAGGGTTACAGGTGAGGAGAGACAACTCAGGGACGCCCAAAGCAGCAGGCTGGAAGAGCAGGAGAAAGGGGATTAAAAGCCAG
>NW_006921599.1:578256-589996 GCF_000298275.1 Orycteropus afer afer
AAGTACCGTGGACTGCTAAAAGAACTAACAGATCTGTCCTGGAGGAAGTGCAGCCAGAATGCTCCTTGGAAGCAAGAATGGTCAGACTTCATCTCACCTATTTTGGTCATGTTGTCAGAAGGGACCATTCCCTGGAGAAGGATGTCATGCTTAGTAGGGTGGAGGGTCGAGGAAAGAGGGGGAGGCCTTCAACGAGATGGATTGACATGGTGGCTTCGATGATGGGCTCAAGTATAGCAGGGATTGTGGGGCTGGCGGGGGATTGGGCAGTGTTTCGTTCTGCTGTGCATGGGTCGCTATGAGTTGGAAACAATCCGACGGCACTTAACAACAACAACAACAGATATGCAGGCCTGTCTTCCAAGGTGCCTTTGCTGCACTCTAACCTCTAACCTTTCTGTTAGCAGCCAAGTATATCAACCATTTGCACTCCAGCCCTAGATGCAGCTCATGAATTAATAGGTCTTCCTAGATATGCAGCTTCCCTTTTACAAGAGTTTTCTACACTCCAGAATCACTTAAGGAAGAAGTCAAACCTTGTGTCCCCAGGCTAAATGCAGCTCTCTTAAAAGTGTATTAGCTTACAGTGCTGTTTATAATTGCATTAATTGACAAAAATAAATAGTTGGGACATTTCATGTGAAAATTTGTAGTTTTAACTTCTCTTAAGAAATCCAAAGTTCTGGCTAGAGAAGTAGTTGACCCCCTTAGATCAGAAAACTAGTCATTCACTATTAGTCTTCATGTCGAAACTGACTACAAATCGGTATTTCATTTTTGACCTGATCAACTCAATCATTTAGGTGACTCTTCTATTCTCTACAGGAGTTTCAGCTTACAAATTGCACTTAAAGCTACTCTGGGGTTTAAGCAAAAGAAACTCGTGATATTTCATAACCTTTGCTTAAAGTTGATCCTTCTCCATTGCAGGGTGTACATGTGTGAATATATGTAGTCTTTAGATATTTAATTCACATGAGGAATATATGAAGAACATGAGTCTAGAATTTTGTCAGCCATTCTGTTTTTCTTGTTCATACCTTGACCCTGTATTTTCATAAAATTGTGTTATTGTTCTCAGTTGAAGTAGTGATGATTTGCATAAACAAGACATACACTCAAATATACAAAGTGTCATTTTTAAGTAAAGGGATGCATGAACTATAAAAATAAATAAATATATAAATAAGAAGTGATAAAGAATTTAAGGCATACTAAAGCTTGACATATTTGTACTTAGTGAATAATTCTCTCAAGCCTGTCTAGGCAAGCAAGTTTATTGAGGAATTTTTGAAGTGGAGACCAGAAACTCTCACATTTAGATTTTCACATGAACTGTATGAAGGGCTTTGCAAAAAGATCAATTTGGTAAAAGCATCTGGACAACACCTAGGCATGCATGCATATACAACTGAGAAAAAAATAATATAGCTGTCTTAATGAATTCATTTACTATGCAGTGCACTCTTTAATGTCTTTTTATGCCCCCTTTAACTGTGTGTCAGATATCTGGAATTAAATGGAGGATTATGGAGTGACAGAAGAGAGAAATGTAAAGTTTGCCACCTTTTTTTTTTTTTTTTAGTTGTTTTTTTTAACAAAAGGATCTGATGGAACTGTGATTAAGGCCTTTGCTTATTAACCAAAAGATCAGTGGTTGTAACCCATCAGCTGCACTAAAGATGAGGCAGTCTACTTCCATAAAGATTTATGATTTACAGCCTTGCAAACTCTATAGTGGTATGTATGAGTTATATTCGATTTGATGGCAGTGGGCTTGGGTTGTTAAATAAAAGAGAAAAACGTAAGTGCTATTAAAAAGGGAAAACACTTTCCTACTGCCTAGGGAATCTGAATTCCTGACACAAAGCTCATGCCTCTTAAATATCATAGGAGACATTTGACTTGACTCAGATATGAGACATTATATGCCCCTGGAAAACAGTGAATAAACAGCAAAGTGGGTTGAGTAGGTGTGATAGTTGGAGCTGTGTTTCAACTTGGCTGGACCAAAATTCTATGTGGTTTAAGCTGTTGTGATGTGGTTATTCCCATGATGGCATTAGATGATTATGTTTTGAGCCCCCAATATGTTGAAAGGGAGTTTCCCTAGGGGTGTGACCTGCTTCCAGTATATCTATGGACATCCTGGGAAAAGAGACATTCTTCTGTGAATCGGGATTCTGTTGTGCTGCCCACAACAGTCCGTGATGAAACAATCCACCATTCGGCTTGGAGATCTTGGATTCATCATTCATTGGAGTCAACAGCCGGTGTACTTCCTGCCAGTCTGTTTTATCTTTCAGTTTTCTGGACTTCACTACCATTTAGAAGTTCTGTAACTACACAATTTTTTCCCACTTTTTGGTTTGTAGTTGTCCTTATTTGTCAATTGATGTCTCTAGTTCCCTATTTACAATCTTGTAGGCTTATTTGCTTTGGATAATTCCATAATTGGGTTAGTTTCTGGGTTATGTCATGATGTGTGTTAATGGTCAGTTGTTGTTTGCTGTTGTTGCTTCTCTGTCCTAAGGACTCCCTTGAACATCTCTTGTAAGGTTGGTCTGGTTTCAATAAATTCCCTTCTGCTTATCTGGAATTGTCCTAATTTCACCATCACATTTGAGGGACAATTTTGCTGGGTATATAATTCTTGGTTGGAAATTTTTCTCTTTCAGAGTTTTATATGTTGTTGTTGTTGTTATGTGCCATCAAGTCGGACCCGACTCATAGCGATCCCTCCTTGGGTTTCCGAGGCAGTATCACTATGGAAGTAGATTGCCCCATCTTCCTTCCAAGGATTGGCTGGTGGGTTTGAATGCCAGCCTTCTGGTTAGCAGTCAAGTGCCTTAGGCACTATGCTACCAGTTCTCGTCTGCATGGTTTCTGTTGAGAAATCAGAGCTTAGTCTTATTGGTTGCCCCTTGTAAGTAACTTTTCATTTTTCCCATGCAGCTTTCATGATTTTTTTTTTTTTTTTTTGTCTTTGGTTTTAACGAGTTTGATGATGATATGTCTTGGTGATTTTCTTTTGGGGTCTATCCTCTTTGGGGTTTGTTGGACTTCTTGAATGGATATATTCTCATCTTTCATCATTCTAGGAAAATTCTCTTCCAAAAAATCTTTCACAATTTTCATTTGTCTCTTCCTGTTCTGAAATTCTGATTACATGTAGGTTATTCCTTTTGATGATATCCCACATGAACCTTAGGCTTTTTTCATTTGTTTTGATCTTTTATCTGATTAACCATTTTCCAAAGCAATATTGAGGTATTTGCCTTCAATCTCACTAATCTTGTCTTCCATTAATTCAATTCTACTCCTTTGCTCATTCAATGTCTTATCTGTTTCTGAAAATTTAGTAATCTTCTGGATTTCTGTGTGCAGATTTTGTATAATTTCTAATTTTTCATTTATTTTGTCATTTTGTTCTTGTATTGTCTTTAGAAATTGCTCTAGGGTTTTCTCTGTATTTTCCTCAATTTTGTCAGCATTTTCCTTGATCTGTCTCTCAATTTGTTGAAGGTACCTAAATATAATTCTTTTTAATTCCGTATCAGGGAGTTCTGATGCTGTTTTTCCCTCAGGGATGTGTTTTGGGTCTATATTCTTTCCCTTGTCTCTCCTGCTTATCTTGCTTCTTTGTGTGCACTATGATGCTCTGTTGTCTCCAAGGCATTGTGACATTTTTGTGTTTATGTTCAGTTGGTGATTGCATGTAGGAGTGACTTGCTCATGGTTTTCATTTTCTTTGTTTTGTTTGTACATTATCTACACAAGCAAGGTACTGTACTGTGCTGTGCTCCTCTATTCACTAGTTGACAGCACTTATACACTCACCAAATGTCTCCCTTCCTGTCGTCAGCTTCCTGTATGTCCCTGCTGTCCTTGACAAACAGAGCCTATTCTTAGGCACCTGGAATCCGAATGAGAATGCTGTCACTTTAAAATAAAAAATGGCTGCCATTTGTAGAGATTCAAAATGGCTGCACCCTCAGTCACTTTAAATATCCAAAATGGCCACCAATTGTAAACAATCAATATGGCTACAGACTCTGGACAGCAGAAATCCCACAGTTCAGTTTGTCTCCCTCTTTGGTATTTCCCTTTCTAGTCTTAGGCCACCAGTGCAGTCATCCCAGCAGCCATTGGCAACCAGGGCTGATCTTTAGGTCAATTCTCAGGTTTCAACACCACTTGGAAATATTCAGGCTGTTGGTCTCATCAGAGTACCTGGCAGTCCACTGCTCTGTCTCTGTACTAACTATTTTGTTCAGGATTTCCCACTGGTTGGTGCCTAATCCACTTCTGTATACTTCCTTTCAAAGCTCAGGCTTCCAAGATTATTTTCTGTATCTCTGTCAATTGGTTTCTCTTTTCCTTGTAGCTTTTCTGGGTAACTTGCCTCTCTATCCCTCCACCTTACCAGAAGTCTCAAAAACTACCTTCTTGATTCTGATTCTGATACCAGTAAATATCAACAAGGTGTGAATGTTGAGAGACATTTGCAAAGGCCAGACTAAGCATATCATTGGCTTTCTGATCTCAGCGTTGCATTTGTTTTCTTCCAATAGTTCCAGAGCTGTATCCTTGTTTTCTGTTCCTCTAGTCACTCTAATTATTATTACTATTATTAACTTTTATTGTAATTTGAGTGAAAGTTTACACAGCAAATTCACCTTCCATACAGCAGCTCACATAAAGTTTGTCTCAGGATATTGACTACAATTTACCACAATGCAACAGCTCCCCTCCTATTTTCTGCCCACAGTTACCTCTTTCCTGTTTCCTTTCCTCCCATGTACTCCTGTCCCCCATGCTTTCTCCCTGTGTATACACAGTCCTTCTATTTTCCCATGATTGATCTCTCCAATGAGTGCATCTACCTATTGTAAATGTTCAGCTCATATGCCTGTCTTTTGTTTGGCTAGTAGCCACAGGAGTGGGTTCAATTCCAGACCAAAAAGGCAACTAGGGGCCATAGTCTCAGTGGTTCTACCAGGCTCTATCAGACCAGCAACCGTGATACTTTTTTTTTTTTTTTCTGATTTTGAGTTTTGTTCCACATAATTCTCCCACTCTAACTAACATCTCCTACAGAGATTCCCTCTGAGTAGTTGACAGTGGTAGCGAGGCACCATCTAGTTTTTCTGGTTTCATAGTCATATAGGCTGGGGATCACATGGTGTATCATTTGTTTGGACTAACAGTTTCCATGTGTCTTTGATTTTCTTCATTATTCTTGTTCTGGATGAGGAGAGACCATTGTTATATTTAGATGGCAGCTTGTAAGCTTTTAAGGTCCCCGTCACTACTCACCAAAGTAGGATGTGGAACAATGTTTTTGTGTTGTATTTGAGTAGTATTTTGTAGTAATTTGTTCAGTAATTGAGTAGTAATTTGTGTAGTAATTGATCTTGATGTCCCTGCGACTATGGTCCCAAGCCCGCAGGTCCAACTACTCACTCCATCTGGGTAGCTGGCTGTGGCCAAGAAATGACTACAATCTTGTCCCTTGTCTGCTCTATTATATACCTGGGAATTCTTACAGAATACACAAATACACTTGTAGAAACATTGTCTGCTAACCCTATACATGGTCTCGGGCACACTCCCTCTTGCATGGACATACCGAATAGTTCAGGCACTCCACCCATCCATCCGTCCATATAACAACGATTGCCTTCACTGACAACACAGTACTGTGTGTGCAAGAGGGTTCATTTTTGCTGTCTGAACCTCCCACACACCTCTCTATGTCTTCCTCTTCCTCAATGCCACCATGTTGATTACTCACACTTGGTATATTGCCCTTCTCTTCACCCAAATCAATACTTGTCTCCACCTATCTAAGAGTGCTTGTTCCCTCCCCTCTCCTTCCCTTCCACCCCTGATAACCAACAAAGAAAATTTCCTTCCATATATAAAATTTTCCTTGATTTTTTACAATAATGGACTAATACCATATTTGTCCTTCTTTGATTGACTTATTTCACTCAGCATAATGTCCTCCAAGTTCATCCATGTTAAGTGGTGTTTGGCACATTCTCCTTTATTCTTTAGGATTGCATAATATTTCATTGTGTATATGTACCATAGCTTGGTTATCCATTCTTCTTTTGATGGGTACCTAAGTTGTTTCCATCTTTTGGCTATTGTAAATAGTGCTGCAATGAACATGAGTGTGCATTTATCTGTTCTTGTCCTGGCTCTCACTTCTTCAGGATGTATACCTAGTAATGGAATGGCTGGGTCAAACAGTATTTCTAATTCCAACTTGTTAAGGAATTGCTTTCCACAATGGTTTTATCATTTGACAGTCCCACAAGCAGTGTATGAGAGTCCCAATGTCTCCACATCCTCACCAGCATTTGTTATTTTCTGTCTTGTTGAACTTTGCTACTGGTTCTGGGGCAAGATGGTATCTCATTGTTGTTTTGATTTAAATCTCTCTAATAGCTAATGATCATGAGCATTTCTTCATATGTTTGTTGGCCACCTGAATATCCTCTTTGGTGAAGTGTCTATTCATGTCTTCTGCCTATTTTTTAATTGGATTATTTGTCTTTTTGTTGTTGAGCTGTTGGAGTTTTCTATAAATTCTGGAGATAAGTCCTTGTGAGATATGTCATTGCCAAATATTTTTTCCCAATCTGTAGGTTCTCTTTTGATTCTTTTGAAGAAGTCTTTGGAAGCACATAAAAAATTTAATTTTAGAAGGTCCCATTCATCTAGTTTCTCTTTTGCTGTTTGTGCATTATGGGTTATTTGTGATAGTCTATTTATGTCATATGTTAGGGTCCCTAAATTTGCCCCTAGTTTTTCCTTGACAAACTCTATAGTTTTAGGTTTCACATTTAAGTTTTTGATCCATCTGGAGTTAGTTTTTGTGGATGGTGTGAAGTACAGATCTTGTTTCATTTTTCTTCAAATGGATATCCAATTTTGCCAGCACCATTTGTTAAACAGACAATCTCTTCCTTTTTAATAGATTTTGGCCCATTGTCAAAGATCACCTGACCATAGGTTGATGGATCTATTTCTGGGTTCTCAATTCTATTACATTGGTCTATGTGTCTGTCATTGTACCGATACAGGTAGTTTTGACTACTGTGGTTGCATAGTAGATCTGGGATTGTGAGACTTTCTACTTGTTCTTCTTCAATAATGCTTTGCTTATCTGATGTCTCTTTCCTTTCCATATGAAGTTAGTGATTGGTTTTCCATATCCTTAAAGAATGTTGATGAGATCTAGATTGGGATTGCACTGAATGTATAGATTACTTTGGGTAAAATGGACATTTTCACAATGTTCAATCTTCCAATCCACAAGAATGGTATATTCTTCCATTTATGTAGATCTCGTATGGTTTCTTGAAGTAGTGTTTTATAGTTTTCTTTGTACAGGCCTTTTGAGTCCCTTGTAAGATTTATTCCCAAGTATTTTATTTTCTGATAGCTATTGTAAATGGTAACGATTCCTTATTTCTTTTTCAGCAACTCTGTGCTGGTGTTGAGGAATCCAACTGATTTTGGGATGTTGATCTTGTATCCTGCCACTAGGCTAACAAACCAAACCAAACACACTGCTATGGAGTTGGACTTGACTCATAGCAAACCCTCCTTGGATTTCCGAGGCAGTATCATTATGAAAGAAGATTGCCCAACCCTCTTTCCAAGGAGTGGCTGGTTGGTTTGAACCTCCAACCTTCTACTTAGCAGTCAAATGCCTTAGGCACTATGCTACCAGAGCTGCCAAGAAAGGCTTTCCTGACTAGGAAGGCTTTCTTGGCAGCTCTGGTAGTGTATGTAGTACCTATGCCAAATTTCTCAATTAGTTCTAGTAGATTTTTGACTGACTCTTAGCTTTTCTACCTGTAGAATCCTACCATCAACAAACAGGGATAGTTTGACTTCTTCTTTACCAATGTGGATGCTTTTGCTTTTTCCTTTTTTGCTTTATTGTCCTGATTAGGAATTGCAATACAATCTTGAATAGAAGTGGTGATAGAAAGCATCCTTGTCTTGTTCTTGTTCTCAAGGGGAACAGTTTCAGTCCCTCTCCATTGAGAATAATGTTGGGTGTTGGTTTTACATATATGCCCATTACTATGTTGAAGAATGTCCTTTCTATTCCTATTTTGCTGAGAATTTTAATCAGGAAAGGGTATTGAATTTTATCAAATGGCTTTTGGCATCAATGGATATGATCATGTCGTTCTTTTCCTTTGTTTTATTTATGTGGTGGATGACATTGATTGTTTTTCTAATGTGGAACCATGCTTGCATACCTGATACAAATCCCACTTTATCATAATGTATTAATTTTTTGGATATGTTGTTGGAGTTTATTGGGAAGGATTTTGTTGAAGATGTTTGCATATATATTTATTAGAGATATTAGTCTGTAGGTTTCTGTTTGAGTGATGTCTTTGCCTGGTTTTGTTATCAAGGTTATCCTTGCTTCATAAAATGAGTTAGGGAGGATTCCATCCTTTTCTATGTTTTGGAATAGTTTGAGTAGGATTGGTATCAGTTCTTCTCTGAATGTTTGGTAGAATTTTCCAGTGAAATCGTCTGGGCCATGACTTTTTTATGTTTGTAACTTTTGTATGATCTGTTCAATTTCTTCTTTGGTTTTGGGTCTGTTCAACTTGTCCACATCAGTCTGTGTTAGTTTAAGTAAGTGGTGTGTTTCTAGAAATCTGTCCATTTCTTCCAGATTTTCGAATTTGTTGGAGTACAGTTCCTCTTAGTATCCAGATATTATCCTTTTTATTTCAGTTGGTTCTGTTGTGATGTCACCTGTTTCATTTGTTATTCATATTATTTGTATTCTCTCCCTCTTTTCCTTTGTTAAACTTGCCAGTGGTTTGTCAATTTTATTAATCTTTTCAAAAAACCAACTTATGGTCTTGTTGATTTTTTCTATTGTCTTTGTATTTTCTGTTTCTTTGATTTCTGCTCTAATGTTTATTATTTCCTGTCATCTGGTGATTGTGGGCTTTTCTTGCTGATCTTTTTCTAATTGTTTGAAATGTTGGTCTAAAGTGTTGATTTTGGCCCTTTATTATTTTTGATGTGTACATTTATTGATATAAATGGGCCTCTGATCACTGCTTTTGCTGTGTCCAAAAGAATTTGGTATGTTGTGTTTTCATTCTCATTTGATTCAAGGAATTTTTGAATTTCAATTTTTATTTCTTCTAATACCCAGTTGTTTTTGAGAAGGGTGTTGTTAAGTTTTCATGTGTTTGCTCCTTTTCTGTTGATCTTCCTATTATTGATTTCTAATTTGATAGCATTGTGATTTGACAAGATGCTTTGCAATATCAATAATTTTAAATTTATTAAGGCTTGCTTAAATTTATTAAGGTATGTGGTCTATCATGGAGAATGTTCCATGTGTACTGGAAAGAATGTATATTGTGCTGTTGTTGGCTGAAGGGCTTTATAGATAGATGTCTATAAGGTCAAGTTGGTGGATTATATTATTCAGCTCTTCTGCATCTTTGATGAGTTTCTTCCCAGCTGTTCTATCTTTCATTGAAAGTTGTGTATTAAAGTTTCCTACTATGACTGTGGAGTCAACTATTTGCCTTTCCAATTCTGTTAAGGTCTGATTTATATAATGTGGGGCTCTGTCATTGGGTCCACAGATATTTATTATGGTTATATCTTCTTGATCATTTGATCCTTTAATCATTATATAATGTCCTTCCTTGTCTCTTACTGTGGTTTTTGTCTTAAAGCCAATTTGATCAGAAATTAATATGCCACTCCTCCTCCTTTTTGGTTGCCATTTGCTTGATATATCTTTTTACAGCCTTTGATTTTTAGTCTACTTTCATCTTTGTCTCTGAGGTGTGTCTCTTGTAGACAGCATATTGATGGATTTTGTTTTCTTATCCAGTCTGCAGCTCTGTATCTCTTGAGGGGTCCATTTAATCCATTGACATTCAGTTAATTATTGACAAGTATGAATTGGTCATTTTGTTAGGTATTTTTTCATGATGTTCCTGGTTTCTTTGTTCCATATATTTTCTGCACTGAGCTCATTTTGTTTATGAATCATGTTATCATTTCCTTTGCTCCTATTGTCTTAGTATTTGCTGAATATTTGTGCTTGTCTTCTTTTTTATTGTGATGTGAAGGTTTATCATTTGTCTTTGATGTTACCCGGTGATTTATAATTGTCTCTTTGCATTTAGAACAGTTCATTTTCTCTTGCAACTCTCTTGACTTCCTCACCATTTAGAACTTCTGTAACTACACTATCTTTCCCTCTTTTTGGTTTGTAGTTGTCCTCACTGCCTATTGATGTCTCTTGTTCCCTGTTGACAATCTTGTTGAATTATTTTATTTTGGATAATTCCATAGCTGTGTTGGTTTCTGAGTTATATCATCTTTAATATTAATGGTCAGTTGTTTGTTATTTTTGGTTCTCTGTTCAAAGGACTCCCTTTAGCGTCTCTTGTAAGGTTGGTCTGGTTTTGACAAATTCTCTTAATTTCTGCTTATCTGCAAATCTCCTAATTTCACCATCATATTTTAGGGACAATTTTGCCAGGTATACAATTCTTTGTTGGACATTTTTCTCTTTCAGGTTTATATATATATATACCATCCCATTGCCTTCTTACTTGCATGGCTTCTGCTGAGAAATCAGAGCTTATTGTTATTGGTTGCCCTTTGTAGGTAACTTTTCATTTTTCCTTTACTGCTTTCTGGATTCTTTCTTTGTCTTTGGTTTTTGATGAGTTTCATGATGATATGTCTTGGTGATTTTCTTTTGAAGTCTATTCTAATTGGGGTTCATTGGACTTCCTGAATGGATATATTCACATCTTTCATTATGTCAGGGAAGTTTTCTTCCACTAAATCTTGGACAATTTTCTCAGTGTTTTTCTTTTTCTCTTCCTGTTCTGGAATTCTGATTACACATAGGTTATTTCTTTTGATGATATCCCATATGAACCTTAGGCTTTCTTCATTTTGTTTTGATCTTTTTTTCTGATTGATCCATTTCCAAAGAAGTATTCAAGTATTTGTCTTCAATCTCATGAATTCTGTCTTCCATTGATTTGATTCTACTACTTTGTCATTTCAATGTGTTATCTATTTCTGACAATTCAGTATTAATCTTCTGGATTTCTATCTGTAGATTTTGTATCATTTTTAATTTTTCATTTATTTTGTCATTTTGTTCTTGTATTTTCTTCTGAAATTGTTCAAGTGCTTTGTCTGTATTTTCCTTAATTTTGTCAGTGTTTTCCTTGATCTATCTCTCAATCCTTTGAAGATACCTAAATATAATTCTTTTGAATTCCATATCAGGGAATTCTAATATTGCTTCTTCCTCAGAGGTGTGTTCTGGATCTGTGTCCTGCTCCCTTGTTTCTATCACTTTTTTTGTTTCTTTGTGTGGACTGTGATGGTCTGTTGTCTCTGAGACATTGTGACATTGTTGTATTTAGATCTCTGTTAACTCATTGTAAAGAGCAGTTAAGAGTTAGTCAGGCTTTTTATTGGTCATAATTTATCATTGACCAGTTGGTGGAGAAGGAAATGGTATCTCTCACTTAGCAAGTGGAGCTGCAGGAGGTGCAGGTGTGGTTGGGTCATATTGTCAGGGTTGCTGTCTCTCCCTCAGTAAGACAACAACAATAATTGAAAACCCTCAAAAAAGTAAAAGCAAGCAGAAGGAAAACACACCACATAAACACACATGAACAATCAC
>NW_006921599.1:590290-612705 GCF_000298275.1 Orycteropus afer afer
AAACTGAAAAAAAAAAAGGGAGAAAAAAATTCTGGGCTGGGCGGGGCACCCAACCTCCATAAAAGCACGCAGACTGGGGTAGAAGTCTTGCCAGCCCAGGAGGTAGGTGGTCATGAGGGATGGCTGCACCTCTGTTCACCAAGACAGTGTGGGGTATAAGAGTAACAAGTGGAATATCACACCTTTCCAGTTGTTTTCATCCAGAATGTTCTTGTGGTTCCTGGCAAGTGGAGCCTATTCTTAGGTCCCTAGAATCTGAGATAACTGTCGCTTTAAATATCCAACATGGTCTAACCACTTGTAAATATTCAAAATGGCTGCACCCTCTGGACAGGCAAAAGTCCACAGCTCAGCCCATCTCCTTCTTTGCTGCTTCCCCTTTTATTCACCAGCCACCAGTGAAGTCCTCTGTGAAGCTTCTGGCTAGAAGGGCCAATTTATAAGTTAATTCTTGGGTCCTAACACTACTTGGCAATATCCAAGCTGTCCATTCAGTCAGGATCGCTGACAAAGTGTCACTCCATATGTCTCCTTTTTTGGTGTTTTCATGCAGGTTCTTCTACTAGTTGGAGTTTACTTCACTCTGTATCCTTCTTTTCAAAGCTCAGGGCTCTAGGATTATCTTCTGTATCTGTGTTAATTGGTTCCCCTTTTCTTTGTTGAAGAGGATCTGTGTATTTTGTCTGCTTATTCTGCCATCTTTCCCTCTAATTATTTCTTTAATTCCCTTTTGCTTAAATTATCTAGAGTTATTTCTGTTTTCTGCACTGAACCTTGACTAACATACTCTATTTTCAGAATTTTCCAGTAACAGATGGAGTTCATCCAGTAGGATAGATGCCTGTAGAGGAGTTAGGACAGCTTTGATTGTTACTTAAGAAGATCTATCTATGGATTACTCATTGCCATTGAGTCACATCTGACTAATAGCAACTCCTCTTTGGGTTTCCCAGGTGGTTATCACTATGGGAGTAGATTACTCAATCTTCCTTCCAAGCAGTGGCTGGTGAGTTTGAACCATCAGGCTTCTGGTTAGCAGTCAAATGCCTTAGGCACTATGCCACCAAAGCTCCCATCTACTGATAGCATGATCTTTGATTTAGAGGAGAATGATTCAGCCCCAGAGAAAAGGACTACAAGAAGTTGGGTGTGGTCCCAAATCAACAGTTAGATATTGGAAGTTGTGTCCATATTCCAGGCCTGGGGCAAACTGGAATTGAGATACTAGGTAGGGCATCACATTAAGAGGAAGATAACAAATAACAGTAATAATTAAAATGCAGCCTAATCTCTGTGGCTGGATAACTAATGGGTTGGCAATAGAGACAAATGAAAAATTATAGCTGAGAAACTTCATATGTACTAGGTTCTAGGGTGTAGCTAGCAGAAGAAATTAGAGAACTACCTGAAACCAGACTCTAGTGGCAAGGCTCCATATCCCAAACCTAGAGGTATGATTTAAATCTAGAGAAGTGAGTGATATGTGACTTAAAAATAAAAAAAAAATAAAAAATAAAAAACTGTCTCAAGAACACTACTGAGCAATACAGAGAATCGATTCCAAAACATTTACCTCTAGTCATTTACAATGCTATGTCTGCAGAGAAAGGATGAAGGTGTAATATTGTATAAAGGGGTTCAGTAGGCAGTGACAGAGCAAAACATTGAGGGTATTGAAAGCAGGAGGACACTAAGGTACGCTGTGAGAAATAGGCATAGGAGGAGAAGGTATGGGGAAATAAATTGATCACTTTTATATCAAGAGAATTATTCAAATTTATAGTCAGAAGTCAAGAATAAAAGATTACAAACTTGAGCAATCTTAAGATCTGCAACAAAAGGAAATGTTCTCTTAACCATTTATAAAGAACTATGGTAAATATTTTTAAAGGATAAATATGTAAATTATAATCTTGCCTAAAATCTTTATTCAAATATAATTCTCATGTTGCTTTAAACTTTAATTATTTATCTGTTTGGAAATAGGCCCAAACGTTTTCAAGCAATAAGGGTAGGCAGATAAATTTTCTAATCGCGATAGCTTGATGTAAGTGAAGGAAATCTAGATAGGAAAACTAACTTATAGAAATTGTCATTAATTAGCTGTGTGCATTTGAACAATTAATTAAAATTTCCTGGCCTCCAAATTTCCTCATGGGTATGAAAGAAGGTTGGATTAGGTAACCTTTAAGATAAAAAAAATCACATGATCTACAAGCATGTGATTCATTAAAAGAAAAAGAGAAGTAATAATATCCATGTCTGTCAATGATACTGAGAAAGTCTTGCTCATATATTAAGATTAGTAATGCAAATTTGTACAACTCTCTGGAAGTTATTTGTAATATACTCCAGGGGCCTTAAAAGTGTTGATTAATTTTTAATGAGAGGTACACATACTAACTGCTATGGAGTTGGTTGTGTTTCATAGCAACCCTGCCTTGGGATTCCAAGGTGGTATTTCTATGGAAGTAGATTGTCCAGTCTTCCTTCCAAAGAGTGGCTGATGAGTTTGAACCACCAGTCTTCTGGTTAGCAGTCAAATGCCTTAGGCAATATGTCACCAGAGCTCCTTTTATACACAAGAAGTATAGACAATAAAGGTAAATTCTATAACATATACAATACTGCATTATCAGTATTAGCAAATGCTAATCTATGGGTGGATACATAGGTTGATAGCCAAGAAAAAAAATGTTGACTAATTTAGAAATGGAGTGCTATATATTGGAATCTACTCTAAAAATATGATTTCCAAAGAAGGGAATATCACATCACAAAATACATACATCACAATATTACTTTTAATAAAAGAAAAATCATGTAATTTCAATACTAAAAATAGAAAATTTAGTCTAATATGATCAATTTAAAATAGCATCATTTGGCTGCTAAAATCATCTTTAAAGGACACTGGAGATATGTAGAATATGCTTAATATTACAATATGATGCAAATAAAAGATCATATATGTAATATACAATATAAAACAAGTGTTTAATGGTGTATAGCAAATATATAATAACTGGGTATATATGGGTGAAATAGAACATTCCAAGGGAAAACATGTTTCATAATCCCATCATCCATATTGATATTGAAGAGTCCAATTTGAAAGCAGGTTCTCCACCATCCCCTCTGTGCCCAATGCTCTCCTCATTGGTACATCTTTTATGTCATAATGGAGAAAGTGTCCATAGGGCCCTCCCTGAGAATGTAGTTGGCTGTCTGATCCTCTATGATGTATGAAATCTACGTTGCTCACCTCTCTGAGCCTTCTTTTACATTTCTTTAACTTCCAGGGCATGCTCAGCTTCTTTAGTTCATTTATAATAGGCCAAAGTCATCTATAAGCTTCTAAGGAACCATTCTATCAATGAATTAACACAGAATCAGATATCCTTGCCAGCAGGTTAAATCCTATGTCATGATAAAGTATTTGATTTCAGTACTCACTCTTCTTTCCATCTTTATATTCTAGGCACTTGTATTAGTACCTTTATTTATTCTTATACATATTCTCCTAGTTCCTGCTGGTACAGATTAGCCTAGTCCTGTGAGTATTTTGATAAACACTTTATTTCTTCTCATGTAGGATCCATGCTTTCCCACATAGGCCATGTTAAGAACTAGTTCTTGTTATTTGTCTATAAATAATAAAGAGAGATGGAGGCAGGTCTTCAAGAAGAATAGTATCATTTTGTGAGGCTCCATGCAGACCTTTTGTATGTCCCCCAAACAAAGAAAGGTAGTACTTTTTTTGGCAGGGAGAGTGGGCCATTTCTACTAGCTCAGAGGGTTCAAGTTGTTCTTGGGATATAAGATGTCAAATGCACCACACAAATGTCTTTATTGTAGGTTTAAGACTGTGCCTTTTTTTTTTCTTTCTTTCTCTCTTTTTTAATTTTTATTGTGATTTGGGTGAAAGTTTACAGAGCACTTTCATTTTCTGTATAGCAGATCATACACATTTTGTCTCATGACATTGACTGCAATTTCCCACAATGTAACAGCTCTCTTCCCATATCCTCCTCATAGTTATCTCTTCCCTGTGTCCTTCCTTCCCATGCACTCCTGCCCCCTGAACTGTTTCTCTGTGCATACTCTGACCTTCTGTTCTCCCATGATTGATTTCTCAAAGGAGTGTATCTACCTGATGTAAATTTTCATCACAGATGTCAGTCTTTTATTTGGCCAGAAGCCACAGGAGTTCAATTGTAGACCTGACCAGCAGCTAGGAATTTCAGGGATTTCACCAGGCTCTGTCAGACCAACAAGACTGATCTTTTTTTTAATATATAATGTTGAGTTTTGTTCCACATTATTCTTCCACTCTATCCGGGATCTCCTATACAGATTCCCCTCTGTGTGGTTGACAGTGGTAGCTGGTTACCATGTAGTTCTTCTGGTCTTATGGTCATATAAGTTAAGGATCACATGGTGTACCAGTGTCTTGGACTAATTGTTTCCATGTGTCTTTTGTTTTCTTCATTCTTCTTTGCTCTGGATGAGGAGAGGCCACATCATTGCATCTAGATGGACTCTATTCCTTTCGTATTAGACCTGACTTTAACATAGAAGACTTACTGGGGTTGTCAGTTAAGTATTCTTTTTAACTCCACCATCATAATGAACAAATCTTGGAGCTGCCTTTATCATCGCCTGCAGAAGATGAGAGTCTCCTTAAATCTATCATGGATATCTTCTGACTTTCACAATGACCTATACTGTCATAGTTGGCTGAGCCAATTGTCACTTTTTAATCAAAGTTTTATTGTGATGAACAAAGCTTGACCAACTCCATAAGGTTTATAATGGTCATTATCACCATATCGTTCAAATGTCAATGCTTCCCATTCACCTCTTCTCCATTGTACTCCAACACAGGTAAGAGAATTAGTCATTGTGACACACATGTGATTGTATTCAACTTATCACCATGTAAGACATTTGTTTCATCATAGAAGCAGAGGAGCCAATTCCAGAATGCGGACATGAGGCTCTGTTTTCCAAGGTATTAAATATTTTAGTTTGGGTTCCCTCAAGAATAGTTGCTGAGACAGGATTTTAGTTCATGTACCTTTTTTTGGTTACCACCCTTCTGCTAATTTGTCATACTGTGATGGCTTTTGTGCTGCTATGATGCTAGAAGTCATGTCACCCATATTTCAATTATCAGATGGGTCAGCCAGGGTGGACAGGTATTGCAGAGCTTCCAGACTAAGATAGACTAGGAAGAAAATTAGCTAATAGAAACCCTGTGGATCATCACACAGAATATTGTGTGATCGAATTCAATAGAGTGCTGGAAGATGATACCACTAGGTTGGAAGTCACTACAAAAAAATAGTGGCTGCATTGGACTTGAGCATATCAATGATCATGAAGATAGCATAAGACTGGGCAATATTCTGCTCTGTCATACATGGGGTTGCCATGAATTGAAGCCAACACCACAACTACTAACAACAAAAAGTTCATTTGGGAGGTGAACCCAGGAAACAAGGTGAGGCAGTGAAGAAGTGAGAAAAGGAAGGATATAATAACAAAGGTATTACTACCATGAGGAACTTAGCTCACTTCACTGGAGACCCTCTCAGAGACTGAGTGGAGCATATATCACATCCATCCCACTGAACCTCAAGGAAGCTGGTATATATATCCAACCTGCCTTATTGAGGTTCACTTCTAGGGCATTAACTCCCTGAGATTAGTGGCTGTGCCTGTTTCCAAAGCAAGAAAATATTCTGGTGCAGAAGTCATTTGCTCTGTATAGGGCTGTCTGAAGGTGCTTTTGAGTGAACCAGGGGAAACAGGAAAGCACTGACAATGTCTGCTATAGGTCAGAAGTTAATCTTCAAAGAAGAAAAATCAATTTCAGTCAATTCCTATTTATGAGCTCTCTAGGTGCTTCAAGGGGGCCGAGACAGAGCTGCAGGAATCCAAGTAAGGGGAGACAGACAGGCCACACACCCAAAATTCAGAAAAGGGGGGAAATCCAGAGACAATAGAGCCACAGGATCCAGGTAAGGGGAGGACAAAGAGGTTTTGAATGGCTAAGGAAGACAAACTTGTCTGTCAGTTTGTCATACTGTGGTGGCTTGTGTGTTGCTGTGAGGCTTGAGGCTGTGCCACCAGTATCTCAAATGCCAGCAGGGTTGCACATGGTGCACAGGTTTCAACACACACAGCTTACAGACTGAGACAGACTAGGAAGAAGGAAGAGGCCATCCACTACTCAAAGATTTGGCCAGGGTAAACATTATGAATAGCAGAGAAACACGGTCTGATGCATTACTGAGCAACTTTATGAATAGCCCTGAAACATTGTCCAATACAGTTCAGGAAGACCAGCTCCTTAGGTTGGAAGGCACTCAAAATACGAGTGGGAAAGAGCTGCATCATCAGAGTAGAAAAAACCATACTGATATGAATAAAGTAAAGCTTTTGGGACCTCCATTTGCTGATGTGGCACAACTCAATTTGAGGAGAAACAGCTGCAAACATCCATTCATAATAGGAACATTCCATATTCAAAGTATGACTCTAGGAAAACTGGAAGTTGTCAAAAATGAAATAAAACACATAAAGATTGATATCCTAAGCACTAGTGAGCTGAAATGGACCAGTTTTGGCCATTTTGAATCAGACAATCATATGATCTACTATGCCGGGAATGAAAGTTTAAAGAGGAAAGGTGTGGCATTCGTCATCACAAGGGATATTTCAAGATCTGTCCTGAAGTACAATGCTGTCAGTGATAGGACAATATCCATATGCCTACAAGGAAGACCAGTTAATACTACCATTATTCAAATTTACACACAAACTGTCAAAGCCCAAGATGAAGATATTGAAGATTTTTATCAACTTCTGCAGTCTGAAATTGACCAAACACTCAATCAAGATGTGTTAATTAATACTGGTGACTGGATTGCAAAAGTTGGAAACAAAAAAGAATCATCGGTAGTTGGAAAATTTGGTTTTGGTGACAGAAATAATGCTGGAGATCAGATGACAGAATTTTGCAAGACCAATGACTTACTCATTGCAAAAGCACAAACAGCAGTTATACACATGGACATCACCAAATAGAGTACATTCATGGAAAGAGGCAATGGAAAAGCTCAATGTCTTTAGCCAAAACAAGGCCAGGAGCTGATTATGGAACACATCATCAACTGCTCATACGAAAATTCACCTTGAAGTTGAAGACAAGTAAAGTAAGTCCATGAGAGCCAAACTATGACCTTGAATATATCCCTCCTAAATTTAGAGACCATCTAAGGAATAGATTTGACACATTGAATACCAATGACCAAAAACCAGAATTATGGGATAACATCAAGAGCATCATGCATGAAGAAAGCAAGAGGTCATTAAAAAGACGAGCAAGGAAGAAAAAAACAAAATGGATGTTAGAAGAGACTCTGAAAATTGCCCTTTAGTGCAGAATAGCTAAAGAAAATGGAAGAAATGACAAAGTAAAAGAACTGAACAAAGGGCAGCTTGGACAGAAAAAGGAGACAAAGCAGACAAAGCAGGCAAAGCCAATCACTATAATAAAATGTGCAAAACCCTGGAGTCAGAAAACCCAAAGGGAAGAACACTTTTGGCATTTCTCATGCTGAAGGAACTGAGGAAAAAATTCAAGCCTCAAGTTGCAATATTGAAAGTTTCTATGGGGAAAATATTTAATGATGCAAGAAGTATTAAAAGAAGATGGAAGGAATACACAGAGTTATTGTACCAAAAAGACCTGGTCAATCATTATCCATTTCAGAAGGTGGGATAAGATCAAGAACCAACAATATTGAAGGAAGAAGTCGAAGCTGCACTGAAGGAATTGGAGAAGAACAAGGCACCAGGAATTGACGGAGTACCCATTGAGATGTTTCAAGAAATGGATGCCCCACTGGAAGCACTTACTTAATTATGCCAAGAGATTTGGAAGACAGCTACCTGGTCAACTGACTGGAAGAGATCCATATTTGTACCCATTCCAAAGAAAGGTGATCTCACAAAACGTGGAAATTATCAAACAATATCATTAATATGGCATGCAAGTAAAATCTTGCTGAAGATAATTCAAAAACATTTGCATCAATATATTGACAGAGAACTTCCAGAAATGCAAGCTGGATTCAGAAGATGATGCACAATGAGGCATATCATTGCTGATATCAGATGGGTCTTGGCTCAAAGCAAATACCAGAGAGATGTTTACTTATGTTTTATTGACTATACAAAGGCATTTGATTGTGTGGATCATAACAAATTATGGGTAACATTAAGACGAATGGGAATTCCAGAACACTTAATTGTGCTCACAAGGAACCTGTACATAGACCAGGAGGCTGTTGTTCAAACAGTACAAGGGGACACTGCATGGTTTAAAATCAAGAAAGGAGTGCATCAGGTTTGTATCCTTTCACAATACTTATTTATCTATATGCTGAACAAATAATCTGAGAAGCTGGACTATATGAAGAAGAACGTGGGTTCAAGATTGGAGGAAGAATCATTAACAACCTGCTATACACTTATGACACAAATTTGCTTGCTGAAAGTGAGGGTGACTTGAAGCTCTTACTGATGAAGTTTAAAGAATACAGTTTGCAGTATGGATTACATCTCAATATAAAGAAAACAAAAATCCTCACCACTGGATCTATAAGCAGCATCACAATAAATGGAGAAAAGTTTGAAATTGTCAAAGACTTCACATTACTTTGTTCTACAATTGACACCAATGGAAGCAGCAGTCAGGACATCGGACGACATACAACACTGGGCAAATAGGCTGCAGAGGACCTCTTGCAAGTGCTGAAGAGCAAAGATATCTCCTTGAGGACTAAGGTGTGTCTGACACAAGCCATGATATTTTCAGTTGCCTCATATGCATGTGAGAGCTGGACAATGAATAAGGAAGACCGATGATAAGTTGATGCTTTCAAGTTGTGGTGATGGTGAAGAATGCTGAGAGTACTATGGACGGCTAAAAGATCTAACAGATCTATTCGGGAGGAAGTGCAGCTGGAATGCTCCTTGGAGGCTAAAAGGGCCAGACTTCATCTCCTATACTTTGGTAATGTTGTCAGGAGGGACCATTCCCCAGAGAAGGATGTCATACTTGGTAAGGTGGATGGTCAATGAAGAAGGGGAAGGCCCTCAATAAGATGGATTGACACAGGGCTATGGCGATGGGCTCAAGCATATCAAGGATCGTGGAGCTGGCAAGGGACCAGGCAGCGTTTTGTTCTGCTGTGCATAGGGTCGCTATGAGTCAGAAATAACTCGAAGGCACCTAAGAACAGGTGGTTCAAAATATTTGACAACATAAAACTTGCTTAGTTGATGGAATGAGGATACATGGCATAACCTTAGATATCGCAGCAATGTCTTTCTTAGAGTAGGAACAACTGTAAGTACAGGGGACATATATATACAACAGCAAGAAGGCATCTGAATTGCAGCTCTGAATTACTCACAATGTGAGGGTGGATGCTTGACTAAAGACTGGAATCCTTGAGAAATGAAGTGACTGAAGAAAAAGAAGGAGAGGTAGTTTCTATGTAAGTTTCTGCTTACAAATGTAAGCAGAAATAACGAAATATTTTATTATTAGAACTCTTATACTCCCTTTAATGTACATGACTTTATCATGTGTACTGTATATTACGTTTATATATGTCAAACTTGAAACCTACATATGTAGGTTCATATATATACATATATAGATACATGTATGATACATCTATATTTATCATATATTTAAATAATACAGATATTATTTAAATATATGCAAAGTTCTGTATTTTCTTTAAATTGTGTGATCCTTATTAGATCCAAAACAACTTGTTTTATACTCAAAGCAAAAGAAGTGGTGGTCTTAACATTTCCTCCTTTCTGATGACTAAAGGAAATTAGATAGATAATTGATACATCAATAGATACATAGATAGATATACAGAGCATAAATTATATTGCTCTCAAATAGAAAAATGTGCTATGGAAGTTTTGAGGATAATGGAATTATGTGGATTTTAGAAGACCAAATACATCTTTATGGAGATTGCATTTAAGCTGAGCCTTAAGAACAATTAAGATTTGGGCATGTAGAGATGAGAAAGGATGGGGAATAGACAATGACCAGAAGTTCCATGTGGAGGAAATAGTTAAGGAGTAAGCTCAGAGGATTTACTAACTAAATGAGGCTATAACAAGAAGCTTTGCTTATCAGAATTCATTGTTCTAGGAATTAACATATACTTGTGGCTGAAATATGTTTGATAGTCAAATAACTACCTCTGGTGTTTTTTTTTTTAAGAGACTAAGATAACAGATGATGTGCATAATTGTACATAGTTACACTAAAAGGTTAGTGCCAGTGAAATGGCCACAAGGGGTATTAAAATAACAAATGGATAAGTTATATTTTCTTCTTCCCTGTCTGGTGTAACTTATTAGTTAATGGGGTTAAAAAATAAGAAGCAAAGGGTTGATCATTTCTGATTGTTGTCCCCTTTTTGGCTGAATTTACCTTTTGACCTTTTGGGGTTCTGACTGCTCCCACACTTCAATTTCAGACCCATTTCTGCTCTCTCTCTGGTTTAGCATTCATGTTTCTACAGCAGATTAATGACAGCTAATAATATCTGATATATCTGGACATTGCCACATAATGAGTTGCAGTCCCACTGGGTCCCAGAAGTGTCACCACTAACAAATTCACCAGACCTGCACATAATTAGCATGTAAAGGGAGTGATCGGGCAGTAAATCTGTAGGGGAAGATGGATAGCCCAGGAGAGAAAATGTAAGGGAAAAAAAAGAAACATTCTTACTTATCATGCCTTACTAAATATATGCTTCTTGGCAAGAATATTTTCTTGATAACAAACTGTGGACAGGTTACCTTTACAGTAACATTATTCCTTCCTTGGCTGATAGGTAGAATTTCATTATGTCACAGCTAATGTTTCAATATTTCTGCAAAATGTCACCATATGTAAATTAGGTGAGGTTAGGGTTTCCCTTGCAGTTTTCTTTAAAGATGCACAGCCCCTTTTTCACAGTGGCCTTATGCTCACTTACCACTCTTTGACAGGCTTGAATTTAGTGAATAATCCCACAGAAATGCTGTCTTTACCTTACTAAGGCTAAATGAAATGTAATACATATGCACAGACAATGCTCAGAAAGCGACAAACGGAATCTATCCTAGGAGTGGAAAATATAAAGGGAAAAGAAAGCCAGAAACCCACAGTATGCCTCTGATAATTACCAACATTGAAACATATTTCTCACATGACACTGAGTATTTAAACCCACATGGTAATTTTAGGATTTGTCTCATACAATCAGAACAAAAATGGAAATGTTTCTGATTACATTGGGTATAACATGAAAGCTTTACACTTGATCCCTCAAACCCCGTACACAAGTCCACGCTAGTGTCATGCATGCTACTTGAAAAGTAAAAATATGTCTGTGAGATTGAAGGAAAGACTTCTGAAATTTGGGTCAATCTTTTTCCTGAGTGAAAATACAAAGAAGTATTAAAACTCAAGACACACAAACACTATTTATGTGCTGGTTCTCAGATATAACTGCCCTTTTTATCTCTTTCACTTTTGATTTGGAAAGTGTGACTAGCATTAGAAATCCCATATTTAATACCTCGCAATTCTTCTAGTACTCAAAGAGATGGGGCACAAAGTATTCTTCAAACCAGCATTCTGGAAAGACATTTCCAGGTGTTCTGGACAATAGACTAAGCAAACAGCTCTTATAATCTGTTAATTACTCTAATCAATAATCAGTAATCAATAAGGCCCCTGAAAACAGAGGTCCTTCTTCACTCCTCAGCTCACTGTCCTGAGGTTTCTGCCCCTTACACCACTAAGCCTTGACATCAGTGACCTCTAAAGTGCTGAATGGAATTGTTATATACAGGCCTTCCTTACTGGTCCTGTAAGTAAGATGTAGCCAGACTGCAAGTCCATCAGAAAAACTGTTTCTTCTTATTGTCAGGGTTACCATTTTCTCTTGCTATACTTCTTAGTCTTTTTTCTGAGCCCTTGTCCAAGCCTTAAATTATGGGGCTTCCAGGTATCCCATTGTTTTGGTTACCTAGTGCCACTCTGACAAGAATATACCACAAAATGGGATGGCCTTAACAAATAGGAGTTTATTCTCTTACAATTTGGAGGCTTTAAGTCCAAGTTCAAAGTGCCAAGTTCTAGAGGCTAAGTAAAAGCCCCTCAGCCTCCGGCTTTAGCTCTGCCTCCAGCTCCCAGCCCACCGAAGCTAGAGGCTTTTCTTCACTCAGACTGATGCTGGCTGCTGAGGCTAACAAGCCCAAGGTTGACATGTAAAAAGGCACAGTCCCAATGTTACCAAACCACATGGCAGGCTATTAATTCAAATCCATTGAAAGACCCAAGGTTGGCAGAGCATGGCAGGCTGATGAACAATGACATGGCTACATGTAGGGTTCAAGTGTGCTGTAAGCTAGAGACCATTTCCAAAGCTGTTGCTTATATATGGGGACCAGACTACATCCCTAAAGCAGGTACTTAGCTGCTTGTGGTAGATCCCCCCATGGAATCGACTGCCAGTCTCATCATGGGGAATAACTACCACCAGCTGCCCATCTACTCAAGCAGGCCCAGCCAAGTTGACATACAGCTTTAACTATCATAGGTCTTCTTTGATTTTCATGTTGTATTTCTTCACTTGGAAATTCCATTCACATGCATGATTTCAACTACCCAAAAACGAATGGTCCAAAAGCTTCTTTTCAAATATGACATGTCTAAAACTAAACTTCTGTGTCCAATTTAGCCCTGACTCACTCCTCCTTTATTATTAGTTGTCACTGAATAAACTTCAACTCAGGGTGACCTTGTGTATAATAGAATATAATTTTGCCCTGCCCTGCACAATCTTCATCTTTGTTGGTATGTTTGAGTCCATTGTAGCAGCTATTATATAAATCCATCACACTGAGGATTTCCCTTGTTTTCACTGGTCCTCTACTTTACCAAACATGATGTATTTTCCTAGTAATTGGTCTTTTCTGATGACGTGAACAAAGTAAGCAAGCACAAATATTACCGTCTTTGCTTCTAAGGAGCATTCTGGTTGTATTTCTTTTAAGTCCAACTTCAACCTTATGTCTACTAATTCCTAACTAAACTCTTCCAATTCAGATTTAACTCCTGAACTCAAACCATTTAACCAATGAACAACTAGACACCTATTCGTGAATGGCCCAAAAGCTTCTTTTCAAATTTGGTATGTGTAAAATTTAACTTCTATGTCCAACTTCCCCAGGACCCAAACCTGCTCCCCTTATGTTGAAAAATATTATGACACCAGAACTCATTCAATTTCCAAAGACATTCTAGAGGTCACCTTCTCCCTCATTCTTGTATTCAGTAAATGGCTCAATTTTCTTAATTACCTTTCTTCTTTATTCTACTTTTCTTTATTCTTCCAGTATTCAGTATAGTACATTTATATCTTCCCTATATTATAGAACATAAGCCTAATGGGTTCCCTGTTTCAAGTCTCATGTTTTACCCATGCTTTTCCCTAGGAAAGGAGTCCCTGGGTGGCACAAACTGTTAACATGCTCAGATGCTAACTGAAAGGTTCTAGGTTTGAGTCCACTCCAGGCTACCCCCAGAAGATATGTTGAAATCTTATTATCTGTACCTGTGAATGTAACTTGTTTGGAGAAACAGGATTTTCTTTTGTTTTCAGTTAAATTAAGGAGGTCATACCTCCTTAATCCAAATTTGGTGAATCCAAATCCCTTTTGAGTAGTATGTTATAAACATGGAGAACACATACAGTGACATAGTCACACACAGAAGGACACACCATGTGAAAGTGCATCAGCAGGCAGCAAAGGAATGCTAACGATTAGCAGCAGAGGCTAGATGTCCAGTCTTACACAACCTTCAAGATCATTGATATGTTTGAGTCCATTGTTCCATTTACTATGTCAGTCTGACTCATTAAAGGCTTTCCTTGTTTTCACTGACCTGCTCCTTTACCAATTATGATATCTTTTTTCAGCCGTTGATCTTGACCATGTGTCCAAAGAAAGTGAATCAAAACCTCACCATACTTGCTTCTAAGAACATTCTGGATGTATTTCTTCTCAAACTGGTTTGTTTGTTCTTCCTGCAGTCTGTATTAGCTATCATTTATTGAATACTAAAATGTGCCTAAAACTAATCACTTACCACTCTTAAGCTCATTTTTTCCTCATGAATTAATTCTATGAGGAAGATTCTGTTTCTTATGTTTCAAGAGACACATCATTTATATTTGCCAGTTTAATTTGAATCTGTTTCTCATACTTGTTCTCTTTTCAGTATTCTCTATTCAGCTAGATTTCTAAGTTCGAAATTTTGGGTCAAACTTAACATCTCCTTCCAATTGTAATCCATTGGAAAATCTTGTTATTTTTATTTTCTAAGGCCATTATATGTCAAGAACATCCTCTCTTCCCCATGTCTCCATAACTACCACCCTAGTCTAAGCTGCCATTAGTCTTATCTGCATGCCTCCCCACTGGGGTTCTCTTCTCATCTATTCTTCACCACTCTTCAATCATTTCTCAAAAGTTCATTCAACGGACCTTCATCTCCCAATCAAAATATGGCCACAAAGCCCCGTTGATGAATGTTTGGAACTGAGAAAATATCCAGAAGCTTGCATGAAGGTCATTATCCTTATCATCTTCTTGACCATGGTTCAAGAAGTCTTAAGTTACAGTGGTCATTTTGAAGCCATAATAACAAATCTGCTGAACAAATAAAAAGATAAAGAGAAGTGAACAGTATTAGTCATCTCCACATGAAACAAGTAAACTGTCCCTTGATGACAATTATAGCTACTATCTACTTAACACTTGCATATCAGTTCTTATTAGAGTTAATTCAAGTGATCTTCTCAACAGCACAGAAGGAAGTTTCTCTTATTAATATTATTTTATAAATGAGGTCATGGTAATGCTGACTGGCTGAAGGAATTTTTAAGGTTATACAGATTGCATATAAAACTCTGTAATGCTAATCCAGAGTCTATGCTCTAGACCATGATACCTGTGGTTCCCAGCCCCCTCTGACTCAGCATTCTATACAACAATCAATATTTTATAATTTCTCCTCTATTATCTTAAAATAAAACTTATAGGTAATATAAGCTGCCTAAAATTATAATTAAAAAAAAAAGTCAGGATAAAGCTCTAAATATAATGTAAAGAGATAATAAAAATAATATGATGAAACAATATGTATTTTATTATGTAAATATTCAGGCACAACCACACACACACACACACAAAGAAGGGAGATGTTTACACTGGAAATGCTGGGAACATAAGCACTTTAAATGGAGATAATACAGATGGGCTATGCTGGTGACTGGATAATCATGAGTAGAGTCAGTGACATGATTTTCTAAAATAGTAAAGAAATTTTGGGACATTTCCAAATAAAGTAAACTGACATCTTTTATCAAATTAGTTTGTGGTTGTGCTCCTAGAAAATCTAATACAGATTAAAGTTGAATGAAAAACAACAGCAACACTTTTTTTTTTCCTAACCAAATTAGGTTCCAGTTCAAATAAACAGATTTTCATCTACATGAATTTCCACCAAGATAGTAGGAGCGACAGACAACTCTTAGTAGGGTGGGATTGAATCACATACTGAAATCACAACTAAATTCCCTAGCTTCTTCCCACTAACTGCTATTAGCATCCCTTCAATCATTGTGACAGCCAGCAATGCCCCCAATGATGTTGTTGTTGTTGTTATGTGCCGTCGTCGAGTAGGCCCAGACTCATAGCGACCCCTCCTTGGGTTTCCGAGGCAGTATCACTACGGAAGCAGGATTGCCCAACCTTCCTTCTGAGGAGTGGCTGGTGGGTTTGAACCGCCAGCCTTCTGGTTAGCAGTCAAGTGCTTTAGCCACTATGCTACCAGAGCTCCTGCCCCCAATGATAGTGAAGTCCAATTGAGAATCACTGTATTTCCCAATAGTCACTCTAATATAAACCCATGGAGCATGTGCTCCTCTTGATAAATAAGAACAAAATTTCTTATGTTCAACTCAGAATCTCAAGCTTATTACTCATACAAGCACAACATTGCATTATTTAAAATAATGAACATCTATGGTACAAATAGAATTAACAAGGAACTCAGCTTTAAGTAGAAATCTATACTACAAAGAAAATGTACCTCTTCCTTCAGAGGTCTGAGAAGCTTTTGTGGTTGAAGTTGATCGAGTCTAATAACCAATTGGAAATACACAGCTAATAAAGATGGGCAGGTTACTGGGAACTTTGTGAATGTTTTAGGTTTCCTATTAAATATAATTTTTGGACAAATGTGCAATTTCGAAGGTTACTTAGTTGAGGGTGCTCTGCCATGCTTGACTGAACCAATATCATTTGGTTTGATCCACAGAAAATTGCATTTAGCAAAGTCATTCTTTCTCTGGTCATGTCCCTTTATATTTACTGGCATGAAAAGCCATGCATCCATTATTTTGAAAAGTAATACTCTCTGTTGTTTCTGTTTCATATTTATAAATGTATGTGTATTTATGTATACATATATATGTATGTATGTATGTATATCTATATATACATATTTATGCAGATATATATATATACACACACATATATGTCTACATGTGTAAATATAATGAAAAAAAAAGAAAAAAAAACCTCACTGCCCTCTAGTGGGATCTGACTCATAGCAACCCCTCCTTGGGTTTCCAAGGCAGTCATGGGGCAATCTACTTCTGTAGTGATACTGCCTCAGAAACCCAAGGAGGGGTCACTACGAGTCAGGTCGGACTCGATGGCACATAAAAAAAAAAAAAAAAAAAAAATCACTACAGAAGTAGATTGCCCAATTTTCCTTCTGAAAGTATAATAAGCTTTTGAAAATAATTGATTTTAGTATATAGAGAAGGAATGTGATATTTATAGCATACTTACTGAATATCAGAACTTTATATAATAACCTCATTTGATCCTTGCAACAGCCTTAAAACACTGGCATTAGTAACTTAATTTGTCAGATGAGGAAACTATTGCTCAGAGAAGATAAATAGCTCCCCTAAGTCCATCATTCAGGAACTAGGCAAACCATGTTGCAGATGAGGTAAGTTTTTTTTTAGAGCCTGTACCCTTTTTACTAGACCATGTTCATGCAAATGAATTCAGTAATGCTCAGCTGAACTTGGGTTACTAATTCATCTTACTAAAGGTAACATAAAAAGAAATAGAACCCTTACAGCAAACCCCAAAATCCATAAAAGCAAACTTGCTTCGTGAAGTCCAGCTCCCCTTTCCAGCTGCCTGGAAGGTACCTCTGGAGGACCAGAATGTTCTAAGGAAAAAAATTTACAAACCAATATTCTGAGTTAAAAAAGGAAGCTAGAATGAATGGACTTAATCTTGGAAATCAAAAATGTAAGAATTTCATTTTCTAGAATCTTAAAAATTATGATTACGAAAATTTTAGAAATATAAAAAATATATCGAAAAATGAAAAATAGGATTATAAATCACATTTACCCTGAGATAAACAAATGTATAGAAAAAAGTGTAAAAAGTAACCAAAAATGTCACTATGTTTGTAGTTGAATAATTATGAGAATAGCTTTATTGAGCACTTACTATGTTCCAGGCCTCTTCTTCCACTTTGTACCTCAGAGGAATGGACAGAGATAGGGGCTATTTCACTCATTTTGAAGATCCTGGAATTGAGACTTAGAGAGGCTAACATTTGCCCTGAGTTACATGGTGGTCAATAACAGAACCCAGGGCATGAATCCAAGTCTGTTACCCCAAATCTGTGCCCTCAACCCATTAATTATAGGCAGTTTCCTTTCTTCACTGTGTCCTTTTTTAAAGGGAGTTATATTATATTTCTTATATAAAATTATTTATGATTAAATGTTTGTTGTTGTTGTTGTTACTTGCCGTGGAGTTAGACCCAACTCATAGTGACCCCTCCTTGGGTTTCCGAGATGGTATCACTACAGAAGTGGATTGCCCAACCTTCCTTCAGAGGAGTGGCTGGTGGATTTGAACCACCAGCCTTCTGGTTAGCACTCAATTGCCTTAGGCACTACACTACCATGGCTCCTAATTAAATGTTTACTTTATATCAAATATATAAATACATGAAGACCATAGATAATTTACAGTGGTCAATTACTTAGGGTATATCTGACATGTGACATGTGGGTGGTGTTGTTATGTGCCGTCGAGTTGGACCGACTCATAGCGACCCCTCCTTGGGTTTCCAAGGCAGTATCACTACGGAAGTAGATTGTCCCATCTTCCTTCTGAGGAGTGGCTCGTGGGTTTGAACCTTCAGCCTTCTGGTTAGCAGTCATGTGACATAGAAGAATATATCTATATCCATATCTATATCTATATCTATATCTATATCTATATCTATGTCTATGTCTTTATCTATATCTATCCTGCCAGTGGATTTCTTTCATGAAGCAAGTTTTATCTCATTGATTCTGAATGAAAAGTGAAATTAGAACCCAGGTTTTTACGTTATATGGTAAGAAAAGCAAATCTGATTTACAAGTGCTAATTAATAAATATAAAGCATTTAGAACTGTGCCTGGCTCATTGTGAATACTCACAAATGTTAGCTATTATTGTTATTTTAATTATATAAAGGGAATTCAATCTTTGGTGCTTTTTATTTTGGAGGATGAATTTCCTGTGTTAGTCATTGCCTATTTCTTCCAATCTGAAGAAATCCTCTGTGTTCTAAATAAAACAAAGATCTTTTAACAATTTCTGGACAGTTAGACATTTTAAAGCTCAAAAGCCAAACATACGGGAAAATCATGCATTAAAAAGTTTAATCTGTATTTAATAGCTAAAATGACTGGTTGATTGGCAAGACGTCACAGAATTTTGTCAAGTAACAAATTCTTTGAAAAGAATTTTAAGATGATGATACCATCACATGGTCCTTAAAATATAAATGCTTTCAAAGTGGGCCTTTCTTCTGGTAAAAGCCATACATAAGACATAGACATATGATAATATGCCTGGAATGTGACCTCACAGTAAAAATGCCTTTCTTTCTTTCTTTTTTTTCTTTTTTTCCAAGTTTGTAATTTTGAAAACAAAATGCATCATTTCACAACAGGAAACCACTGGGGATGATGAGGAGCATAAAATATGTTCAAACAAATTATGCTTGTTTAATATGTTTTGACTCTTCCATTTTTGTTTTCTTCCTGTGAACATGTAGTCCTTTGTTTATAGCTGTTGCACAGGAGAAAATGAGCACCTTATGTGCATGAGAGATCTGTCATATGATTACCTGGAGGAGATTAAAGTGATACACAATGTAATAAGGCAAATGGAATGTTGAACAATTATTCAGGAAATCTGATTGGCCAATATACAGGGCAGTAATTTCTTAGACATTCCCTTCTTGAAGAGATCTTGTACTACCCACAGAGAAGTGAAAAAAAATCCCCTTGCCTATAGAACACCCCTGGGAAGTCAATGCAAATCAATGTACTTTCTCTTGCTCTTGTTCTGCATAAAGGGACCTGAAGGGCAAGGAACATGTGTCACAAAAGCACTATGGGAGCATAGCATTATTACCATTAATGAGAATAAATGAAGTCTTTGTACCCATAAACAAATCATGAGAGGTATGTATTTTTCCCTTAGTTTTTAAAATCAATAATAAGTATAAGGACGTTTTCTTGCGATTAATCACTAGTTGGGGTTATTGCTGCTTTGATATGGATGAAAACCAGCTGCCTTTAATCCTGGAGAAGTTTTCTGCCTCTCAGTCACTAATCTATGGACCAACCTTGGATTTCTGCTCCCCTCAGACTCAGAGGAGGCACCACAAAGACATCGTCTAGGCACAGAATTAAGAAAACAAACAAGAAAAAGACCTCTTAGCCTCTCCTGGATTACTTCTTGAAGTAAATATAATTTGTCAAGTAAATTTGTCACTAAGAACCATACAATACTTGTGCGTAGCTGCGAATCCAATCTTTTGAGAAGGTTGCTACTGTCAACTTGTCCAGTCCCCTTTTGTTTTAGTATTCAGTCCAAACAATTTCCAAAGGATCAAAAGCAAACAGCATCTGCACTCTTTGCTTATTGTGTGTTCTTGTTGTTGTTATGTGCCGTAGAGTCGTACCCAACTCATAGCGACCCCCACCCCTTAGGTTTTCCAGGCGGATCACGCACGGAAGTAGATTGCCCAACCTTCCTTCCGAGGTGTGGCTGGTGGATTTGAACTGCCAGCCTTCTAGTTAGCAGTCAAGTGCCTTAGGCACTACTCTAGCTTGTTGTGTAGTCACTATTTAAAAAAAAAAAAAAAAAAAAAACCTCACTGCCTTGGAGTTGATTCTGACTCATAGCAACCCTATAGGACAGAGTAGAACTGCCTCATAGAGTATCTAAGGTTGCGAATCTTTAAAGAAGCAACGTGCCTCATCTTTCTTCTGCAGAGCTGCTGGTGGGCTGAAATAGAGAACCTTTTGGTTAGGAGCCCAATACTTTTAACCACAGTGCCACCAGAGCTTATTTGTGCATTCATTGCTAGGCATTAAACCTTACCTGTGGTGGAAAAATCTTAATTGTGGAGGAATATATTATCAATCACAACTGTTCCTGGAATCCCTGGATGGTGCAAACAGTTAATGCACTTATTGGCTAACCAGAAGGTTGGAGGCTCAAGTTCACCCAGAGGTTCTTCTGAAGAGAAGTCAATCATTGAAAACCCAACAGAGCACAGTTCTACTCTGATATACACGAGGTCATCATGTGTTGGAGTCAACTCAGTGTCAACTGTTTTATTCTTGTAAAAGCTGCTCCCACAGAGATGGGCATAAAACAAAAAAAAACAAATTGAAAAAAACAGCCGTCAACTCGGATCCAATTCATAGCGACTCCTCCTTGAGTTTCTGAGTTGGTATCTCTAAAGAAGAAAATTGCCCGGTCTCCCTTCTGAGGAGAGGCTGGTTAGTGGGAACCACCAGGCTTCTGGTTAGCAGTCAAATGCCTTAGGCACTATGCCACCAGAGCTCTTGGAGATGGGCATACATGTGCATAAATATTTACTCTTCAGGATACAGGTGTGGTAGAAGAAGAGTGATAAATTCAGATAATAGATAAATACAGATTTAATGAGAATATTCAATAACCAATGATATAATATAGACATAGAGATTAAAGATTGCTACTTCTATGTGATAATCGTGTTATTTATTTTACTTCTAAACAGACATTTCTGTGCTGTAAAAATTATGTAGATATTTGTGATGGCTTTTCAGATACTTATATTAAGGCCTAATAAGTTTGCATTTGTAATATTTTTTTATGTTTCACTGAGTAAACAAATAATTTGTTGGGAATATCTAACTACCAAATGAAGAGGTAAAGTAAAAAGATTTTCACACAAAAACTCTGAGCTCACTTTGGAATCTGTGATTCCCTTCCCCATACCACCAGCCTTTCTTTTAGAGAATTTTCTCTTTCTAGACTAAAGTGTCCAGACATGAGTCCATACAAGTGATCAAACATTAATAAATAGGATAGATGCAAACACTGAAGTTGTACACTAATTTTTGTCTCTCATGTCCTTACTAGAAATGACAGTTTTGAAAGGATTCCTCCTATTGCATTCTTCTTTGTTCAGATTGTGCCTTACTAAAGGCAAGAAAAATTAAAACTCCTTTCATTATATCAATGATAGTGTAGTAGAGATTAAAGTACATTTTCTGTAAAATAAGTGACCTAGGCCACATATGCACTATGTTCTACCTGTGCTATCTTCTCTTGATGTCAATGATGTGATCTCAAAAAAAAAAAAAAAAAAACTCTGATGACACAATCCTGGATTTGTATGGCATTATTGATTTCTTGAATATATTTCTGATATAAACTTAAATGTCCTCGTGCGCATTTTTGTAATGAAGAAATTAAGTGTGGAGAAAACTAAAAGAATTTCAAACATCTGAAAAAGTGACAAAGGAGATCTGTTTGCATAAATGGTTAAGCATTCAGCTTCTAACTGAAACTTTGATGATTTGAACACAATCAGGAGCTTCGTAGGAAAAAGACCTGGTAATCTTCTTCCATAAAAATTAAAACCAAGAAAATCCCATGAGACAGTTCTGCTCTGTCCCATGGGGTCACTGTGAGTCAGAGTACCCTCAAGCACACACAGCAACAACAACAGGTCAAGTGTCTAAAAAGTGGTGTAATAAAAATGTGACAAGTGATGGACAAATATATATATATATGAGCTCTGGTAGCGTAGTGCCTAAAACACTTGACTGCTAACCAGAAGGCTGGCGGTTCAA
>NW_006921599.1:612905-618502 GCF_000298275.1 Orycteropus afer afer
TTATTCTGTCTCATGGAAATCCATTGCGTATCAGAGATGTGTTTACTCTGTAGGATTTTCAATGGCTATAATCTTTATCATCTTTATGGAAGCAGATTGTCAGGCTTTTCTCCTATAGCACCACTGGGTAGGTTTGAAATAACAACCTTTGAGTTATTAGCCAAGAACACACCACTTGCACCACACAGGGACTGATGATGGACTTTAGAGAGGAATAATCAGCTGATACCTTTCCCCAGAATCTTCTTAGTAGACCAGGTTCCATTTCTCACGTTTTGAATTTTAGTACTGCTGGACACAGGCCTTTTCAAATTTCCTTCAGACAATAAATCCTAGATGTAAGCAGAGAAAGAAGACAGGTTCAGGAAAATTTAAGGAAGAAAGATATTGCTCAATGCTTTATAAATTTTCAGGCAATTGGAAGCATAACATTTTGGTTATGTGAGAACAAAAATAATAGATTCATAAATGACTTACAAGTTGAAAAGAGCTTAGTAACTGATCTAAAACCATAATTATGACTAAGGGAGCCTGAATAGATGTTGTTTTTCTTTGTTTTCCCCTTCTATTAATCAATTGTATCAACAATTATTTGGTTCCCAGGTTAGAGAAAGACAAAACCATTTTCGTCCCTTTTACCCTCTGTTCTATTCAGGCAATTGTCATGTGTTATTGATGCTACTGTTACTTTATCTCTCCATCTTTGGAGTCCCTCTGATAATGCCTAAGATCGGTTCTTTCTTATTTCTTTCTGAACTACTCAGCTAGACATTTATTACATTCCTTGCTTTCGTCTATCACCAGTTGTCTTCCTAAAGTATAGGTTAAACCTTGTCAGAAAGCTCTCATCTACCTACAGCAGTGCTTTTCAAACTTGACTTAGAGTCCACCAGAATCACCAGACTACTTGTTATCACAGATTGCTGAGCCCACCCCCGAGTTTCTGATTCATTGGTCTATGTGGAGCCTGCCTAAGAATTTACATTTCTAGTAAGTTCCTAGATAGTGCTGATGGCAGTGGTTCCAAGGTCACACTTGGAGACTCCTTGACCTAGAAAAATATAGTCATAATATACATTTGGGGGCAATGGTGGCTAAAGCACTTGACTGCTAACTAGAAGGCTGGTGGTTCAAACCCACCAGCCACTCCTCGGAAGGAAGATGGGGCAATCTACTTCCATAGTGATACTGCCTCGGAAACCCAAGAAGAGGTCACTATGAGTGGGGTCCAAATCAACAGCACATAACAAACAACAACAACATATGGGAGACCTGGGTTTGATACCCGGCCAATGCACTTTATGAGTAGCTACTACCCATTGGGTGTTAGAGGAAGTTACATCTTACTATGATGCTGAACAAGTTTCAGCAGAATTGCCACACTAAAGATGGACTAGGACAAAAGGCCAGACAATCTACTTATTAAAATCATCCAATGAAAACCCTATGCATAACAATAGTTCAATTGGCAACCAATCATGGGCAACCAACCATGTAGCATTTTGATAGCTCCAGAGCCAAACAATTAGCTTAGAACTCTGACTGTAGACCCTTAGAGTGGTGTGATTTTGAGCAGTTTTTCTTAGCCTTTTTTGTCTGGGTTTTCTCAACTGTACAAAAAAAAAAAAAAAAAAAATCATAGTATGTACCAACCTCAAAAGAGAATGAGTATTTCACAACTGTCAATCATTTCTTTTGTGTGTACAAGAAATTGAAGTTGTCAATGATTTCATCCTATTTAGATCAACCATCAAGGACCATGGAAATATTAGTAAAGAAATCAAGCAATCTGTTACATAGGGAAAAATCTGATGAAAAAGACCTTAAAACTTTGAAAAACAAAGGTATCACTTTGATGATGAAGGTAAATCTGACCCAAGCCATAGTCTTTTCAGTTGTTTCATACGTATGTGAAGGTGGATAATAAAAGAAGACGGAAGAATTGTGAAACTGGTGTTGGTGAAGAATATTAAACATATCCTCAACCACCAGAAGAATGAACAAAATAATTTTAGAAGAAATTCAAACAGAATGTTTCTTAGACACTAGGTTAGTGAGACTTTGACTTCTTTACCTCGGACATGTCATTGGGAAAGACCAGTTGCTAGAAAAGAAATCATGTCTGGTAAAGTGGAGGGCCGTGAAAATGAGGGTGACTTTCAATAAGATGATTTGACACAATGGACTCAAACATATCAATGATCACTCAGGATCGGGCAATGTTTTATTTTGTTTTACATAAATAAAACAAAATGAGTCAGAGCCAAATTGAAAGCAACTAACAAATGCTATTATTTTTTGAGTTGCCTATTACATCCCAAGCCTTGGGCTATTCCCTTCAGATGTGTTATTTATAATTCTTACCATAATTCTTAATGTAGCTATTTTTGCTTGCATTTTAATGAATGAAGAAGTTAAAGCCAGAGATTAAGACCTTAACTGATTTATCTGGTTCTAAAGACTTGTCTTTTTCATTATATCATTAGGCCCTCTTTATATCTTTGTTATTCCTAACTTCTCCATTCCTCTGAGTTCTGTTCCTCCATTAAGACCAATCAAAAGACTTCCTCAATTGGACCTTCCCTAGACAACCCTTTGCAGCACTTCCACTGTAGAACTGCTTTCATTATGCTTTGTTGTTTGTCTAGCTGAATAAGTTTATAAGAAACTTTCTGGCAGCCACTGTTCTTGAAAGTCTTTGTGCTTCCTACAATGGCTGAATCAGGGCTGTGATAAACATTAATGTTGAGATGTTTGATGAATTAAATATATATATATATATATATATATATATATAAAATAAAAATATAAATTAAAATTAGGTTTTACATATCCTCTCCATTCACTGTTTGTATTCTGATACCTGGGATGAAAATTAGACTACAATAAAAAAATTGCTGGGTTCTGCCAAATCATTTAATTTGGGCATATCTAGTTGAACACAGTCAATTTAAATTCAGCCATTGTGTCAAGGGTAGTTTACAACTCCCCTGCTCAACTTAAGCGCACAGCTAGCTAAAGTGAAATGAAAGTGAAATTAATTCCACCAACAGCGATTCCTATTTTATGTTGACATCGAAGATGATTACATAAATAATAGTAAAATGTGTGGCATGTAATTTTCTGGCTGTATCTGTTGGAAGTGCTTCTTGGCCTGCTTGTTATACTAATGATTGTCTCAGTTTGCTACCTCAATTTTTTTTTTTTTTTGGTAAAATATCTTCTTAGCTGATAATCACTTCCACAGCTTTTAAGGAACAGTAAATATATTATTTCTTTATATTTGACACTTTAAGGCATATGGCATTAAAATCAAACTTTTGGTGGTTTTTGTAACTGTAATATGACTTTTTAAGAACACTTCAATGTTTTTACTGTGCAATTTATTTCTGGGTTTTAAGAGGTATAATTTGAATAATACCTAGGACTTTGTTTTCTAAAGTTTTCTCTTACTTTCCACCAAATATATTGTTCTCTTGTTGTTGTTGTTGTTGTTGTTGTTAAGTGCCGTCGAGTCGTTTCCGACTCATAGCCACCCCATGCACAGCAGAAGGAAACACTGCCCGATCCCGCGCCAGCCCCACAATCCCTGCTATACTTGAGCCCATCATCGCATTGTTCTCTTACTTTCCATCAAATATATTGGGAGTTGCGATTTTCTACGTTCCTAATAATAAGAAGCTCTTATAATAAAATTAATGGATAGCACACACAGAACTTTTGCATCCTGAAAAGAATAATATATAGTATCTTGTATCCCAATTAGGTGGAACAAATATGCTACAATTTGTAATTATTATAGCTATTACCATTATTTTTAATGAATTCATTCTTGAATTAAGATTCTCTTTGGTTTATTCACAGTATTGTAAGGACTGTTATAAAAAATGAGCAAGGCTTTCAGCCATTTATAATAAAAGCTGAATGACTAAACAGATCTACTTTTTTTTATTTGCATTAATGAGTTCATCCCCAAATATATATGCAATAATATAGAAAATTAAGTTATAAATGTAGGGATGTGCTCCAAGTCACCATGAAAATCTGCATGCAAATGCATAATAATCACAAATCTACAATATTACAATATTAAAAAATACCCACAATTAAATTATCATGTGGAAATAATCATAATGTTATTGGAAACTCAATTATTGTGGCAACCCTTGTCGGGGAATTAGCAGAGTATGGCAAAGGCAAGTCAGACCTGAATTCATCAAATATATATTATCACAATATTACATGTTCACTTCGATTCCATGCAAAGACAAACATCCTCTCTCACTAGTATCTGCTCAATGCATTTGTATTATTCATGAACAACTCTGTGATCTATTATACATACAAAACTGATTGTACGCTTCTTGCCTCTGGCTATGATGCAGAGACACAGAATTAATTTTATTATATACACATGCATGATAATTGTGAAGGATTCTGTCAAATACCAAACTCCGCTCTCCTACTCCATTATTCCCCTTTCCAAAAAAGAGGTCTTAAGGTCAGCAGCAATTTCTCTTCTTGACAGTGAAACTCTTTGTCATTTAGAGTACAAAGTTCCTGGGTACTAATGAGCCCTAAGCTGTGAGGCATAGTCCAGACACTCCTTTCTACCAAGACAAATAAACAAGTTCATCTCATTGATATCCTAAAAACTTTGGTCTAAGCAACGTCATCATTAGGAATATTTATGAATCACTCTTTGTAATTACTCTATACATCTGTCCATTTCTCCTACAGAAAGAGATTTTCTAGCATTATCTAAAACAGAAATTAAAGGTAATATCAATTTGCAACTTTAAAAATGGCTAGTTCCTTACTCAGCAAATCTCCTTCTCTGTACCACAACTTCCTTCCCTGTGCTAAGTATAAATAATGCTGTTTTCTTTTCTGAATCATAATTTTCTTGAAAGTTTTTTGGCTACTTTGGATTTCTTCAACATTTTTTTTTTCTACCAGTACCTAACAAAATGCTGGGGACATAAAAAAATAAATAAGTGCAAGTTTATTTTATAAATATACTATATTATTTCAGAACTACTGTCTATCAGAATTTTTTATTTTCTGGACTGCTCTATGTCAGTACTGTTCAACAGAAATATAATGCAAGGTACAAATTCAGTTTAAAATTTTCTGGTACTTAAAAAAACGTAAAAAGAAAAACGTGAGTAATTTTAATAACATTTTAAACATAGTATTTTAAAATTATTTTCCATTCAATATGTGATCAATATGAAAAAAAAATGAGATCAATTAAATTGTTTTTTTCTGTCTAGTCTTCAAAATTTAAAATGTATTTTACACCTACCTCACATTTCATTTTGGACTAACCACATTTCAGGTGCTCTTATATATACCAGAAGGCTGGTGGTTCAAACCCACCAGTCACTCCTTGGAAGGAAGATTGGGCAATCTACTTCTGTAAAGATACCTCCTCAGAAACCCAAGGAGGGGTCACTATGAGTCCATCGACTTGAAAGCAGTGAGTTTGGTTTGGTTTTATATATATCCACATGTGCATGGTGGCTATTTTGAACTATACCAGCCTATGACCTGATAAATTCATTAAAAATAATCAGTTAAACCAGTTTCTCACT
>NW_006921599.1:619232-625418 GCF_000298275.1 Orycteropus afer afer
GATAAAGTATGGTGTAAGAGAAGGATAACTTGGAGTCAGACAAATTTAGGTCTAAATCACATCTCTATCTTATTGGACCAGTTGGTGTATATTTCTCACTCCTGATTCCTTAACTATCAAATGAGGTAAAAGTAACTACCTCTGGACCGGTTGTGAGGGTTAAATAAGATAGTACACAATAAAGTGCTAGTTTGCTAATCAAAGGTCAGCATTTGAGTTCACCCAGAGACACTTCAATAGAAATACATGGAGATCTCCTTCCGAAAAATCAACCATTGAAAACCTTATGTAGCATAGTTCTAATATGGTGAATGAAATTGACTCACTGGCAACTGGTTTCTTGTTGTTGTTGTTGTTGTTTCTTTGTTTTGTTTTGTTTTGTAGTTCATATGCTGTGCTTAGTATAGTTTTGGGCATATCGTATGCACTGAATGAATGCTGTTATTTTTTATCATTGGTTTCATGAATATTTAAAGACCCTTAAAATGTCACCTGACTTTTTCAATGTAAGTCTTCATAAAAAATGGGAATGGTAAAACCAGTCTTCTGGGTCCCAGCTGGAAAGATGAACCATAACAAATTGGGAAACTATGTGGAAGATGCACAAAGCACCATGTGCAGACTCTCATGCAAATGTTACCCTTTCTACACATGGACTGGGCAATATCATTTTTAAGGGATGCTTTTCAGAACCTGCATTGATTAGAACCATCATACAAAAGATGTACTTGATGTTAATGAATGAAAAGACCTCTTGTTCATGGCAGATGTCTTGGAAACAGATTTGAACAAAGCTTAGGAATATTCCATTTAAAATGCACATGCCTGTATATGTTGTTGTTGTTTAAGTTATGGTATGCATTTGAGATTTTCTTTTTTGGTAGATTAGAAGCACAGTCATGTATGTGGAATGTGAACACTCTTTATACTCTATGTGTAAAAAATCTAATACAATGACAATGGCTATATTTCTGCCTCTTAACCTGAGGCCAGAGTCCTTCAGTGGTGCAAATAGTTAAGTATTGACTGAATTAAGTACCATATTTTTAGCAAATAATGCATATGCTAGATGTCCTTTTGTCAAAGGTGCCATCCCCTGCTCAGGTATTTTTGTAAGAATGCTCTGTTATTTTTTTTTTCACATATTGTTGTAAAAATTGTTTATATGTTTTTGTAAAAAAAAAAATATGTTTACATATTGCTGTAAAAAATTAGCATAGTGCTCTTTTGAAAATACCTCACATCAGGAGGGCACAGTTGGTAAAAATACTTAAAGGTTGTGTGCTATTTGCATAAAAATATACTAATCTAACTTTTAAAAGCAGATGACTTATGAAGATTTTTTAGAAATTTTAATAGGTAATTTAAACGTCAAGGACATATAGAAAATATGTTCTAATTAAATATCATTATAATGTTTTTCATCTCCAGAATATGAACCTGTAACCACTTGCCCCCTCTTCAAATTTTTCGCTGTCTGGTATACCTATGAGTGCACTCAAGAAACACATGTAATGCATGTGAAGAGGTGGGAAGTAGGCATAGTTTGAAATGTTTAAATCTGTTTATAATCATACATTCAAGTGTTGAGAGCCCAAGGTATTTTTTTCTTTCTTTTTTTTTTTTTTTTTCTTAATGTAGGCATATACTTCCATGGACTTAATCACAGTTTATTACCAAGCATTTATAGCAACATGTTTTAAAGCACTGATGATAAAACGAAGCTTTTCTCAACAAGCAAGAACACGATTGTGGCAAAGGTGTGGCTGAGGGAGGAGGTTTGTGGAGTTCTTCCCTGGTATTTATTAGCCCTTAACTTTCTGACAGGCTTGTTTGGTGTTTCTCTAACTTTCCACAAACTTCTAATGCATAACAAGACTGAAGTTTTATTTTATTTTATTTTACCTTTTACTTTCATATATTCATCTAATTTAGAAGCTTCCATAATCCCTCACCAATTCTCTCGCACACACGCTCTCTTTGGTCTCTTTATTCTCTGGGCAACATTCATTTCCAAGTAAGTCCTGAATAACCTGAGGCTCCTTACTAGCTCTAGACATTTGGATGTTCAGGAGAAGATGCACCTCAAGGTGCCATGGCACTGATTCTTATCAGAGAAGTGAGGCAGCTAATGATGTATTTGCATCTGTTGATTGATACTTAAAAACTCTGAGTCTAGAATGTGGCCACATTTTGACAAATGAACTATAACACGATAATGTGTATTCCCATAATACTCATGAAAAAGTTTTCTTGGGTTTGTTTCTTATGTTTCCTGGTTTCTTTACCTGAAATTATCACTCTTTGTCACATCATGATATCCTCTCTCTCTCTCTCCCCCTCTTTTTTTTCTATTTAGTCTTACTAACAGCCTCTTCCATATAACTTCAGCTAGTGGTAACTTTAATTTTTGAAGTGCTGCTATTGTTGGCCACAGTTTTCTCTTTTCTTCTACAAGTTGATCCCAGCATTATTCAAAGGAAATATAATAGAAGCCACCTTTGTCACTTTAAATAACTAGATTAAACAAGTAAAAAGAAGCAGGTGAAATTAACTTTAGTAAGACATCTTATTTAACCAAGTAGATCTAAAAAGTTACTATTGCAGCATGTGATCAATATGAAGAAAATATTAATGAGATATTTTGCCTTCTTTTTTTCTTTTTTGTCGTATAATGTAGTATAGTGCCTAAAGCATTTGACAGCTAACCAAAGGCTGGTGGTTCAAACCCACCAGCCACCCCTCAGAAGGAAGGTTGGGTAATCTACTTCCGTAGTGATACTTGGAAACCCAAGGAGGGAGCGCTATGAGTCAGATACAACTCTATGGCAGTGGGTTCGGTTTGGTTAATGTCTATGAAATCCCGTGTATACTTTGCACACATGGCACAACTCAATTCAATGAGGCACATCTTATGTACTCATTAGCATCTGTGGCCTGCTAGTCGCTACCATGTTGGACAGGCAACTCTAACCCAACTCTTATTCCTTTCTTAGCCTGAACTGTATAATGTTGCTACCAATAAATGAAACAAAAGCTTTCCTTTCACAAAGCCCAGCGCTGAATGCTGACTGACATTTGAACAAAGAAAATGTCCTTTTATTTAAGCATTGGAACTATTACTTTTCTAATAAAGCATAACCCTTGGGTCATTTCAGGCCATTTCTCATGATTTGCATTAGGTGTTCTTTGAGACACAACATTAATCCAGTAATAATTAAAATGATATACTGTACTATTAACATTCTCAAATCTTTAAAGCAAAGTGATCTATGCCTGCAGCACTGCCCAGACTGACTAATTAAACAGCATACAGTTGTAAATGGCTATTGTAAGCACTTCCCTATTTAAAAATACAGCTCAGAGAAGTGCAGTTTATAGGGATGGGAGAGCTACCAGGATTGATCAGCTTTAAATACAGCCCGATGCAACACAAATAGCAAGTTTTACTTGAAAACCAAGTATCTTGCTTTGCTGTGAATATGGAACTGTAGCTTCAATGGAGGGGTATATGGGAATGCAGGCTGTGGGTCTTGCAAGCAAGGTGCCCATAGAGGCTGAGGTTTCAGGGTGATGATTCTCTCTGCAGTCCCTGCCCCTTGTTCTTTCACACATGAATCAGCATCCCTGGGAGGTGCAGGCAACCATTCCAACAGAGGGAACACAGCTACCACTCCACCCAGAAGCCTCTAATCTGCTGAAATTGTCTCCTGAGCCAAAGGATTTGGATGTGTGAACTACAATACTTGTCTCCATACTTTCTCTCTCTTTATTCTGCTGGAATAAGAAGTAAATAAATTTGCATCTTGTTCTCTTTCCCTAATTCTCCTCTTGGTCTACCATTAATAATCAAAATTAGCCACTTCTCAGATTTTTTTTTTCATTAATTTTTCCTTGTCTGAAAAGCAGGAGATTTTTTGAGGGGTCTTAATTCCTTAATTCCTTGAAATGGAACTAATAATGTGGAGACACCCCCACTGATGACAAGGGAGGGGAAACTTTACCCTGTAGAGAAAACCTCAGATAAATTTATTAATAGCTCTGGTGGCATACTGCCTAAGGCATTTGACTACTATCCAGAAGGCTGGTGGTTCAAATTCACTGGCCACTCCTTGGAAGGAAGACTGGGCAATCTATTTCCCAAGAGCTACTGCCTCGGAAGTCCAAGGAGGGGTTGCTATGAGTCAGTATCAACTAGACAGCAATTAGGTTTGTTCCCCCCCCCCTTGGAAAGGGAGTCCCTGTGTGATGCAGTCAACAACACACTGACCTGCTAAGTGATAGATTAAAGTTTGAAATCTACCCAAGGGCACCTTGGAAGAAAGGTCTGGAGATCTATTTATAAAAAACAGCTAGTAAAAATCCTATGGAGCACAATGGTGCTCTGAAACACTTAGGGTCACCACAAGCTGGAATCAATTCAGTGGCAACTGATACTGGTATTAACTTGGGAAGAGAACTTAGTGATGCTGCCATTTCTGTTTCACCCCCATTTCCACATGTTAATCACTCTAGTAATCTTTACTTCATCAAACATCAGTGTCCGTACACTATTGCAGTACGAAAGGGTCTGGCTGCCAGCAGAGTGCCTAGCATAGAGTCAGTGCTGAAAGAATGAATGAGTGAATGAATGAGTGAGAGAAAGAAGTTACATTACTTTGAACTCAAAATCAGATTCTTTGGTAATCTCACCTGAGTCCTAAATTCAAATTTTGGTATTATAAATATTATATATATAAATGCCTGGAAACTATCAGTTTGTAGGATCCACATTGTCCTATGTTGCTATTTTATTTTTCCTCCAAGATCTCAACATGAGGTCAAGGAAACAAATTTTTCCCCTAGACCAGGTGTGAAGTAGAATTAAGAAAAAATACTGCTCTAGGGAAAATGGGATCATATATATGGTTCAAGGATGAATTCAGTGAAGAGACAATTTATCTATTTGTTCATAATAATATTTTCTCTAGGTGTCTAGGTATCCAGTAAATCTATTATCAAAATACATATTTGCATAAATAGATGGTTTGGATTATATCCCCTTTGCTATTAAAGCTATGTGATTTTTATTTGCATAAAGTTTTCATTTGACCACTTCACTCAGGGAACAATACACTAAATCTTGGTTGAATGCAAACACACATTCTCTAATGCGTCTACTCACCCAAGAGAGGGAGCTGGCTGTCAGACATATGCCCTGAAGAAATTAGATGAATGATGCAAGATAGAACTTCAACAGTAGTTTATAAATACATTCTGAACGATTTAAGTATAATCAGTTCTGATCAGAATGGGTCTATTTGCAAAAGTTTAACATGTGGTCACATTTAATACCAGATAATATAGTTAAATTTAGAAATTATATTAATTGTAAGCTGTCCCTCTAGACTTCACTGTCGGCTACCTTGTAGAGTTTAGCAAAAGAGAATCATGAAGTTCCACTAGAACATTAACCAGCCTAACACACATTCAATCTACTGTGAAAAATATTTAAGGGCTGGAATAAAGAAGAACTGTAAGATCCATTTCCCATGTTCAGAGTTAAGCCATTTTTTAAAGGACACATAAAACCACTGTATATGTAATAGTATCAAAAAAGTTTAAAAGAATGCCCACATATCCAGATGACAAGATAATGTTATTAGATGCTGTCGAGTTGGTTCCAACTCACAGAGACCCTAAATACAACAAAATGAAACACTGCCCTATCCTGCGCCATCAACACAATCATTGCCTTGTTGGAGCCCATTGTTGCAGCCACTGTGCCAAGCCAGCTCAGTGAGGGGCTATCTCTTTTTTCACTGAACTTAAACTTTACCAAGCACAGTGTCCTTCTCCAGGGACTGGTCCCATCTGATAAAATGTCCATAGTAAGTGAGATGCAGTCTTGCCATCTTCACTTCAAAGGCATTCTGGCTGCACTTCGTCCAAGACATATTTATTCATTTTTTTTTGCAGCCCACGGTATATTCAATATTCTTTACCAACATCATAATTCAAATCCATAGCTTCTTTTTTGTGTTTTTACGTCAGGAAAACTATTTCCAGGTCAATAGTTTTACCAGGAATTAGTCCAGTGTCTAAATCAATTACTCACTTTCTAAGAAAACATTAAGATTTAGGAGCTCTGGTAGCATAGTGGCTAAGACACTTGCCTGCTAACCAGACGGCTGGTGGTTCAAACCC
>NW_006921599.1:626408-638154 GCF_000298275.1 Orycteropus afer afer
ACCAGAAGGCTGGCGGTTCAAACCCACCAGCCACTCCTCGGAAGGAAGATGGGGCAATCTACTTCTGTAGTGATACTGCCTCGGAAACCCAAGGAAGGCTCGCTATGAGTCGGGTCCAACTCGACGGCACATAACAACAACAACAACAACAACACTGACTAGATCTATGGAAAGAGATGATGAAGAAGCTCAATGTCATCAGTTAGAAGAAGGCCAGGAGCTGACTATGTGAATAAACCATCAATTGCTCACAAGACATTTCAAACTGAAGCTGAAGAAACTTAAAACTGGCCCACCAGAGCAAAAGTACAACCTTGAGTATATCCCATATTAATTTAGAGATCATCTCAAGAATAGATTGATGCATTGAACACCAATGACTGAAAACCAGACAAGTTATGAGATAACATCAAAGACACCATACATGAAGAAAGCAGAAGGTCATTGAAAACACAGAAAAGAAAAAGGAGACCAAAATGGATGTCTGAATGTCAGAAGAGACTCTGAAACTTACTTTTGTATGTAGAGTACATAAAGTGAAAGGAAGAAATTATAAAATAAAATTGCTCAACAGAAGATTTCAAGTATTATAATGAAATTTGCAAAGACCTAGAGTTAGAAAACCAAGAGGGAAGAATATATGTGGCATTTTTCAAGCTGAAAAGACTAAAGGAAAAAAATCAAGCCTTAATTTGCAACATTGTAAGCAACATATTGTATGACTCAGGAAGCAACAAAACAAGAAGGAGGCAGAGTATTGGTCAACATTCTACCCATTTCAGGAAATTGAATATATTAAGAACCAATGATATTGAGAGAAGAATTCCAAGGTACTTTAAAGGTATTGGCAAAAAAAACAAAGCACCAGGATTTGATGTAATACAAACTGAGATGTTTCAAAAATGAATGCAACACTGAAAGTGCTCACTTGTCTATACCAAGAAATTTGGAAGATAATTACTTGGTCAACCTACTGGAAGAAATCTATATGTGTGTATATTGTAAAGAAAGGTGATGCAATGGAATGTGGAGATTATAAAAAAAATAGCATTAATATCACATGCAAGTATACTTCTGCTGAAAATTCAAATGCAGTTGCAGCAGTACACTGACAAGGAACTGCCAGAAATTCAAGCCAGAATCTGAAGAGGATGTGGAGCAGAGGAAATTACTGTTAATATCAGATGAATCTTGGCTGAAAGCAGAGAATATCAAAATGATGTTCATTTCTTTTTTATCGACTATCCAAAGACATTTAACTATATGGATCATAACAAATATTGGGTATTATTGGTAAAAATTGGAATTCCAGAACACTTAATTGCACTCATACAGAACGAGTGCATAGACCAAGAGGCAATCATTGAAACAGAACAAGGGGATACTACATGGTTTAAAATCAAGAAAGGTGTGTGTCAAGGTTGCATCGTTTTATTGTACTCATTCAATCTCTGTGCTGATCAAATAATCCAAGAGCCTGGTCTATTTGAAGAAGAATATGACATCAAGGTTGGAGGGAGACTCATATACATGTGAAAGCTGATCACTGAATAGGGAAGAAAAAAGAATTGATACCTTCGAATTTCACTGTTGGCTATAGTTCTGTAGGGTTGTTAGAAGTCAGAACATAATCTATGCCACCTAACAACAACAACAACACAGACATAGGAAATATGAAATGAAACAGAATGCTCTGGTTTAAGATTATTTCCTGCCTAGAGTGATATTTGATAACTATGTAAGAAATAATTAATTTAATTCTAAATATCATCTTTTCCATATTTATAACTGTGTTTATTTGGACTGGTTCTAAACTGTACTTAACTTCTCTGTGCAGTTAGTGCTTTGCATCCATTCTATCTATCTATCTATCTGTGTTTGGTATATTCAATTACACAATCACAGAAATAAAGAATTTTATTTTTTAACTATCCAATTATCTACATTTCTGATGAAATTCATTGGTTTATCTATATCAATTTTTGTACCACTTCCCTCCTTTTTAAATATTAACATGTATACCATGTTCAGACTATGTGTATTTTATTATTGCCATCCTGACAATCTTTGCTATGTTTGAACATATCAATTCTTCAATCTTTATTCGTTGTTCAGATTTCACATGCAAATGAAGAGGTTGACAAAACATGGCTTTGGTCAGGTACACCTTAGTCCCCAAAATGATATCTTTGCTTTTAAAGACTTTAAAAAGGTCTTTTGCTTCAGATTTGTTCAATGCATATGCCATGTGGTTTTTTGATTGCTGCTTCCATCGGTGTTGATTATGGAATTGGTAAAATAAAAGATTTGACAACTTCAATATTTTATTCATTTATCGTGATGTTACTTAGTGGCTCTGTTTTGAGGATTTTTCTTTTGTTTTTTGAGGTGCAATCTGTATTGAAAGGCTATGATTTGATCTTCATCAGTAAGTCCTCCAAGCACTCTTAATTTCTACAAGCAAGATTGATCTGCATATCACAGGTTGTTACTGAGTCTTCCTCTAATACAGATGTCATCTTCTTCATATAGTCCCACTTCTCAGATCATTTGTATGGTAAAAGGATATAATCCTGACACACACCTTTCCTGATTTAAAATCATGCAGTAGTAACTCTTTGTTCTGTTCAAGCAACAGCCTCTTGATCTATGTATAGTTTTCCTGTGAGCACAATTCAATGTTTTGGAATTCCCATTTTTTGCATGTTTATGCATTATTTGTTATTATCTACACAATCAAATGTCTTTGGATAGTCAATAAAACATAGGTAAACAACTTTCTGGAATTCTCTGCTTTCAGCCAAGATCCATCTGACATCAGTAGTAATATTCCTCTTTCCATGTCCTCTTTTTTAGTTTGGCTTGATTTCAGGCAGTTCTCTGGGGTGGTACTACTGCAATCATTTTTGAATTTTCTTCAGCAGAAGTTTACTTGCTTGTGATGCTAATGCTATTGTTGGATAGTTTCTGCATTCTAGAATGGATCACCTCTCTTTGGAATGTGCACAACAATGGATCTCTTCCAGTGAGTTGGCCAGGTAGCTGTCTCCCAAATTTCTTGTCATAGACAAGTGAACACTTCCTGCATTGCAACCATTTGTTGATACAACTCTATTTGTATTCTGTCACTTCCCAGGGACTTGTTTTTTTGATGCCTTTGGTGCAGCTTTAATTTCTTCCTTAAATACCACCATTTCTTGATCATACGCTACCTGCTGAAAAAGTGGAACGTCACACAATTCCTTTTGTTACAGTAACTGTGTATACTTCTACCATTTTCTTTTGATGCTTCCTGCACTGTACAGTGTTTTGCTCATAGAATCCTTCACTATTGCAACACAAGTCTTGAATTTTTCCATCAGTTTTTTCAGCTTAAGAAATGCTAGTGCGTTCTTCCCTTTTACTCAGTACATATTTATACCTAGATAATTAGCTTTTCCTCCCTGGAAATTTCAATCTCTAAACATTGACTAAACCCACTTGGACTTATATGTCAAACCATAACTAAATGTACTGATATATTTCAATCAAAGAGAAGTTCAAAATTCTCAGTGTCCTATATCCTTTACCACCAGTCTCAGTAAAAAATAGGTCAATGGGAAACAATATAGCAGAGCAGAAAACATAAATACAGAAGCCTTATTTTTAGATGGTTGCTAGAGATATAACACCTACCATATATGGAGAGGGATTTTGAAAATAAAAAATTCTTTTGTAGTAAATTTACTGTTGGCTGAGGAAAAGGTAAACCAAGTGCTATAGATATTAGTAAGATTAAAGCAATGAAATGAAGCTATTTCCTAAAGGCCTCTCATATGCAGGTTTATACTGAAGAGAAAAATATCCTTTTGGGTAATTGAACTAAAAATCAAATGGACATGATAGATGTTTGATTGTATTCAAATGACATCAAAATTTCTTATCAATTCCATGTAGATTCCAGTTAACTAGAGAGTTTCATGTATGTGAGAGAAAGAATGAAAATGAAGCAAATTGACTGGAGGCTATGGAAAAATACAGTTCAGGACATTATTGTGATTGGGTATAACATTTTGGCTCTGATATAAGACTGGCTGCATCATATAAACAGTGCCATATACACAAAGGCCCCATCATTATTTTGAACTACTTCTGTACTAGTAAATGATTATTTTTCTACATGTAAGAAATCTTCCTTATTTAAAAAAAAAAAAAAAAAACTGAAAAATTGTCAAAAAATTGAATCATACCTTTAAATAACATAGATTCATGAAAGACTATTCAGAGAAGAGTCCCTTACTAGAGCCGTGAGAGAAAATTTTTAGCTTTGAGCAATATTTTTACCAGGAGTATTTGTCACTCTTCCTCCTACTCTATGATTCTCTCATAAGGACTTACCTGGAAAATATCAAAAAAATTTTCTGAATAAATCAACAAATGATTTTGTTGTCATTAAGTGCCATCCAGTGGGTTTTGACTCATAACAACGCTATGTACATTAGAATGAAACACTCCCTCTTTCTGTGCCATCCTCACAATCATCGTCATGCTTCAGCCCATTTTCACAGCCATTATGCCAATCTGTCTTGTTAAGAGTCTTCCCTTTTTTCACTGGTCCTCTACATTATCTGGCATGATATCCTTTCCCAGGGACTGAAGAAGATGAATTTTTGTGCCTGGCTCAAGATGGTGGCCTGTGTTATGTTTCAGTCTTAGAGGTCTGGTGAGAGGACTCTTACTGTCCCTAGGTGATAATGGTGATTGAATTCTCCTACCCCACAGCCTCTCTCAAGAAAATCAATGGGATATTCACACTCTTCTCCATATTTGATTCCCTCTCTTACAGTTTTACAATATAAAGGGAGGATAGTAAAATAAGTTAGCAGTGAGCACTTCCTATAAGCCAGTTGTGCCATATATTTTACGTATATTGCCTCCCTTGATTCTCACAACTTCCATATGAAGTATTATTATTAATCCCATTTTACTTGTGTAAATGTTCTATAAAAGAAACACTACTTGAGGATATAATCATAAAGAAATGTTATTTGTTTTTCACAATCATTTAAAATGTATTCTATGTATACAGCTTGTTCTTTCCCTATCCCTGGATGAAATTTTTGACAAATTCTCAGATTTTTCTATTCACAAGTAAGTAATAAAATCAATTTCTATTCAATTATTTAAGTTTATCTCCATGTAATTATTCAACCATAAGTATTTATTAGTACCAAAACAAAACCCACTGCCATGGAGTCAATTCCAATTCATAGCAACCTCTGTTAGGTTTCCAAGGCTGTAAATTTTTATGAAAGTAGATTACTCCATTTTCTTCCATAGAGCAGCTGGTGGGTTGGAACCACCAACCTTCTTGTCAGCAGTCAAATGCCTTAACCACTACAGCACCAGCATTTATTACAGTAAGGCTTTTCATCTCTCAACAGCTCAAAGCTGCTGCTGGAGGCTCTGAAAAATGAGAGACTTTAATGTACTTAGCTGTTAAAAGCAAGTTTGGAGATTCGAGTCCAACCAGAAATGCATCAAACAAAAGGCTTGGTGATCTACTTCCAAAAAATCAGCCATTGAAAACGCTATGGAGCATAGTTCTGCTTTGACACACATTGTGTAACCATGAGTCAGAGTCAACTCCCTGAAACTGCTTTTTTTTTTTTTTTCTTTACTTTTCTTTTCTTGAAGAGAATTGGGCCAGATCTCCTACATAAGCAGTCCCCAGCTGGGAGAAAAGGTAATACTCAAAGGACTTTAAGATGCAATCTACAAACTCAATCACCATCCATATCTTGAATAGGCAGAGCTAGCTGGTCAGAAAGAATTCTAAAGCTGGCTCCCTCATCTTCTCTGCAAATCCCACATTGTTTTGGTATATGACATTTATTGAGCAGAACAAAGACTAAAATCATTCCATTTTAACATGATGTTTGAAAACATCATGAAAAAATTAATAGAGACTTAGCAGTGTTAGAAGTGACATATGATATGTTTTTTAGGTTTTGTCTGACAAAACAGAACTGTGGTTTTAGAATATAATTAGCTTCCTGAAAATCATCAGTATGTTGCCACTATTGTATTCCTTTTCAAAGAAAGACTTAATTTAATACATCTTTAAAGCATTTGAAACATGTGAAACATGATATTTCATATTAATAACAAACTGGAGTAAACAGCAGTAGGTATTACATTCATAAAATTAAGAAGTTAAAAGATACTCTTACCCTATATTGTTTCCTCAAGAATGAAAGCCTCCATCAACCTCATCAACTAATCACAAATGTGGGTTTTTTAATTGCAAATCTTTTTTTTTCCTTGAGGTTGGAACATATTTGCACATTTTGTAGTACTCAGTTAAAAAAACCTGACAAAAGTTTAATTAGCGAGAGACTTCTGGTAAGATAGTAGAATAGGCCAACAAAATACACAGACCCTTTTCAACAAAGAAAAGAGAAGCCAATTGACAGAGATACAGCAGATAATCCTGGAACCTTGAGCTTTGAAAGGAAGTGGATTAGGCACCAAATAGTGGAAAACCCTGAATGAAAATAGTGAGTACAGAGTTAGAGCAAGCTGTGGGCTGTCAGCTACTCTGACAGCACAGACTGATATTTCCAATATTTCCAGTAGTGTTGGGACCTGAGAATTGACCTAAAGATCAGCCCTTCGTGCCAAGACCTACAAGGATGACTGTCCTGGTGGCCTATGACTAGAAAGGGAAACAGCAAGGAGGGAAACAACCTGATCTGTGGACTTCCTGCTGTCCAGAGTATGCAGCCATTTTGATTGTTTAGAAGTGGTGACCATATTGGATATTTAAAGTGGCTGAGGGCACAGTCATTTTGAAAGTTTATAAGCAGTAGTCATTTTGAATATTTAAAGTGACAGCATTCCATTCAGATCCAGGGACCTAAGAATAGGTTTCATTTTCCAAGGACAGCAGGGACATATGGGAGGCTAACAATGGGAAAGGAGACAGGTGGTGAGTGTATAAGTGCTGCCAACTAGTGAATAGAGGAGCACATTACTCTGCTTACATAGATAACATCCAAAGAAAACAAAAATCTTGAGCAAGTCACTTCAACATGCAATCACCAATTAAATATAAACACAAAGATGTTACAGTGCCTCAGAGACAACAGAGCATCACAGTGCACACAAAGAAGCAAGATAAACCAAGAGAAACAAGGGACCAGGATACAGATGAAAAACACATCCCTGAAGAAGACGCAGCATTGGAACGTCCTGATAAAGAATTCAAAAGGATTATATATAGGTGTCATCAATGAATTGAGAGATAGATCAAGGAAAACACTGACAAAATTGAAGAAAGCACAGAAAAATACCTAGAGCAATTTCAAAAGACACTACAAGAACAAAATGACCAAATAAATGAAAAATTAGAAATGATACAAACTCTACAGATAGAAAGCCAGAAGATTAATACTAAATTTTCAGAAATAGGTAAGACACGAATGGGCAAAGCAGTAGAAGTCAATCAATGAAAGACAGAATTCATGAGATTGAAGGCAAATATCTCAATACTTCTTTAGAAAACAATCAATCAGAAAAAAGATCAAAACAAAATGACGAAAGCCTAAGGTTCATGTGGGATACCATCAAAAGGAATAAACTACATGTACTAGGAATTCCAGAACAGGAAAAGACCACAGAGAAAATTGTCAAAGATTTGTTGGAAGAGAATTTCCCTAGTATGATGTAAAAGGAGAATATATCCATTCAAGAAGTCCCACAAACACCAAACAAGATAGATCCAAAAAGAAAATCACCAAGACATATCATCATCAAACTCTCCAAAGCCAAAGACAAAGAGAGGATCCTGAGAGTAGAATGGGAAAAACAAAATGTTACCTACAAGGGACAACCAATAAAACTAAGGTTGGACTTTTTAGCAAAAACCATGCAGGCAAGAGGACAATGGGATGGTGTATATAAAACCCTGAAAGAAAAAAACAATTCCAACCAAGAATTATATAATTGTCCCTTAGATATGATGGTAAAATTAGGACATTTCCAGATAAGCAGAAATTAAGGGAATTTGTTAAAACCAGACAAACCTTACAAAAGATGGTAAAGGGATTCCTCATGTCAGAGAACCAACAACAGCAAATGCTGACTATTAACACACATGATGACATAACCCAGAATCCAACCAAGTTCTGGAAGTATCCAAAGTAAATAAGCCTACAAGATTGTAAACAGGGAACCAGAAGCATCAATTGACAAATGAGAACAAATACCGACCAAAAAGAGGGAAAAAATTGTGTAGTTACAGAACTTTTAAATAGTAGTGAAGTCAAGAAAACTGCAAGATAAAACAGACTATTCTAAACTTGGGAAGAAAATTATAAATCACAGGGTAACCTCAAAGAAAAACCATAAACCTTCACATCAGAATAAAAAAGAGGACCAGCATAAATATTTTGTAAATACTAAAGCAATAGCAAAGAAGGAAGTGAAAATATGATTCATAAACAAAACAAGCTCAGCACAGAAAATTATATGGAACAAAGAAATCAGCAACACCATGAAAAAGCACATAAAAAAATGACAGCAACAAATTCATACTTGTTGACAATTACAGCGCCAAAAGAGTAAAAAGAGAATGTACAGATTGGGAAAAAAAAACATATTTGACAATGACGTATCTGAAAAGGGACTTTTCTCTAAAATTTATAGAAACTACAACAACTCAACAACAAAAAGATTAACAATCCAATTAAAAAAATGATCATTAGACATCAATAGACACTTCACCAAAGAGGATACTCAGCCAGCAAATAGTTGAAGAAATGATCACGATCATTACCCTTCAGAGAGATGCAAATAAAAACAATGAGATACTATCTCACCCCAGCACTAATGGCAAAGTTATACAAGATAGAAAATAACAAATGCTGACAAGGATGTGGAGAGATTGGGACTCTCATATATTGCTGGTGGGACTGTCAAATGATACAACCACTGTGGAAAGCAGTGTGACGATTCCTTAAAAAGCTGGAATTAGAAATACCATTTGACCCAACAATCCCATTACTAGGTATATATCTTAAAGAGTGAGAGTCATGACAAGAACAGACACATGCAGACCCATGTTCATTGCAGCACTATTTACAATAGCAAAAAGATAGAAACAACTTAGGTGCCCATCAACAGAAGAATGGATAACCAAACTATGGTACACACAATGGAATACTATGCAACACTAAAGAATAATGTAGAATCTGCAAAACACTGCATAACACGGATGAACTTTGAGGACATTATGCTGAGTAAAATAAGTCAGTCATAGAAGGACAAATACTGTATTAGTCTGTTATTGTAAAAAGTCAAGGAAAGGTTTATATATGGAAGGAAACATTCTTTGTTGGTTGGGGGGGGGACAGAACAATGCAAAAAAAAAAAATTCACTGACCCATGCCACTTTAGTTTTGTGTATTTCACTATATATAAATCACATTTCAATACACTGTATTAAAAAACTTTTAATTAGTTTCTAACATCTTGGGAAAATATTAATATTACTTTATTAATGTTGTATTTATAGTCTATAATATGTCTGTGCATGGGAGAATGATCCATGTTTAGTTGTATGTGTGTGAAGTGTATCAGGTAAGCATTTCTTCTGGCTATGTAAAAAAACAACATATAGACTAGGAATTTGTGCAAACTTTAAAACGGAGAACAGAGTCAAAGTATAGACAAAAGAAATGTATAGACAAAGGAAATCTAGCAATTAAGTGATAGGCTAAGCTTCACATGCTTCCCTGTTTGAAAAGATGTTGTTGTTGTTGTTATGTGCCATCGAGTCGGCCCCGACTCATAGCGACCCCTCCTTGGGTTTCCGAGGCAGTATCACTACGGAAGTAGGATTGCCCAACCTTCCTTCCGAGAAGTGGCTGGTGGGTTTGAACTGCCAGCCTTCTGGTTAGCAGTCAAGTGCTTTAGCCACTATGCTACCTAGAGCTCCCGTTTGAAAAGATAGCAGATAAAAGTATTTGAAACAGAAAAAAAACAAGAGGACATAGGGGAAAAAAAACAAGAGGACATAGGGGGGAAAAAAAAAAAAAAAAAACCTCTGCCAAGAAAGAGAACAGAAACATAAAATTGTAAGGGGAAAGCCTTAAAAAGGCAGTGTCAACCAAGAGTTTGTCTTCTGAGGGGAAATGGAGACTAAATGTGTTTCATATATAGTTGGAGGGAAAAATAGTCTTCTCATAGTTTGGAGTCAGAAAACTTGAAGAAAAGTCAGTGCTAATCTCTTTTGGCAGTTACAACTTTTAGAAAATCCTGAACATAGAAACACAAATGCAGTTTTTCTACCAGGAAATAAATCAAGCTATCCTCTGGTTAGTAACTGAGATGTATCCTGTATCTTCATAATCACATTGTTTAAGAAAATCTGGTTCTATGACTTGACTTGTTTCTGGATGAGGACAATGGATACATATAGAACATTCAACAATGTTGGACAGAGAGGGGTTAACACAGAGAAGGAGAGAATGTAAAGGCTATGGAAAATGTTCACTCACTACCAGCATGTAAACTAAGTATCTACGCAAATGAATAATCCATACTCAATCAAATAAATGAGTGAAGGAAGATTGTTAACAAAATCAGTTAGGATGAAAAATGTATCACAGGTCAAATGAACTGTATATTTATTCAACAACTTGTATGCTAAGGAAATAATCCATAATCCAAGAAGCTGGACTTTGTAAAGAAGAATGTGGCATCAGGATTGAGGAAGGCTTAAAAACATAAGATACGCAGAGAATGCAACTTTGCTTGCTGAAAGTGAGGGGATGATTTAGAGCACTGACTGATGAAAATTAAAGACTACAGTCTACAGTATGGATTACACTTCAAAATAAAGAAAACAAAAATCCTCACAATATTGGACCAATATTGTGTTTATTGGACCAATAAACAACATCACAATTGATGGAGAAAAGATTGAAGTTATCAAAGACTTCACATTACTTGGTTCTACAATCAATGCCAATGGAGGCAACAGTCAAGACATTAAAAGACTTATTGCATCAGGCAAATCTGCTGCAGAAGACGTCTTTCAAGTGCTGAAGAGCAAAGATATCTCCTTGAAGATTAGGATGTGCCTAACCCAAGCCATGGTATTTTCAATCGACTCATATGTATGTGAGAGCTGGAAAATGAATAAGGAAGATCAAAAAAGAGTTGATGCTTTTGAGTTGTGGTTTTGGTGAAGAATGCTGAAAGTACTGTGGACTGCTAAAAGGACTAACAAATCTGTTCTGAAACAAGTGCACCTAGAATGCTTCTTGGGAGCAAGAATGGCCAGATTTCATCTCATCTAGTTTGGTCATGTTGCCAGAAGGGGCCATTCTCTGAAGAGGGATGCCAGGCTTGGTAAAGTGGAGGGTCAATGAAAGAGGGGAAAGCCCTCCAAGAGATGGATAGCAATGGGTTCAGGTATGGTAGGGATAGTGAGGCTGGCACAGGACTGGACCATGGTTCATTCTATTGTATTTAAGGTCGCTATGAGTCAGAGATGACTCAACAGCACATAAAAACAACAACAAACATAGATGGGTCTGCTGAAGATTTTGATATATATTTTTATGTTTAAAGAAAGATATTAGGAGATCTGGCAAGATGGCAGACAAGGCAGAAAGACTGCACAGACCCTCTTCAACAAAGAAAAGGGAAACCAATTAACACAGACACAGAAGATAATCCTGGACCCCTGAGCCTTGAA
>NW_006921599.1:639122-640494 GCF_000298275.1 Orycteropus afer afer
GTCCTTGATTTTCTTTTTGCATTTTTTTTCACTTATTATTCTCCTTCTCTACTTTTTTCTTTTCTTGGTGCCCTATCCCCACATATTGCAGGTTTTCTTGTTTTTTCTTCTTTTTATTCCCTTTTTTCTTTTTTTGGTTACTGTTCCTGTGTGATTACATGGTGTGTTTTCATTCATGGGATTTTAGTTTTTTGATGGTTATTCAACTGTAATTTGTCTCTAACTGAGCGGGAGACAACAAGAGCTCCCATAAGACACAACTACACTCACAACTCCTGGAACTTCAGTTACTGAGTGAGAGCCACTACCTGCTTCTCCACCAACAGGCCAATGATAAAAAACCACCAAGAAGAACCTGAATCACCCTTGGCTACTCTTCACAAACAGTTAACAGAGATCTAAATACAACAATGCCATGATGCCTTGGAAACAACAGACGATCACAGTCCACACAAAGAAGCAAGATAAAGTGGTAGAAACAAGGAAGCAAGACACAAACTCAGAACACATCACTGAGGAAGAAGCAGCAATGGAGCTCTCTGATAAGGAATTCAAAAGAATTATCTTTGGGTAACTTCAAAGGATTGAGAGACAGACCAAAGAAAACACGGAAAAACCCTAGAAGAATTTTGGAAGAAAATACAAGTACAAGATGACTAAACAAATGAAAAATTAGAAATGATTCTAAGTCTACAGATAGAAATCCAGAAGATTAATACTAAATTGTCAGAAATAGATAACACGTTAAAAGGGCAAAGGAGAAGAATTGATGCAATGGAAGACAGAATTAATGAGACTGAAGACAAATACCTGAATACTTCTTTGGAAAAGGATCAATCATAAAAAATATCAAAACAAAATGAAGAAAGCCTAAGGTTCATGTGGAATACCATGAAAAGGAATAATCTAGGTGTCATTGGAATTCCAGAACAGGAAGAGAAAAACAAAACCACTGAGAAAATTGTCCAAGATTTGCTCAAGGAGAACTTCCCTGATGTGATGAAAGATGAGAATATATCCATTCAGGAAGTCCAACGAACCCCAAACAGGATAGACCCCAAAAGAAACTCACCACGATGTATCATCATCAAACTCATCAAAAACAAAGACAAACACAGAATCCTGAAAGCAACATGGGAAAAACAAAAAGTTACCTACAAAGGACAGCTAGTAAGAATAAGCTCTGATTTCTCAGCAGAAACCATGCAAGCAAGAAGGCAATGGAATGGTATATATAAAACCCTAACAGAGAAAAATTTTCAACCAAGAATTTTATACCTGGCAAAATTATCCCTCAAATATGATGGTGAAATTAGGAGATTTCCAGATAAGCAGAAACTAAGGGAATTTGTTAAAACCAGACCAACCTTAC
>NW_006921599.1:642719-644358 GCF_000298275.1 Orycteropus afer afer
GGTAAACTGTGGTCAATGACATGAGACAAAGTATATGTGAACTGCTGTATGGAAAGTGAATTTGCTCTGTAAATCTTCACCCAAATCACAATTAAAAAAAAAAAAAAGAAAGCTATGAATTCTATTTTTAAAAATTATGAAACAAAAACAGGCCTAAATGAGGCAAGAACAGGTGGATATAATAAAGATATGATTTAAACAGTTGAAAATTAAAATATATAAATAATTTACACTAATGATTGGTACCATTAAAACCATAATATGTAATTCTTAACAACACTATGAGCTAGGTGCTATTGTTAGCCTCATTTTAAAATGAGAAACCTGAAGTACAATGTTAAAATAAATGGTCCAAGTTCACACAGTGAAGATATGACAGAGTAGCTTAGCTCTAGAATTACTATAATTTTTAAAAAAACCATTCAATGCCATAGATGGAATAGATTTCACTCTGTACACAAAATGAGAATTATTGAATTGGAAGATGGTGCTGAGGAATCCAACAAAAAAAATCAATGCAGATAAAAAGAGACAAAATAAAAAGAACAGCAAAAAGAAAAAATGATCAATTAAGAGCTTATATGATTGTCATATAAGAGATTAGAAGAAGAAAGCTTATAAAATGTTGGAGAAGTAATATTAAAAATAAATATTAACTTTTTTGATATTTAAGAAAGACACATAATCTTCAGAATATAAGGCCATAATGAGTACAACAAAAATAATAAAGAGGCTCTGCTTTCAGTGGCAAGTTTGGGGAAAAGGCAGCAAGTGTCACTTCGGGCCACAAAGATGGCAAGAAGAAGGCCTTGAAACAACCCAAGAAGCAGACCAATAAAATGGATGAAGGAGGATAAAGTTTTCAAGCAGAAACAAAAGAAAGGGCAGAAGAAACTAAAAGAAGCTAAAAGCAAAAGCCACAGGAAAGGGCCCCCTGGCCACAGGTGGAATTAAGAAATCTGGCAAGAAAGAAGCTGTTCTTTGTGAATGAGGCTATGGTGACCCTTGATTCCAGTTCTTTTGACATCTGGATTGCCTGCTATAACATCTGTAGTTAGAATTAATACATTTTAAAATATTAAATAAAGGGATCCATTTGTAGACATACTGTAGTAGAATTGCACAACACTAAGGATTGAAAAAAAAAAAAGAATATTCTCAATCAATCAAGGAGAAATACATTACGAACAATGGAAGAACAATTAAAATCAATGTCAGACTTCCTATTAACAATGAGAAAAGCCAGAAATTAAGAAATAATATATTTTAAATTTGCAGAAAACAACCCAAAAACTTGTCAACATTTTGTTTCCTAGATGAACTATCATACAAACAAAAGGACAAGATTTTCCATTAGGAAATGGATTTACACTAGGTTAAGAGGCAACTGGTGGCGTAGTGCCTAAGGCATTTGACTACAAACCAGAAGGCTGGTAGTTCAAACACACCAGCCATTCCTTGGGAGGAATGTTGGGCAATCTACTTCTGTAGAGATACCGCATCTGAAAACCAAGGAGGGGTTGCTATGAGTTGGGACCAAATTCACCGCAGTCAGTTTTTTATCAAAGTATTTATTTATTTATTTTATTATGATTTGGATGAAGATTTACAGAGCAAATTCACTTCCCATACAGCAGTT
>NW_006921599.1:650127-657288 GCF_000298275.1 Orycteropus afer afer
GTTTTATATATACCATCCCATTGGCTTCTCGCTTGCATGGTTTCTGCTGAGAAATCAGAGCTTATTCTTACTGGCTGTCCTTTTTAGGTAACTTTGTTTTTCCCATGTTGCTTTCAGGATTCTCTCTTTGTTTTTCGTTTTGATGAGCTTGATGATGTGTCTTGGTGATTTTCTTTTGGGGTCAATCCTGTTTAGGGTTCGTTGGACTTCCTGAATGGATATATTCTTATCTTCCATCATATCAGGGAAGTTCTCCTCCAGAAAATCTTGGACAATTTTCTCAGTGGTTCTGTTTTTCTCTTTCTGTTCTGGAATTCAAATGACACATAAGTTATTCCTTTTGATGGTATCCCATATGAATGATAGGCTTTCTTCATTTTGTTTTGATTTTTTTTCTGATTGATCTCTTTTCAAAAAAGTATTCAGGTATTTGCCTTCAATCTCATGAATTCTATCTTCCATTGCATCAATTCTACTCCTTTGCCCTTCCAATGTATTGTCTATTTCTGACAATTTAGTATTAATCTTCTGGATTTCTATCTGTAGATTTAGAATCATTTCTAATTTTTCATTTATTTTGTCATTTTGTTCTTGTATTTTCTTCCAAAATTCTTCTAGGGTTTTGTCTGTGTTTTCCTTAGTCTGTCTCTCAATCCTTTGAAGATACCTAAATATCATTCTTTAATTCCTTATCAGAGAGTTCCAATGCTGCTTCTTCCTCAGGGATGTGTTCTGGGTATGTATCCTCCTCCCTTGTTTCTACCACTTTATTTTGCTTCTTTGTGTGGACTGTGATGGTCTGTTGTCTCCAAGGCATCATGGTTTTATTGTATTTATATCTCTGTTAACTGTTTGTGAAGAGTAGCCAAGGGTGATTCAGATTCTTCTTGGTGGTTTTTATCCTTGGCCCTTTGGTGGAGAAGGAGGTAGTGGCTCTTGCCCAGTAAGTGAATTTGCAGGAGGTGTGAGTGTAATTGTGTCTTATGGGGAGTGTTGTTTGTTGTCTCTCCCTCAGTTAGACACAAATTACACTTGAGTAACCATCAAAAAACTAAAAGCTCATGGACAAAAAAACACACCATGTAATCACACAGGAACAGTGGCCAAAAAAGAAAAGAGAAAAAGTAGAAGAAAAAATAAGAAAACCTGCAATATCTAGGGATAGGGCAGTAAGAGAGAAAAAGTGAGAAGGAGAATAATGAAGGAAAAAAATGGAAAAATACAAAAGAAAAACAAGGAGTGGGGTTAACCATGAGAAAAAAGGGTGGCAAAAAAAAAAAAAACCCTTAACTTAAAAAAAAAAAAAAATCAACCAGGAACAGGGAAAAGAAAAAATGCTGAAAACTAGGACTTGTGAGGGGAACATTAAGAATAATAATAAATAAGACAAAAGTATTAATAATAATAGCTGTTTTAGGACAAATACAAGCAAACTAATCACCAGGAAAAAAAAAAGTGAAAAAGAAAAAATAGATGAATCGGTGGAGGACAGGGCAGGGCTCCCTGGCTCCATCTGAGCACACCGACTGTGATGGAGTTTCTGTGGGTCCAGAAAGGTAGGTGGGAGTGGGGAATGGCTGCACGTTCATTCACCAAGCGGGTTTTGGGTATAAGAGTAACAAGAGGAATGTCGCACCTTTTCAGTGCTGTGGTCCAGAGTGTCCTTGGGGTGACTGGAAAGCAGAATGTGTTCTTAAGCTCCAGGAATCTGCGAGAGTGTTGTCCCTTTAAATGTCCAAAACAGTCAGGCTGCTTTTAAACCTTTAAAATGGCAGCACTCTCAGGAATGGCTAAAGTCCACAGCTTAGCCTGCCTTTCTCTTCTCTGTTTATCCCTCAGCCACCATGCACAGTCCTCCATGCAGTCCCTGGCTAGCATGGCTGATTTTTTGGTTAATTCTTAGGTCCTACCACCACTCAGGAATCTCCAAGCTGACTGTGTCGTCAGGATCGCTCAGGATCGCTTCCAGACCGCAGCTCCATATGTCTCCTTTTTTGGTATTTTCACACAAATTCTTCTGCTAGTTGGAGTTTAGTCCACTTCTATATCCTTCCCTTCAAGGCACAGGGGTCCAGGATTATCTTCTGTGTCTGTGATGTTTTCCCTTTTCTTTGTTGAAGAGGGTCTGTGCAGTCTTTCTGCCTAGTCCGCCATCTTGCCGGTCTCTCCAGTTTGTTTTTTTAAGAGGCAATTGGAGGAGTGGATTCAGCTGTTAACCCACATCAACCAGAGAAGAAAGCAGATTTTCAAGAATGTTTATGAACTGCAACAGAGCCTGACACTACATCAACCAAAAAAAAAAAAAAAAAGCCAAACCAATTGCCATGGAGTCAATTTCAACTCATAGTGACCCTTCCTTGGATTTCCAAGGTGGAATCTCTATGGAAGTAGATTGCCCCGTCTTCCTTCCGAGGAGTGGCTGGTGGGTTTGAAATGCCAGCCTTCTTTTAGTTGTCAAAAGCTTTAGGCACTACACCACCAGAGCTCCCATCTTCTCATTGGCAAAGATGACTGCTGCTTTACTGCTGTCTTCAGATTGCATTCATATTTCTCTTGTCATCAATCCAGCCTCAGAGCCATCAAGAGTAAAGAATTCTGGGAGCAGAAGTTCACACTTAGTTAAGTTGATATAGAGTAAAATCACTACAACTACAAAAGGAAACAATGACTTCATCTAAAGAAGCCTGACAGGTGTACCACATTAATCAAGTAATCATAGTGAACATCATTAGGAATGTTGTTATTGTTAGATGTCATCGAGTTATCTCCAACTCATAGCGACCCTATGTACAACAGAATGAAATATTGCCCAGTCCTGTACCAGCTCCACGATCCCTGCTATACCTGAGCCCATCATTGTAGCGACTGTGTCAATCCTTCTCATTGAGGGCCTTCTCCTCTTTTGTTTACCTTCCATTTTTCTAAGCATAATATCCTTCTCTAGGGAATGGTCTCTTCTTTCAACGTGGCCAAAGTAGGTGAGATGAAGTCTGGCCACTCTACTTCCAAGGAATATTCTAGCTGCACTTCCTCCAGGACAGATTTGTTAGCTCTTTAGTAGTCCATGGTGTTTCAGCATTCTTCACCAACACCACAACTCAAAAGCATCAACTCTTCTTCAGTCTTCCTTATTCACTGTCTGGCTCTCACTTGCATATGTGGAGATTGAGAATATCATGGCTTGTGTCAGGTGCACCTTAATCCTCAGGGAGACATCTTAATTCTTCAGCATTTGGTAGAGTGTTTTTTGCAGCAGATTTGCCAAGTGCTATACATCGTCTGATATCTTGACTGCTGTTTTCATTGGTGTTGATTGTAGAACCAAGGAATATGAAGTCTCTGACAACTTCAATCTCTTCTCCATCGTGATGCTGCTTATTGGTCCAGTTGTGAGGTTTTTTGTTTTATTTATACTGAGTTGTAATCCATACTTCATACTGTATTCTTCAATCTTCATCAGTAAGTGCTTCAAGTCATCCTCACTTTCAGCAAGCAAAGTTGTGTCAGCATATTACCTGTTGTTAACAGTTCTTCCTCCAAATCCAGGTGCCATGTTCTTCTTCATATAGTCCAGCTTCTCAGATTATTTGCTCAGCATACAGATTGAACAAGTATGGTGAAAGTATACAACACTGATGCATTCCCTTCCTGGTTTTAAACCATAAAACCTGGTTTTATCCCTTGTTCTGTTCAAATGACAGCCTCTTGGTCTATGTACAGGTTCCTCATGAGTACAATTAAGTGCTCTGGAATTCTCATGCTTCTCAACGTTATCCATAATTTGTTATGATCCACACAATCAAATGCTTTAGCATAATCAATAAAACACAAGAAAATATATTTCTGAGATTCTTTGCTTTCAGCCAAGATCCATCTGACATCAGTAATGATATGCCTCATTCCATGTTCTCTTCTGAATCCAACTTGCATTTCTGGATGTTCTCTGTCAATACACTGCTGCAAACATTTTTTAATTACCTTCAGTAAGATGTTACTTGTGTGTGATATTAAGGATATTGTTGGATAATTTCCACATTCTGTGGGATCACCCTTCTTTGGAATGGATACAAATATGGATCACTTCTAGTCAACTGTCTTCCAAATCTCTTGGCATAGCTGAGTGAGTACCTTCAGCACGGCATCTGTTTGTTGAAACACCTCAACGGGTATCATATCAATTCCTGGAGCCTTGTTTTTCTCCACATCCTTCAGTGCACCTTCGACTTATTCCTTCAATACTATTGGTTCTTGATCACATGCCACTTTCTGAAATGGATAAAGATCAACCAATTCTTTTTGGTATAGTGGCTCTGTGTATTCCTTCCATCTTCTTTTAATATTTTCTGCATCATTCAATATCTTGCCCATAGAATCTTTCAATATTGCAACTTGAGGCTTAAATTTTTTCTTCAGTTCTTTAGCTTGCGAAATACTGAGTATGTTCTTCCCTTTTGATTTTTCAACTCCAGGTCTTTGCACATTTCATTATAATAACTGACTGTCTTCTTGAACTTCTCTTTAAAATGTTCTTTTCAACTCTTTTATCTTGTCATTTCTTCCATTTGCTTTAGCTACTCTCCACTCAAGGGCAAGTGTCAGAGTCTCTTCTGACATCTATTTTGCTTTTTTCTTCCTTTCCAATCTTTTTAATGACCTTACACTTTATTCTTGGGTGATGCTCTTGATGTCATCCCACAATTCCTCTGGTCTTTGGTCATTGGTGTTCAATGCATCAAATTTAGTTTTTAGATGGTCTCTAAATTCAGGAGTGATATATTCAAGGTCACATTTTGGATATTGTGGACTTGTTTTAATTGTCTTCAACTTCAACTTAAACTTGCATATAAGCAGTTGATGGTCTGTTTCACAATCAGCTCTTGGCCTTGTTTTGGCTGAAGATAATGAGATTTTTCATCACCTCTTGCCACAGATATAGTCAGTCTGATTCCTGTGTACTTTATCTGGTGAAGTCCTAGTGTATAGCCCTTGTTTGTCTTTTTGGAAAAAATGTATTCTCAAAGAATAAGTCATTTGTCTTGCAAAATTCTATCATGTGATCTCCATCATTATTTCTGTCACCAAGGCCAAATTTTACAACTACTTTGTTTCCAACTTTTGCATTCCAATCATCAGTGCACATCTTGATTGCATGTTCAGTCAATTTCAGACTGCACAAATTGGTAAAAATCTTCAGTTTCCTCATCGTTGGCTTTGGTTGTTGGTGTGTAAATTTGAATAATAGTAGTATCAACTGGCCTTCATTTAAGGTGTATGAATATTATCCTATCACTGACACCATTGTACTTCAGAATATATATTGAAACACTCTTTGTGATGATGAATGTCAGTCCTTGTCTCTTCAATTTTTCATTCTCCTCATAGTAGATCATATGTTTATCTGACTCAAAATGGCCAAAACTGGTCCATTTCAGCTCACTGTTGCCTAGGGTATCAATCTTTAGACATTACATTTCATTTTTGACAACTTTCAATTTCCCTAGATTCATACTGCATGTATTCTATGTTCCAATTATTAATGAATATTTGTAGCTGTTTCTCCTCAGTTTGAGTTGTGCCATGTCAGCAAATGTAGATCATGAAAGCTTTATTTTATCCATATCATTAAGGTTGGTTCTACTTTGATGAGGCTTCTCTTTCCCAGTTGTATTTTGAGTGCCTTCTGACCTGAGGGGCTTATCTTCTGGCACTGTATCAAACAATGTTTCAGGGGTATTCATTAAATTGTCTAGTAATGTATCAGACAGTGTTTCTCTGATATTCATAAGGTTTCCTCTGGCCAATTCTTTGAGAAGTGAGTGGTCTCTTTCTTCTTCTGAGTCTGTCTCAGTCTGGAAGCTCCCCTGAAACCCATCCACCATGGGCAACCTTGCTAGCATCTGAAATACTGGTGGTATAGCCTCCAGCCTCACAGCAACACAGAAGCCACAACAGTATGAGAAACTGACAGACAAGGTCATCTCCCTTAGCAGTTCCAAAACTCTCTCCCCACTTTCCTGCCTTCCCCCTACCTGTTCCAGCTATCAGCCCTGCCTTCCTGTACTTGCCTGATGGGGCACTCGTTCTCCTTATCTGGATCTGGCTGTCATCCCTGGCTTCATCCCACTTCTTGCCTTGGGCGGGAGTCTCTCCCTCCACTTTCCTGGGTCTAGTCATTGGCCCTGGCTTCATCCTGCTTCCTGTCTTGTATGGGGGTTTCTCCTTCCCCTCAGGAATGGGACAGTTGGAATCATGAGCCTCCTAACTGTATGCAATAAGAACTAGTTATCTCTCTTATAATATTCTTGCCAAGAATTTGTAAGTTATTCATGAAGATACATCAAAACAACCCAAATTGAGGGACATTCTTCAGAATAACTTACTGAACTCTTCATTATAGCTAAAATGTAGAATCATTATAAATGTCCATAAACGGGTGAATAAATAAATGAAATGTAGTACAAACACAATGGAATATTACTCTGCCATAAAAATAAATTAAGTCCTGATATATGCTATAACATGGATGAAACTTGAGAACATTACATTGAGTGAAGTTAGTCAATTACAAAAAACAAATATTACATGATTCCACATACATGAAATATTTGGAAGAGGCAAATATATAGATTCTATGATTTATTAGTGGTTTATGGTGCACCATTGTTAAGGCATTGGGCTGCTAAACAAAGGGTAGGCAGTTCAAACTCACCAGCTGATCCACAGAAGGAAGATGAGGCAATGAACTTCCATAAAGATTTTACAGCCTTGGAAAACTGATGGCATTGATATGAATAAGAATCAACTTGACAGCCATGGGTAGAGGCAGGAAGGAAGAGGAAAGAAGGAATCACTTTTAGGTATCATTATCTGTTTATTGTGATGGAAAACTTGGCAACAGATATTGGTGATGGTCGTACAATGTGACTGATGTGATTAATGTCATTGACTTGCACATGTAAAAAATGTTGAATTGCCAAATGTGATATATATATGTATGTATGTATCCCACAGCCATAGAGTCACCACCAGCCTTCTGGTTAGCCATCAAATGCTGTAGGCACTATGCTACTAGAGCTCCCTCTGTAGGGATGCTGTCTAGAAACCCAAGGAAGGATAGCTATGAGTCATAATCGGCTCAATGTCAGTGAGTTTATAATATAA
>NW_006921599.1:657552-660473 GCF_000298275.1 Orycteropus afer afer
GTAACTGTCCTATAAACTTCAAAAGTGTCAAGGACATAATGGTCAAGGAAATTGTCAAGAAATTTTCAGATTGAAGTAGACAAAAAGATATGACAACTAAACCCAGCTCATGATTCCAAACTGGATTTTTTTATTATAGAAGATATTTTTGAAAGAAATAGAAAAAGTTGATTGTAAACTGAAACTTATAGTAGCAAAGTATCAATGTTAATTTTCTGTTTTTATGATTGTGTTCTAGTCATGTATAATATGTCAGTAAAAATACAGTGAAACTTTTGAAAGCAGGCGTTTGATGGGAATGCCTTGTTTTTCTAGGCCTTGCAAATTTTCCATCTTTGACAGAATATTGTCTTGCTACTTTTCTCTCATTTTAGTGAAAAAAAATGATTGAGTGCTCCTTTTTTGACCAGATACCACTTCACAAGGGATCTTATTTGCACAGGTTTTACTAAATTATTGAGGCAACAGGTTGTCAACATACTCTCAAATGGTTACAGAAAAGAAAAAAAAAAATTATCTGTACTCTACTCGGAACACTTTGGTAAATTTGACATTGTTTCAAAATATAAATACATAAATACAGTGGAAGCAAAATAGTAATATAAATATCAAATACTTATTGAATGCTTTCCATATGTCAAACACTGTCATAAACCCTTTACCTGAATTAACTTAATTTTCACAACTCTATGACCTAGAAATGATTGTCATTACATTTTACACTATGGTTGTTGGTGGTTTCCATTGAATCAGTTCTAACTCATGGTAATCCCATGTGTTGCATAATAGAATTGTGCTCCATATGGTTTTCTTGGCTTTAATCTCTACAAAAGCAAATCAACAGGTCTTTTCTGTTTCAGTACTGCTGATGGGTTTGAATCACCAATCTTTAGGTTAGCAGCCAAATGGATACCACTTGTGCCACAGATACAGACATGTGAACTAACTTGCCCAATGTCATATGCCTAATGAGTATCAAGACAAATCTGAATCTAGTTTTTGTCAATTCCTGAGACTTTAATCATTACAGAAGACTGATATTTTTTATATAAAATGACTCAGATAGCCTACCACAATCATCCTCAATAAGAATGTATTTAAAAAAAAAAAAAAAAAAAAACTCACTGCCATCGAGTCGATTCAACTCATAATGACCCCTCCTTGCGTTTCTAAGGCAGTATGGCAGTAGATTGCCCAATATTCTTTCTGAGGAGTGTGTGGTGGGTTTGAACTGCCAGCCTTCTGGTTATCAATCAAATGCCTTAGGAACTATTTTAGTGAGAGGGAAAAGGTTAACACAGTTGTAGGATAAGAGAAAAAATAATGAACATAGAAACTGGTAGAAAAAATCAAGAAATGTTATTAACTATGTAAGAGAAAAAACTTAATTGTTCTCTTGCTTAAAGAAAACTCTAACTAGATTTTATGAGATTTATAGGCTTTTCAGTGTATGATTAAAGAGTATAAAGGATCTTCTCATGTCAAAAAAGAATAGAAATATTGAAAACTAAAAATTTCTATTAGAAAATTGATGGTTAACTATGAATATATAAGTGAACACTTTAATAAGGAAAATGCAATCTATAGATTCTAAAACAGAAAACACAAAAATATTTTAAAACATTCCATTCAAAAGAAAGCAGAGAACAGAGCTAGAAAGGCAAAGGGATGGAAAGGAATGTTGAAGGGAAGGAGTAGGTTCCAGGAGGAAGTGGGAAGAATGCTGTTACAGTATGGGGACTGCAGTAAATGTCATAAAACAGGAGATGTATGGATTTTTGAGTGGAAAACCAATCTGCTCTCTAAACTTTCACACAAATTACAATTTTAAAAAAGAAAACAGAGAATGAGAAAGAAGAAAAGGGGATATTAATAAGAAAACCAATGTAAAATAATAAAAATGAGGAGTTCTGGCAAGATGGCAGATTAGGCAAAAACATTGCACATACCCTCCTCAACAAAGAAAAGAAGGGAAACCAATTAACACAGACGCAGAAGATAATCTTGGAACCCTGAGCCTTGAAGGGAAGGATATAGAAGTGGACTAAACCCCAACTAGCAGAAGAATTTGCATGAAAATACCAAAAAAGGAGACAGACGGAGCTGCGGTCTGGCAGAAATTCAGAGTGATACTGATGGCACAGACAGCTTGAAGATTCCCGAGTGGTGGTAAGACCTAAGAATTAACCTAAAAATCAGCCATGCTAGCCAGGTACTGCACAGAGGACTGTTCTGGTGACTGGGAAATAAACAGAGAAGGTGAAGAGAAAGTTAGGATGAGCTGTGGATTTTGCTGTTCCCGAGGGTGCCGCCATTTTCAAGGTTTGAAAGTGGCTTGACTATTTTAGATATTTAAAAACACAGTGTTCTCGCAGATTCCTGGGGCTTAAGAACACGTTCTGCTTTCCAGCAACCACAAGGACACTCTGGACCTGCAAGACTGAAAAGTTTTTTGATGGTTATTCAATTGTAATTTGTGTCTGAGGGGGAGATAACAACAATCCCCATAAGACACAACTACACCCACACCTCCTGCAACATCACTTACTGAGAGAGAGCCACTACCTCCTTCTCCACCCACGGGCCAATGATAAAAAACCACCAAGAAGAACCTGAATCACCTTTGGCTGCTTTTCACAAACAGTTAACAGAGATCTAAATACAATAAAACCATGTAGCCTCAGACAACAGACCATCACAGTCCACACAAAGAAGCAAGATAAAGTGATAGAAACAAGGGAGTTGTATACAGACCAAGAACACATCCCTGAGGAAGAAGCAGCATTGGAACTCTCTGATAAGGAATTCAAAAGAATTATGTTTAGGTATCTTCAAAGGATTGAGAGACAGACCAAAGAAAACACAGAAAAAAACTTGCAAGAATTTAGAAAGAAAATACAAAAACAAAATGACAAATTAAA
>NW_006921599.1:664746-667933 GCF_000298275.1 Orycteropus afer afer
AAGTCAATCACAAAAGGACAAATATTGTATTAGTCCGTTATTGTAAAAGTTAAGGAAAGGTTTATCTATAGCAGGAAATTTTCTTTGTTGGTTACTAGGGGCGGGAGTGAATGCTGTTAGATAGATAGAGATAAGTATTGATTTGGGTGAAGAGAAGGGCAATGTACCAAATGTGAGTGACAAATATGGCAACTTTGAGGATGAGAAAGACATAGAGAGGTACATGGGAGGTACAGACAACAAATATGAACCCTTCTGTACTTACAGTACTGTATTGTCAGTGAAGGCTAACATGGGTATATGGGTGCATAGATGAGTGGGCAGGCTGAACGATTAGGTATGTTTATGATGGGGCAATCTGCTTCCATAGTGATACCACCTTGGAAACCAAGGAGGGGTTGCTATGAGTCAGGTACAACTCGACGGTACATAACAACAACATGAAATGGGGCGTGTATCCAAGAACATATATAGGGTTGGCAATGGTCCTATAAGTTTATGTGAATTATCAGAATTCCCATGTGTATAGTAGAGCTCAAAAGGGGCAAAGTTGTGGTCACAATTTGGTTATAGCCAGCTACCCAGAGGGACCGAATATTTGAACCTGCGGGCTTGGGATCATAGTTGCAGGGGACTCAAGCTCAACTGGCATATCATACTATACAAAACATTGTGCCACCTCCTACTTTGGCGAGTAGCAACTGGGATCTTAAAAGCTAGCAAGATGCCATCTAGATGCAACGATGGGTCTTTCCTCATCTACAGCAAAGAAGAATAAAGAAAACCAAAATTCATGGAAACAATTAGTTCTAGAGACTGGTACACCATCTGATCTGCAGCATATATGAGTTTGAGACCAGAAGTAGATGGTACCCAGCTACCACTGTCATCCACTTGGAAGGGGATCTATGTAGGAGATCCTTGATAGAGAGGGAGAACAATGTGGAACAAAATTCAAAATCATTTGGAGGAAAAAAAGGGGGACCAGGTTTGCTGGTCCGATAGAGCCTGGTGGAACAATTTAGACTATGGCCCCTAGCTGCCCTTCAGATCTGGAGTTGACCTACACCTGTGGTTTCCAGCCAAACAAAAGACAGGCATATGAGTTGAACATTTACCTCAAGTAGATACACTCCTTGGAGAGAACAATCATGGGAGAAAGAAGGGCTACTTATGCACAGGAAGACAGCTCAGGGGGCAGGAGTGTATGGACGGATAGACACAGGGAAGAGGTAACTATGGGAAGGAAGTGGGAGGGGAGCTGTTGCATTGTGGTATACTGGTCAATGTCATGAGATGAATTTTATGTGAACCACTGTATGGAAAGTGAATTTGCTCTGTAAGCCTTCACCCAAATGACAATAAACAAACAAACAAACAAACAAATAAATAAAAATAAGTCTAAATGTATTTATCATCCAGTAAGTACAAAGGATTAAGTTCATCTATTGAAAAACAAATGTTTTAAAAATCTAGTGTTGATGCTGTTATAAGAGATAGATATAAATTAAACCACACCTAAACTTCATAAAGGAGTCCTGGTGGCTCATTGGTTAAGCACTTGGCTTCTAATTGAAAGGCCAGTGGTTTGAACCCGTCACCTGATTCATGGGAAGAAATATGATGCAGTCTGTTTCCATATAGATTTACAGCCTTGGAAACCCTATGGAGCAGTTCTACTGTGTTGTATAGAGTCGATTAGACGGAATTGTTCAATCACCACAAGGATGTTTTGTTTGTTTTTAAAGATTGAAAAGAAAAGACTGAAAAGACAGAAAGCATGGAGGTTAAAAACAAAAAGAAAAAGGTATATTAAAAAAATAAAATAAAATTCAATGAATAATCATTGATAGTCATAGAAAACTAGATAACTATTACTACATATCCAGGAAGATGGGGCAATCTACTTCCTCAGTGATACTGCCTCAGAAACCCAAGGAGGGGTTACTATGAGTTGTGTCCTACTTGAAGGCACAAACAACCACATCAAGATATCTGCCCACAAGTTGTAATAGTCGTAATTTTGTAAGCACAGAAAAATGGCTTCAAAGTACAAAGCAAATCTGACAAAATGACTAATTCTCAAAGTGAGAAACTTTAACATGCACCTCTCAAAAATTATATTTTAAGTAGATTAAAGAATATTAGAGAAAGAGGAAATTTAAACACTATACCCATTATATAATATCTACATATGCACATTACATGTATAATGCCTAAGGTATTTGACTGCTAACCAGAAGGCTGGTGGTTCAAACCTACCAGTGTAAGGGAATAAGTTAGAACATAATAGTCTTAGTTTGTTACTTAAATATCCAGCTTATTACTTAGAGTATATAACAAGCTTAATAAAAAAATCTTAAGTATTGAAATTTGTTTTATTAACCACTTAGAAACTGTGGAAATGCATATGTAAGTTAAACAGCAATCATATTTACTCAAATAACTTAATAACTAGCTTAAGTTTCTAGCTTAACTGGATTAGTACTATTAAGTAAGGCTCAAGGTATTACTAGGCCTAAGTGTCACTTCCTCTAGCTTAAGTTTAAGTTTACCAGAATATACTCAGTTATAAGAAATCATGAGTTCTTAAGCACCAATCAGAAAAAACAGATTCTGGAAAGTCCCCAGGGAGAACCCCTTCCCCAACAGAATCTGGAAAGTTCCGAGCTTGCACCTATCAGTCGCCGCCAAACAGCAGAGCTTGTCCCATGCACCAGTCATTAATGTTCAGCCCTACCTTGTGGAACTGCCCCTTAAAAATCTTATAAAAGTGTAAAATAGGAAGAGCTGGGGGTCTTTTGCCCAAGCCGTTGCACTGGTGTAAGCAGAGACCCCAGCTGGAGCTTAGAAATAAACTTTTCCTTTGCTTTTGCATTGTCGTGTAAGTGTCACATTCCTCGCACCGACACTCCTTTTCCAACTTCGGGTCCAACACCAGCCACTCCTCAGAAGGATGGGCAATCTACATCCATAGAGACACTGCCTCAAAAACCCAAGGAAGGGTCTCTATGAGTCTGATTTGACTCAATGGGAGTGAGTTTGGTTTGGTATGTCAAATATAAAATACTCTATTTTGAAGGGCATTTGTGACATTTATGAAATTGATGATGCTATAAAGCATAAGACAAATAATTAGTATGGGAGGACACTTTGATGATAAAACAATTAATTTTAAAAACAAATT
>NW_006921599.1:668088-694408 GCF_000298275.1 Orycteropus afer afer
TTATTGTGATTTGGATGAAAATTTACAGAGCAAATTCACTTTCCATACAGCAGTTCACATACACTTTGTCTCATGACATTGATCACAATTTACCACAATGCAACATCTCCCCCCTTACTTTCTCCTGATAGTTACCTCTTCTCTGTGTCCATCCCTCCATGCACTCCTGCCCCCTGAGCTATCTCCCTGTGCATAAGCAGCCCTTCTTTCTCCCATGATTGTTCTCTCCAAGGAGTATATCTACCTCAGGTAAATGTTCAACTCATATGCCTGTCTATTGTTTCGCGGGAAGCCTCAGGAGTGGGTTTATATTTTTAACATCTTTATTTTTAATAAAGGAGTTTGAAAATAACAAAGTAACATGTTGAAGAAGCACTGAGGAATAAAAGGTGTCTAGTGCCTAAGGTATTTGACTGCTAACCAGAAGGCTGGTTGTTCAAACCCAACAGCCACTCCTCAGAAGGAATATTGAGCAATCTATTTCCATAGTGATACTGCCTGGGTTTCCATAAGTTGGATCTGAATCCATAGCAGTGAGTTTGGTTTTTGGGTTTTAAAAATCAGGTAGGAAAAATAAAATGATTTTAAAAAGTGGTAAAATTAACAGTAGTGAAAAACACAAGAGAATCCACAGAAATAATAGCCTGTTTTTGAAAAAAAAAAAAAAAAAGTAATGAAACATAAATGTCAAGCAAGACTTATGAAAAGAAACAAAAAGAAAAGTCACAATTATACAATTTAAGTACAACAACAAAAAGGAAAATGGTAACAATGCATTCAATAGATAGTTTTAAACAGTATAAAATATTTTTTAAAAAATATAAAATTTTTAAATTATAAAAATAAAAAAAAATAATTTTAAACAGTATAAAAACAAGCTTGATCTAAATTGGATAGAACAGCATAAGGAAACTATATAGACCACTGACCTCATGAAGAGAAATGCAGAATTCCTAAATAAAGTATTAGCAAATCAAAGTCAGTAGCTTAAAAATAAAATGTCACAATTAAGTAAGTTAATCACAGATAAGAAAAGATGAATCAATACCAGAGAATCCATTCTTATACCATATTAACAGAGTTAAGGAAGATAAAACACAATCATTTCACAGATGCAGATTGACAAAGTGCTTTAAAATTATGAAGAAAATGAAATTTCTTTATCTATAAACTTTACCTGTAAATAAACTACAACAAAGAAAATAACATATGAAGACACATTGGCAGCATAACCACTAAAGATAGAAACCAGAAGGATATTTCTTTTTCATCTTGTAGTCTATGTTCCAATCACCTCAATGAAGGTAAAGGAGATACAAGAATTAGAAAAGAGGAGACAAAAATGTTTATTTGCAGACAGTATATTTTTCTGTATAAAATAAAAGAGAACCTATATGAAAACACTTAGAACTAAGAAAGTTAAGTAAGGAGGCTGAAAACAAATTAACTTAAAAAAAATAGAAAACTACCATTTCTAAGCATTGTAATGAATTATTGCAAAACAAAGGGAAAAAAATGACCAATAGATAGGTAGGTAGATAGATAGGGATATAGATATATAGATATATATGTAGATACAGCTTAGGCACAATGTTGTTGTTGTTGTTGTTAGGTGCCGTCGAGTCATCTCCAATTCATAGCGACCTTATACACAACAGAACGAAACACTGCCAGCTTCTGTGCCAGCCTGACCATCCTTGCTATACCTGAGCCCATGGTTTTAACCAGTGTGTCAATCCATCTTATTTCATTTAGGGCCTTCCTTCTTTGCTGACCCTCTACTTTACCAAGCATGGTATCCTTCTCCAGGGAATGGTCCCTACTGACAACATGACCAAAGTAGGTCAGATGAACTCTGGTCATTCTCACTTCCAAGGAGCATTCTGGCTTCAATAATTACAGGACAGAATGGTCAGTTATTTTGGCAGTCCACAGTACTTTCAGTATTCTTCACCAACACCACAACTCAAAAGCATCAACTCTTCTTTGGTCTTCTTTGTTCACTGTCCAGCTCTCACATGCCTATGAGGCAATTGAAAATCCATGGATTGGGTTAGGCGTACCTTATAAACCTAACAAAATATATTCAAGACTTTTACATAGAAAATTATAGAGCATTATTGAAGGATATCAAAACTACCTTTATAATAGTCTTTATAAATGAAAAAATACCATACAAATAGTTAAATGAGATGTCAGAAATGATATAATTTCCAAATTAATATTTAAATTAAACTAAAGCCCAAAATACCAAGTTTTCATGGAATTTGGCAAGATTCTTTTAAAATAAGATGGTGGCAAGAGATAACATTGACAATATCCAGCCAAGACACCACTGAAGAATAACAAGGTGTTAGAAATTATAAGGACATATTTTGAATGTACAGTATTTTAAACAGTATACAATTAGCTCAGTGATTAAACACGAGGCCAGTGAAATAGAACAAAAACAGGAGAAATAGACACTAGTATATCTATCTAAAAGAGCTTTGGTGGCGCAGTGCCTAAGGCATTTGACCACTAACCAGAAAGTTGGTAGTTCAAACCCACCAGCCAGTCTCAGAAGGAAGATGGTGCATTATACTTCTGTAAAGATTTTCTGTCTTGGAAACCCAATGGGGGTCACTATGAGTTGGAATCCACTCGACAGCAGGATACACAACTATGAGACTAGAAGAACTAGATGGTGCCCAGCTGCCACTGTCAACCACCAGGAGAAGGATCTATATAGGAGATACTAGATAGAGTGGGAGAACAATGTTGAACAAAACTCAAAATCACACACAGACACACACAAAAAAGACCATGTTTGCTGGTCTGATAGAGCATGCTGTAACGCCTGAGACTATGGCCCCTAGCTCCCATTCAGGTCTCGAATTGAACCCATGACTGTGGCTGCCAGCCAAACAAAAGATAGGTATATGAGCTGAACATTTGCATTAGGTAGATACACTCCTTGGAGAGATCAATGATAGGAGAACAGAAGGGCTGTGTATGCACAGGGAGACAGCAGGAGTGCATGGGAGGGAAGGACACAGGGAAGAAGTAACTATGGGGAGGAAGTGGGAAGGGAGCTGTTGCATTATGGGAAATTACAGTCAATGTCATGAGGCAAAGTACATGTGAGCTGCTGTATAGAAAATAAATTTACTCTGTAAACTTTCACCCAAATCATAGTAAAAATTAAAAAAAAGAAAAAAGAACTCATGAACATGGTAGATTGCAATCTCCAGGCCTTTCTTCCAAGGTATCTTGGGTGGACACAAACCACCTATTTTTTAGTTAACAGCTTAACATGTTAATTATCTGCACCACCCAGGGACTTGTATCTATATAGTACTATATGAATATGTGTGTGTGTGTGTGTGTGTAGTTTAGAGAGAGAGGGAGTTTTGACACCAATATTTTAAATAACAATGTGGTCACCTGCGGTGCAGGTTTCAGTGGCGCTCCCAGACTAAGACAGATTAGGAACAAAGTTAAGGCAATCTACTTCTGAAAATTACGCAATGAAAACTTTATGGATCACAAGAGAATGTTGCCTAACAGTTCAGTATAATACTGGAAGATGAGCTCCCTAGGTTGGAAGTCACTCAAAATACACAGTGGCTGCAACAACGGAAGACAGTGCAGGATTGGGCAACTTTTTGTTTTATTGTACATACATGGGTTCACCAAGAGCTGGAGCTGACTCAGTGGCAGCTAACAACGATGTGTGTGATTGTGTGAGTGTGTGTGTGTATTTGTGTAGAAAGGGAGAGAGAGAGAGTCTATATATACATATATATACACACATATATACATATGCATATAGATATACAGTAAATATATATGTGGGCATACTATATATGTATATACTGTAGATATATACACAAATGGGATTGCTATGCATTGAAATCTACTTGAAGGTACCTAGCAACAACAACATACAAAGTATATATATGCATATACACATACTGGTGTCTTTTTTTGCAGTTTCTATTTTGTTCCAATTGCCTCTTTGCTTACATAAATATGCCTTATGACAGAAGTATCATTATAAATCAATACAGAAGGAACAGCTGATATATCTAATGGTGATATAAATATTTTTTATATCTAGAAAAAAATACCATTAGATTTTAACCTCACAACATGCACAAAACAATGTAGTGGTATGAATTAAAAAAAAAAAAAAAAAACTGCTCTAATTTTCCACCAAAAAAATATGGAAGAATATCTTAGAATAATTTATTAAAACAAAGACCCAAACACAAGCCATGAAGAATGCTGAGAATTCTAAGCAACTTTAACATACATGTGTATATATAGACATATGTATGCATATCACACACATATAAACAGAGTAAAATATCAACAGTAAATGAATCTGGGTAAAATGTAACCAGATGTTCTTTGTGGAAGACTTATTCTTAGAATTTTTCTCTTTTGTTTGAGATGATTTCAAAATAAAAAAGTATTTAAATAGTAACATAAGGAAAGTAAAATAATAGTCACAGACTGCAGACTGTAAGGGGGAAAAAAAAAATATATATATATATATATATATATATATATACACACACACACACATGTAACCTACCAGCCACTCCTTGGAAGGAAGATTGGGCAATTTACTTCTGCAGAGATACCGTCTCAGAACCCAAGGAGAGGTGGCTATGAGTTGGAGATGACTCAGATGGCACATAACAACAACAAATATGTGTATGTATGTGTATATATATATATATATATATATATATATATATATATATATTTATATTTATAAGAACCAAGACAGGATTTTTACTTAGACTATATAAAGAAATCTAGTAAATCACTTAAAAAAAACCCATAAAAATAAGCAAAGTAATTATGTGAACAGACAATTCCTAGGAAAGAAAAGATGAATGGCTAAAAAAAGACATGAAAAGATGATCAATCTAAGCAATCATAAAGAAACTGACAAATTAAAAATGTTTTCTTTTTATCCACTTTATAAAAATTGTACAGTTAAAAAAGGAATGCCAAGAGTGCTGAGAAAATGAGAATCTCCTGCAAGACTGGTGGAAGAACAAACTGGTTCAATCACTTTGGGGAGAAATTTGTGGTGTAAGTGTGCAGAGGAGGCTAGTTCTTATTGATAGCAGTCTGTCCTAGATATTGTACAATGAGGGTAATATTTCCTCAAAACTGAAATGCCAGACAACTAGGCTGACCCACTGGAACAAGTTTCAGACTTTGACTGTTTCCTCTGCATCCTCTCATAGCAGCTAGTCCTAATGGTTTAGATTCTTTGAACCCCTGACAACCACTGTGTCTACGGACATCAGAAAACCAGATGAAAGCCAATGACTCAGCAAGCAGTTTCCAAACATACAGACCTTTTTTCACAGGGAGAAGTTAGACAACAGACTATTTCAACACACGTGATGGCAGAATATCAAACCCTCCTCTGCTGTGACATTTGGCCAGAATGATGAGAGGCAGGATTTTTATGTGGAAGCTTAACTAAAATGATCAGTTTCATCATTGCTGTATTGTTTGCTATTTTAAGTGCAAGTGAAAACAGCAGAGGTTATTGTTTTTTGGAAGCAGCATTCATGACTCAATACTTCAAATGCTAACTGACTCCTTGAAGTTTTTCCTTTGTGGAAATTTCTCACTATGTAACAGGCAAAGGATTTACAGAGCTCTTGTTACAACAACCCACAGACATAAGTTTTTCCATTAAAATATTTGCCTTTGAATATTTCAACTTACATATATTTCTATTTCATCCTATTAATTTCTGAGTTTGGTTTCCAGTCAACAACAACAACAACAATGCTTTTTTAGGAGTCATTTTATTAAAAGGAATTTATATGAAGCATTTTAGCACTATTTATTGCTCATTTGAGGAAATTGCTTATTTGTTTCACTCATGTTGCTATTGTTAGTTGTTGTTGACTGATGGCAACCCCACATAAAACAAAAGGAAATTCTGCCTGGGCCTGTGTTATCTCCATGATTAATTGCAGATCAGACTTTTGCCATTGTTTATTGAGCATTTATTATGTGCCAGACCTTGTTCTGACAGCTTTATGTAAGTTACCTCATTTACTCTTCTCAAGAACTCTACTAGGTAGATTCTATTGTTATCTCATTTTATAAGTGACAAAACAATTGCAAGGAAAGGTTAAATGATTTGTATCAATTTACTCAGTTAGCAAAGGATAGGTCTAAGATTTGTATCTAAACAATCTGGATTCACAGAATATTTTTTCAGCTACTATGTGATTCTATCTCTTCTAAAAAGCAATCACGTTACTCAGTTATTCAAAACACATTGTCCTCAATATATAAAAAAATATTAAAAAATAAAAAATAGGAACAGTAGATAATTAGCCTAGCTTATTAACATGTAATCTTGGAAGGAAGATGGGGCAATCTACTTCCGTAGTGATACTGCCTCGGAAACCCAAGGAGGGGTCATTATGAGTCCTGTCCAACTCAACAGCAATAACAACAACAAAAACAACAATAGGTAATAATTTTAACAAAAGCACTATTTTCTACACTGTTAGATTTTTAGCATAATTATTGGTCTCTGGTTCTCTTTAACCTATCTTGAGTTTGCCATTTACAAAAAAAAAAGTCATTGGAAATTAACCATAAAGTGTCACACTCGTGAGAATAAGTTGTAAAGCTCTCAAAAGAGGGTGTTATTGATTCAGTGGTAAAAGTTTCACTCCTCATGCATGAGACATGTGTTCAATTCCAAGCCAATGCAATTCATGTTCAGCTACCACCCATCTATCAAGTTGCTATGATGCTGAACAGGTTTCAGTGGAGCTTCCAAACTAAGATGGACTAGGAGAAAAGGCCTGGAGATCTACTTTTGAAAATCTGCCAATAAAATCCTATGGCTCTTTAGTGAAATGAGTTCCTTTATGTGGCCATTTACCTTGATTCTTTCGAAAAATAACTTGAGAGATTTTCCCCGTAAGGCCTAAGGAGTTTACTTTGCACCAGTTTTCTATCGCAGGGGGTTTGTGACTTTTGTCCAAGTTGACTGGCATTTCCTGGGGGAGTTTTAAATAAAGATGCTTTGATACTTTCTGCCTGGCTCTAGGCTACAGCCTGCCCTTTGATTTGTATTCACTTTGCATGCATGCAAATTAAATGACTTATAGCCTGCTATGCAAATGAAGTGGCTGTTGCCTATTGATAGGGAATTGGTCAGTTAGTGGCCCTGGTGGGAGTGCCATGTCTTAAAATTCACAAGGAGTTTGTGTATTTAAGCAGCCAGCCACACAGAGGATTTTTCAAGACAGAAAGAAGCAAGAAAATAAGCAGCAGGAAGAAGCAGAAAGAAGATAGAAGAGAGAAGTAGAGAGAGAGGAAGCAAGGAAACTAAAAGAACTGTAACACAGGTCAAGGGCTATAACACTGAAGATAGTGAAAGGTCCAGAAGGGGCTCAACAGTAAACTGGCAGCAAGGTTAAGAGGATCCTGTTGTCAGATGGCTGAAAGAGGCCTGCATGGTCCATGAGAGCTGAGAGAGCTGCCCTGCACTGAAAAAGGGAGACTTTTCCTGCATGCTTCCTGATCCTGAGTTGTAGCCTGTTGATCCTGATGCCAAATTGTACCATGCTCTTTAATAAACTACTTAACTGTAAGGATGGTTTGTGAGTTCAGTGTGGCCCTTGCAATGGATAATATTGACCCCATACAAGAAGTAGAGAGTGCTATAGGAGAGACAGCTCGTGCAGAATTGTTAAAAAAAAAAAAAGAAAGTTGGAGAGTGGAGGTGTGTCTTACTTCTACTCATGGGAATCAGCTTTGTGCTGATGGTGATTCTCATTATCCCCCATGAAGTCAGACAGGTTCTGACACTACTGCTACTAGCACCATTTCACATCAGATGGATGCACAACTGATCAAGGGGATGGTACAGGATCAAGTAGCATTTTGTTCAGTTGTGCATGGAGTTGCTATGAGTCAGGGCCTGACTGGAAGATTGCTAACAACAAAGGTTTAAAAACACAGGGGAAGTAAAGTTAAGTGCTCTTGCAGAAGGGAGTTGAAAAGTAGGCTTCTTTTTTGTGGGTCTTGGCTTGCTTTGCCAGTTCCTGCAGGATTGGGGTCTAGATTCTCTTTTCAGTTCTCGCAGAAACTGATAGATAATTTTTAAAAGGCAGTTAATTTGATTCGTATTATATCATCTTGTCCTCACAGATTGAATGCTAAGAAGCAAAGATGATTTTCATTTTTCTGAGGATGATTCTGGGTTTTATAGGTGTTATCAAGTTATACAAGACATGTCACTACATGAAGGCAGAACTAACCCTGAAGCTCAATGTTACCCTGCCACCCAGGTCTTTAGAGCACTTCTTGAAGGCTCCTCTTACCATTTCATTTTTAAAGGAAAACAGTAACACAAAATCTACGCTGAAACCGCTCCCCTCTCACTTCTGTACCTTGGTCTGTCCTCTGCCCTTAACGCTACCTTCCTTCCATTACTTGAGAAACTGAACTCGTATCACCATAACCTGTAAGGTGACCCTGCAGGGTCCATAATAGTTTAGGTTACAGGCCTCTTCTATGTGTCCATATGATCTGGTATCTACCACCATCATAGCATCTATCACACTGTGTTTTAATTAATTGGTTAATTTTATGTGTCTCCTTCCAGAACTTGCTTCTGGAAGGCAGAAGTAGTGATGGTAATATGATTTTTTTCACTACAGTATTTTTATCTCTAGTGCAAAGTGGCTAAGTCACTTGCTTGCTAACCAGATGGCTGGCGGTTCAAACCTACCAGCCACTCCTCGGAAGGAAGGTTGGGCAATCCTACTTCCGTAGTGATACTGCCTCGGAAACCCAAGGAGGGGTCGCTATGAGTCGGGGCTGACTCGACAGCACAAAACAACAACAACAACAAAAGTGCAAAGCAGAGCTCTTGGCATAGAGAAGCAGTTCACTAAATATTCCTGATTAAAAATTCATGATTTTCACTTTGAAAAGAACTTTCACAACATTATTGCACTTGCTTTTCTACATATTGTCGTGACAGAGATCAGAGATCATCCCGTCCTGAACCCTGGTATTGGCACTAGAATACAAGGTGGAGCTTGAGGATCTTGGGCAGGATTTGTTTTGATGTCTGAATTGCTGAGAGACGAGAGAAGGAAAGCAGATGCTTTGGTACTAGTAGGTTAAAAATATCCTCTTCAAATAGTGTGTAAACATCAATGTTTTATGATGTATTGTTGATAATTTCTGACTTTTTATGTATATGGAAAAAATACTTTATGCAGAGAAACATTTATTTCTGTGTAGTCTATGCTTTTGCAAAAGAAAAAAAAGCTGACTGCTAAAATTTAAATAAAGAAACAGAAATAGATAATAAATAACATGAAATGTGGAGAATATATATTGCTGTTGCCTAATAAAAGATGTTGACAGTACAAAAGCAACCGATATTTAAAAAAAGAAAAGAAATAATATAAACCAAAAGCTTACCACAGTAGTAGTAGTAGTAGTTGTTTGTTGCTTTACAATCAAGATGCACTCATAATTCCTGGTGATTAGAAATGTGAAAGTTGGAAATGAAGAAGAACATAATAGTTGTGATATGCAACTGAGAGTTAATCCTGTGGCTTAATGAAGAACTCATTTGAACTGAAAATTACTTACAATTTTTAATTGGCAGCTATTTAAATAAAAAATCATCTAAAATAATAATAAAAAATTTTATAAAAGTATAGAAAACAAACTTTAAGTAATTTTAGAGAAAATATTATATTTTGTAAATGTGATGATATGACAAAAAAAATATTGTTTTTAAAGTTATCTTCCAGTAATTTAAGACTTTAAAAAGTTTTGGCTTGAACAGAGAACTGTATGCATTATGTGTACATATCCTTTTCATTATGCTTGGCTAGCTCTTTTGTGTGCATCTCTGTGAGTGTATTTGTATTATCATGTCTGTGCGGGAAATATCCCCTCAGTGCAGATATTCAGAGAAAGACAGTGGGGATAGTAGAAAGTGCTTGGACTATTGAGTTTGAAATGTAAGTCAACCAGACTAAATTGCTGTGTTCATTTCAAACTAATTGATGGTCTCACCCTCAGTTTCTCCATATGTAAAGTGAGAAGTAATAAGGATTAGTAATTACAGGGCAATATAAAGCACCAAATATAACATATAGTAAGTAGTATGGACACAATACATGATTAAAAAAATAAAATAAATGATAGTTATGATTATTACCATTATCATTATTGTTATTCAGTTCTATTTGAATAGTTCCTTGTAATTTTGGGGGATCAGAGATCTAAAAATTAGGGATTAAACTGAATAAACTTTAGTGTACTTCCATTACTGAGATCTATGCCTCTCCACACTGCTTCTATCATTACTATCAATGATAATCATTTATTGAAATGACTATGCACTGCTTAGTTTATGTTCTCACAAATCATGTTCACACATATGGAACACTTTGGTCTTAGAGCAAGTCTGTGATGTTGGTACTTCTCTCTCTGTTTTACAGATTGGGAGGCTAAGCATAGGAGGTTGAGGGATTAACCTGAGATCCTTTGGCCATGCAGGAGCAGTGATCAAGCATCCAGTTTTCAGACTATAAAGCTCTATGCTTCTTGCCTTTCCCTGTTTTACTTCTAAGCCAACAATTGGCCACATACCATGGGTTACAGACAGAACTTATCAGCCAAAGCAGAAAACAGTTGTGAGTGAAAGGGGATGCTATTGTCAATTATGCTGTAACAGAAGGTCTAAATCAGGCAAACAGGATTTATGTCCATCCTGGTTGTAACAAAAAGAAAAATCCTGCTTCCTTGGAAAATTGTTTGGAGCTAGAACATATTTAAAAACCAAAAACCCATAAATAGCACATACAAGACATGTAAGTGCTTTAGCAATTCAGCCAAGCAAAATATATTCCTTTATCAGAGAAATAAACTTTACTAATTTCTAAAGTTACAGCACTTAGTGAAATGCCTAGAACTTAGTAGATACTCAATAAATATTAAATTGACTTGAATTTCTTTGAATTAAGGTGTTTTGTAGAAATGAGGGAGAAGGAGACAAAGAGATATTGTCAAAGTTCAGACAAAGTCTTTTCACTTGGCCCATGATGGCAATAAGTTTGTGATTATTATGTGACCTCTAAATTGGGAAACTGGAAATATCATCTTACTTTAAAGATACAAAGCACAGTCCAGACTAAGCAATGATCAATCACAATTGTGAAGGAGGAACTGGGACTGCAATTCATTTCCTGTTTGAGCAAGAAATATCCTTGATGTGAATATTAATCCCAAAACAATTGGCTTATTTAATTGATACTAAAGTTAATTTTGTTGTAGGACTAATGACTGGTTAAATTCAATCTAAAGTGTCCATTTATATCCTTGGATAGATACAACCATAAAGTTTTATATATGCTTATTTATATAATGTGTTTCTTTTCATACATTATTTGCATCTGATGCTACCAATTAGAAGATATATTCTGGTAGGCTCCAATAATACAATATAGTTCTGTATTTGTGGTGAGAGTACCTCAAATTTATTTTGAGTTGTGAGTTAACTGCATTTAATAAAATGTTTCCAAATGAATGAAAAGTGATATCACATGTAAAATCTGTGGATGTGTCAGTTTAGGGGATAAAGAAATCTAGGTAACACACAATAGCTTTGTGGTTGGTGAAACACTTGAGATTCTATTTATTGGGCTTTCAAGGGATGAGTCTGGTTACTTAGAGAGGAAGGTCCATGAAGCATAAGATTATACAAAAAGGAACTAACTCTAGCATACATGCTAGCATAAACTAACTCTCATTACACCCTCCTTGCCTTTGCTGCTGTGATTATACTCAGGAGAAGAGCTTCTTGGCATCCTGGGAAAAGTATGATGTAGTGACAAAAAGATTGTACTGGAATCCAGAAAGCTTGCTTCTAGATCTGGCTGTCCTTGATGAAGTCATGAAGCTTTTCTGGACTTTATTTCCTCATATTCAAAATGAGTGGTTGGCATAAAGTATGCCTAAGTCTCTTCTTTCAAGTCCATTTTGTGCAAATGTTTATTATCTTTCCCTGCTGTAATAATTGCACGAGACATGTGAGAACACTCCTGCTCACAGCTAGTGGAATGAAGAGAATCCTCTACTAGAATGCATTTTCACACACAAAAAAGTGTCTTCTGAATTTTTCCTTCTCATTCTGAACTTCATTGTATCAATTTTGCCACAATCTTCTTGTGATTTTTAACCAATCTCTGTTGTCCTGAAAATCAAGATACTTGTGGTTGTTAATACTCTAAAGAACTGTTAAGTAAAAAAACCAGTTTTATTAACTGCAGGTGCATGTAATTCTGCTTAGGAATGTGTTTGAGTTAATCTGTGGAAATATTCCACATTCAAATTCAAACCTACTTTCAAAAACATTACTGGGCACTTGTAAAATGAACTAAAGTAGTCCAAAGACTAAGGAGGGATATTTTCTCAACTGTGCCCTAAACTATGAGTGAAGAATAAGAACATTTAGCTAACTAGCCTGTGTGATGACTGGCAGCTGGAAGATCAGGCCTGTCATGTAAATACCTTGCTTAGGGGCAGGAAGGCAGTGAGAAAGCTATGCTCCAACAGAACCAAAACACACACACAGACATAAACTAATCCATTTGCTGAGGTAACGAGACGAGTACTCAAACTTCAAGATGATCTTAAAAAGGGTACCAAGTCTTGCCTTGACTATGGATAATAGGTTCCCTGCTAATGATTAAGTAGGCGGATTCCATGGAGTACTTGGCCTATGATTTTTAAAATCCCAGAATGAAACATTTGCCAGGTGACTTGAAGGTCTGTCAATGATCACTGAAGGTAAAAACCGCTTGTTGACAGCTTCCCACTTTTTTTTGAGAAATTAGTTATCTCCTCTGGGACAACTATACAGAGCTTTTGATAAAAATATTAAAATTCTATTTAGATGTACAATGTTTTAATGCAAATTTTAACCATAAAACCAAACGCTCCATTCAGTTAAATTAATAGAATTACAAAAAGATGTAATGATAGCAATTAAGTACTGAAAATGCAAATTTTATAGTCAAGGACAATTACCTCATTTATAGTATATTGGAATGGTGCCAGATGAAGGTAATTTAGATCCCCCCAGCTCACAGTTACATCATGATGGATATCCTCATTTCATTAGGGCAACAAAGATGGGTTACAAGTTAGAGAATATAGCAAAAAAAAAAAAAAAAGACCTACAGAGCATTTGACCTTTATTGGATAACAAGAACCAAATTCATTCACTAATTTACCAAGTATTTAATGAATACCAATTATCTAAAATATTTGTGATATATTTTTCCACTTTAGAAAAAAAGTCCTTTATTTCAACAGTCACAAAAAGACCAGATTTCATTATAGAAATATCAGATTTCTTAAAAAACAGGATGATTTTTTTGGTGCTTGGAGTATATCTCCCTACACTGTGTAGAAGACCTGATTTTATGTTGATTGGAGTGATAACAAGTCTCCCTACCAAAGGACAATGGGTTTTTCACTAATTGTCCTCTATTAGAGCATGTTTAAGGTCTTCAAGTAATATAGCTATGAAAGTTGTACTACCTAAAAAAGTATTTTTGGTATATTAATAATGTCCTGTGGATATTTCAACATTATTTATCATCTTGGCTGCTATCCTTTTACTCAATATCAAGAATGTTATGCTTTTTACATTATAGGCAGATAAATAACTTTCAAAAAAATTTTACTAATACAAGTGTACATTTTTCAAACACCTCATATCATATTTTTCTATTAATGCTTATATTCATAAAAAATGTACATTGCTCATAATCTCTTTTTTCCACCCTCTAGAGGGTAGTAGGTCTCACTTTTGCAAATAAAAGATATAAAATCTAAACCCCACTGGCCAGTCTTAAAATTTTCTCCTAAGGACTTCTGGCAAGATGGCAAACTAGGCAGACATGCTACCCATACCCTCTACAACAAAGACCCCAAAAAACAAATAGAACAGATACAGATGACAATCCTGGAGCCCTGAGCTTCAAAGAAAAGGATAAAAAAAGCAGATCAAATACCAATTAGAAGAAGAAACTGAATGAAAATAGTGAACAAGGAGACATACAGAATAGTAAATTTTCAACTGACATGACACAGCACAGCCACATTGAATGATTTTAAGAATTCCATTTAGGGCAAATAACTAGTTCTGCTCACCTAGCACTGCACCAGCTCCCAGCTTGGTGGCTGCTAACTAGAAAGGTGTTACCTCCTCATTACTCCCCATATCCTCCTGGTGACCAAAGTGTGGCCAACACCCACCCCAGCTATCTGGCAGCCAGTGACATCTCCTCACTCTGCCAACTCTGCCAGAACTGAGGTCACCCAGGGGCATCCTTGCAGATTGGGCACAATGTACAGGTCACCCCCATATTTGGAAGCATGTATTCCCACAAATCAAGCACTCTGCCCCTGCTCCCTCTGTGGTTGATAGAGCATGCTGTCCTGGAATGGATGACCCAACCCCTGCCACATTTGTGGCTGGCAGAGTTCACCATCCTGGACTGAATGCCCCACTCATTGCCACCTCATTAATCAGCAGAAACACTATTCCAGACCAGGTTCCTCACTCCCTATCAAATTCCTTGGATAGTAAAAGCACTGTCTGGGACTAGGCATGCCACTCTTCACTACATTCTTAACTAATAGGGCATACTGTCCTACATTGAGTGCCTGTTCTGGTTACCTAGTGCCACTCTGACAGGAATATATACCACAAATGGGATGACTTTAACAAACAGGAGTTTATTCTCTTACAGTTCGGGAGGCTAGAAGTCCAAGTTCAAAGTGCCAGGATCTAGGGGCTGGGTGAAAGCCCCGCAACCTTGGGCTTCAGCTCTGTCTCTTGCCAGGAGGGCCCACTGAAGCTAGAGGCTGGCTTGTCTTCACTTAGGCAGCTACTGGCTGCCGAGGCTAACAAGCCCAAGGTCAGCAAATAAAATGGCACAGTCCTGATGTTACCAAACCACACAGTAGGCCATTACTTCAAGTCCATTGTAAGTCCCAAGGTTGGCAGAGCATGGCAGGCTGTTGAACAATGACACGGCTACATGCAGGTCCAAGCATGCCATAAGCTAGAGGCCATTCCCCAGGGCATCTGCTTATATACAGGAAGCAGGCCACATTCCCCAAGGCAGCTACTCAGCTGCTCACAGTAGATTCCACCATGGAGTTGATTACCAGTCCCATCATGGGGAATACTACATCCAGCTGCCCAGCCACTCAACAAGATCCAGCCAATTTGACACAAACTGAACTACCACAGTGCCCCATATCCTACTGCATTAATGATAAGGGGAGCTTGATACTGTGGACCAGGCAGCCTATACCCCACTACCTCCTCAGCTGGCAAAGGTGCTGACATGGATGCGGTGCTCCACCCTGTGTTGCCTGTTTTCTCCTTTTATTTCCCCTCCCCCCCCTTTTTTTCTCTTTTATTTTTTTCTGTCCCTTATTTTTCTGTTTTGTTTGTTTGTTTTATCCCTCTTGGTAGCAAGCAACAACCACATCTCAGTAGCCAGCCACAATCACCCCTCCTGCCATCTCACTGACTGGAAAAATGATACCACCCCCTCCTGCACCACTTGATCAATGACAGATGGCAGCCAACAGCAGCCCAGCCTACCTCAACTGCTCTACAGAAAAAGAGAACATACATAGTCCTATCCTCTACCACACCTAACAAGACACAGGTGGTGAGTACCTAAGTACTGCCAAATAGCAAGCAGAACAGCATGCATGTCCCACTCATCCAGACATTTCAAAATAAAATAAAGCAAAAACCCTGGGCAATACACACCAATGCACAATCATCAATTAAATACAAGTGTGATGATATTACAATGTCTTGAAGACTACAAACAACCTCAGTTCACACAAAGTAACAAGACAAAGTGGCTCAAACAAGTGATCAAAATAGAGAGCCAGAAAACTTTCCTGAGGAAGACATGCTATTAGAATTACCTGATGAGGAATTCAAAAGAATTTTACTTAGGTCTTCAACAGATTAAGAGAGAGATCAAGAAAAATACAGACAAAAACCTAGAAGAATTTGAGAAAACAATACAAGAACAAATTGAAAAATATATGGAAAACTTGAAACCATACAAATACAGCAAAAAGAAATCCAGAAATTAGTATGAAACTTCAGAAACAGATGATAATACATTGAAAAAGCAAAGGAATATAAGTAAATCAGGGGAAGACAAAATTGACAAACATGAAGATAAATCTCTCAATACTAATCTATTAGAGGAACATTCAGGAAAAAAAAAAAAAAAAAAAGATGAAGGAAACCTGAGAATCACATAGGACACCATTTAAAAGAATAACTTGTATGTAACTGGAATTCCAGAACAGCAGAAAAACAAAAAGAAAAAGAAAATTGTCAAAGATTTGTTGGAAAAACATGTCTCTAATAAAAGATGAGAAGATCTTCAAGAAGTGCAATGACTCCAAAGAGGATAGACCTCAAAAGAAAAATACCAAGACATGTCACAGTCAATGTTTCCAAAACCAAGGACAGAGAATCCTGAAAAGTCTTCAGGAAAAATGAAAGTTATCTACAGAGGAAAATCAAAAAGATTAAGCTTTGATTTCTTGGCAGAACCATATAGGCAAGAGGCAATGGATTCTGATTTGTAGAGATCCCCATAGGTTTTCCAAGGCTGCAAATCTTTACAGAAGCAGACTGCCTCATCTTTCTCCCATGGAGCAGTTGTGGGCTTTGAACCACTGACATTTTGGTTAGCAGCCCAAGGCCTTAAGCACAGCACCACCAGATCTCCTTATAAATTATATTTCCAGCAAATTGTCCTTCAAATATGATGGTGAAATTAAGACATTTCCACATATACAGAAATTAAGGGAATTTGTAAAACCTAGAGGAAGCTCTGGTAGCATAGTGGCTAAGACACTTGCCTGCTAACCAGATGGCTGGAGGTTCAAACCCACCAGCCACTCCTGGGAAGGAAGTTTGGGCAAACCTACTTCCGTAGTGATACTGCCTCAGAAACCCAAGGAGGGGTCGCTATGAGTTGGGTTTGACTCGACGGCACATAACAACATAACAACAACAACAAGAGCAGCTTTACAAGAAAAACTAAATGGACAGACAGAGAACAAAGAGTGACAACAACCTGACACCAAAGCATACGACAATATCATCTGGAAAACAACCCAGGTGAAGAAGTATTAAAAATAAACCTACAAGACTGAAAACAGGAAATTACAGATGTCAATTAAATGAAGACAGATACAAAAAAAAAGTAAATGGTGTAGTTCCAGAACTTCCAAATGAAGACGAAGTCAAGACAACATCAAGATAGAATGGACTGTTTTAAACTTGGGAAGAAAATAATAGTTTATAGGAAATAATCATTTATAGGGTAAGCTCAAAGAAAATTAATAAGCCTTCCCATCAAAATAAAAAAAGAAGAAAATCATAAAGATCTAGCAAACACTGAAATAATAGCAATGAAATAAATTATAAGAAAATACATAAAAGAAATGAAATTAACACAGAAAAATACATGGAGAAAAGAAATAATCAGCACCACACACGTATACACACACACACAAAGCAAAATGACAGCAATAAAATTCATATCTATCGATAATTACAAGGAATTCTGGTGACATAGTGGATAAGGCAATTGGCTGCTAACCAGAGGTCAGCAGTTCAAACCCATTAGCTGCTCCATGGAAGAAAGATGGGGCAATCTACTTCCGTGAAGACTTACAGCTTCAGAAACTCAATGGGGGCTGCTAATGAGTCAGAAATGACTCATTGACACTGAGTTTGGCATTTTTTTTGTTTTATTGATAATTACACTGAATGTAAGTGCAATAGTCAGGAGGCAGAGAGCAGCTGAATGGACAAGAAAATTGTCCAGTCAATATGCTCTCTACAAGAGACATCCTTTAAACACTGTCTACAAGAGACACACTTTAAACACAAAGAAAAAAAAAAAAAAAGCTAAAAACCAAAGGATACAAAGACATGTATCAAGCAAGTGGCAATCAAAAAAGAAGAGAAGTTCCAAAATTAATTCTGGTCAAATAAAATTCATGTGAAAGAGACAAGGAATAATATTTTATAATGATTAAAGGACAATACAATGAGAGGATATACCATAATAAATATCTATACACCAAATGAAAGAGCCTCAAATATATAAATCAGACTTTCTAATAAATGAAAAGTGAAATAGATAACTCCACAATTATAGTAGAAGACTTAAACACATTATTCATGATGAAGGACAGAACAAATAGAAGGAAACTCAAAAAATATGTAGATCAAATAGTACAATTAAATAATTTGACCTCATAGACCTATACATAACAATCCACCTAACAACAGGGCAGTATACATTCTTTTCCAGTGCACATGGAACATTCTGCGGAATAGATCGTATGCCACAAAGAAAGCCTCAACAAATTTAAAAACACCAAAATATTACAAAGTATCTTCTCAGGTTACACTATAAAACTAGAAATCAAAAACAGGAAAAACAAGGAAAGAAATTAAATACATGGAGCTGAATAACACTCTGCTAAAAAATTATGAGGAATAGAAGAAATAAAATATGGAATAAAAATTTTCTTTGAATCAAATGAGAATAATAAGACAATATGCCAAAATCTTTGGGACACAGTAAATCAGGCCTCAGAAGACAATTTATAACAATGCAAGCATCAAAGAAGAAAAAACAAAATTACCGCCTTAATCCAGTATCTCCTACAATTAGGGGGAAAAAATGGCAAAACAAGCCTATAGGCACTAGAAGAAAGGAAATAATAAAGAGAAGTGCAGAAATAAATGAAGCAGAAAACAAAAATAAAAGCAATAGAAAGAATTAACAAAACTACAAGTTGGTTCTTTGAAAAGGTTAACAAAATTCACAAACCACTGGCAAACATAACAAAGAAGATTCAAATAACAGGAATTCCAAATAATACAAGTGACTTCACAACAGAAGCAACTGAAATTAATGAAATGCTGTAAGAAACTGAAGGAGCTCTGGTGGCTTAGCAGTTAAAACATTGGGCTACTAAGCAGAAAATCAGCAATTGGCATGAATCAGCCATTCCATGGGAGAAAGATGAGGCAATCTGCTTCCATAAGGATTTATAGCCTTGAAAACTTTGGGCAATTCTACTGTGACCCAAAAGGGTTGCTATTAGTTGGAATTAACCAGATGGCAGTAAATGTTGTTGTTGTTGTTATTGTTGTTGTTAGCTGCCCTTTGGTCAGCACCGAATCATAGCAACCCTACATAGAAAAGAACAAAACACTGCCCAGTCCTGGCTAGCCTCACAACCCTTGCTATACCTGAATCATTGCAGCCACTGTGTTAATCCATCTGGTTGAGGGCCTTCTTTTTGGTGGACCCTCTGGTTCACCAAGCTTGATATACTTCACCAGGGAATGGTTCCTTCTGACAGTACAACCAAAGTAGGTGAGATGCAGTCTGGACATTCTCACTTCCAAGGGATATTCCAGCTGCACTTCTTCCAGGACATATGATTTAGTTCTTCTGCCAGTCCATGGTACTTCCATTCCAATATTCTTTGCCAACACCACAACTCAAAAGTATCAACTCTTCTTTCATCATCCTTATTCGTTGTCCAGCTTTCACATGCATATGAAGCTATTGAAAATACCATGGCTTGGGTTAGGCACACCTTAGCCTTCAAAGAGATATCTTTTTTCTTCAGCACTTTAAAGAGGATTTTTGCAATAGATTTGCCCAGTGAAATATATCCTCTAATTTCTTGACTGCTTTTTCCATGGATATTGATTGTAGAACCAAGTAATATGAAATCTTTGACAACTTCAATCTTTTCTCCAGTTATCATGATGCTGCTTATTGTTCCAGTTGTGAGGACTTTTGTTTTCTGTATGTTGAGATGTAATCCATACAGCAGGCTATAGTCTTTAATCTATAGCAGTAAGTGCTTCAAGTCATCTTCACTTTCACTAAACAGAGTCACGTCTTCTGCATATCGCAGGTTGTCAGTGAGCCTTCCTCCAATCCTGAGGCCACACTCCTCTCATATACTTCAGTTTCTCGGATTATTTGTTCAGCATACAGATAGAATAAATACAACCCTGATACACCCCCCTTCATGATTTTAAACCATGCAATAGTCCCTTGTTCTGTTTGAATGACAGCCTCCTGGTCTATGTACAAGTTCATCATGAGTACAACTAAATGTTCTGGAATTTCCATTCTTCTCAATGTTATCCATAATTTTTTTATGATCCACACAATCAAAAGCTTTTTCATGGTCAAAAAAGCACAAGAAAATATCTTAATAGCATTCTTTGCTTTCGGCCAAGATCCATTAGATATTAGCTAATCCCTCATTCCACATCCTCTTCTGAATCTAGCTGGTATTTCTGGATGTTCTCTGTCAATATACTGCTGCAACCATTTTTGAAATATTTTCAGTAAAATTTTACCTTCATGTGATATTAATGATATTGTTCAATAATTTCCACATTCTATGGGATCACCTTTCTTTGGAAGGGGTATACACATGGATCTCTTCCACTCAGTTGGGCAGGTAGCTGTCTTCCAAATCTCTTGGCATAGCTAAGTGAGTACCTCCATCATGGCAACCATTTGCTGAAACATCTCAATGGATGTTTCAATGGGTATTCCATCAATTCCAAGAGCCTTGTTTTTCACAACTTCATTCAGTGCAGCTTCAACTTATTCCTTCAGCATCATTGGTTCTTGATCATATGCAACATCCTGAAAGGGATGAAACTGACCAATTATTTTTGGTACAGTGACTCTGTGAATTCCTTCCATCTTTTTCTTCTTCTTCTTCTTTTTTTTTTTTTTTTTCTGCCCTCCCCTCCTCTCCCACTCCGAGAGGCAGGAAAAGGAGGGAATGTCAAGGATGACAAAAGCTGCAGGGTCCAGGTAAGGTGTGGCAGACAAGACCCACCCACAGAGTCAGAAAAGAGAGGGAACACCAGGGACAACAAAAGCCGCAGGATCCAGGTAGGAATCAGGTAAGGGAGGTCAGAGAGGTTTCCAACAGCTAAGGGAGACAAACTTATCTGTTAGTTTGTCACACTGTGGTAGCTTGTAAGTTACTGTGAGGCTTGAGGCTGAGCCACCAGTATTTCAAACACTAGCAGGGATCCACATGGTGCACAGGTTTAACACAGCTTACAGACTGAGACAGACAAGGAAGAAGGAAGAGGCTATCTATTTCTCAAATAATTGGCCATGGAAACCCATATGAATAGCAGAGAAACACTGTCTGATACATTACTGTGCAAATGTATGAATAGCCTGGAAACATTGTCCAGTACAGTTCAGGAAGATGAGCCTCTTAGGTTGGAAGGCACTCAAAGTACAACTGGGAAAGAGCTGCTTTATCAGAGTAGAACCAGTCTTAATGATATGGATAAAGTAAAGCTTTTGGGACCTCCATTTGCCAACCTGGCACAACTTAAATCGAGAAGAAACAGCTTCAAACATACATTAATCATCAGAACATGGAATGTACAAAGTATGAATCTAGAAAAATTGGAAGTTGTCAAAAATGAAAGGGAACACATACAGATTGGTATCCTAGGCATTAGTGAGCTGAAAAGGACCAGTTTGGCCATTTTGAATCAGACAATCATATGATTCACTATGCCAGAAATGACAATTTGAAGAGGAATGACATGGCATTCATCATCACAAAGAATGTTTCAAGATATGTCCTGTAGTACAATGCTGTCAGTGATAGGATAATATCCATATGCCTACAAGGAAGACCCGTTAATACTATGATTATTCAAATTATGCACCAACCACCAAAGCCAAAGATGAGGAAATTGAAGATTTTTATCGACTTTTGCAGTCTGAAATTGACCGAACATACAATCAAGAAGTGTTAATTACCACTGGTGACTGGAATGCAAAAGTTGGAAACAAAGAAGAATCACCAGTAGTTAGAAAATGTGGCCGTAGTGACAGAAGTAATGCTGGAGATCGCATGACAGAATTTTGCAAGACCAACGACCTATTCAATGCAAATACTTTTTTTCAACAACACAAATGGTGACTATATGTGTGGAATTTTCCAGATGGAGTACACAGGAGTCAAATTGACTACATCTGTGGCAAGAGGCAATGGAAAAGCTCAGTATCTTCAGCCAAAGAAGCTAATTGTGGAACAGACCATCAACTGCTCATATACAAGTTCAACTTGAAGTTGAAAACAATTAAAACAAGTCCACGAGAGCCAAAATATGACCTGAAATATATCCCTCCTGAATTTAGAGACCATCTAAAGCATAGATTTGATGCATTAAACACCAGTGACTAAAAATCAGAAGAATTATGGGATGACATCAAGAGTATCATTCATGAAGAAACCAAGAATTCATTAAAAATACAAGAAAGAAAGAAAAAAAAAACCAAAATGGATATCAGAAGAGAATCTGAAACTTGCCCTTGAATGGAGATTAGATAAAGTAAATGGAAAAAAATAATGAGATAAAAAGCTGAACAGAAGATTTTCAAAGAGAAGCTCAAGCAGACAAAGACAACTACTATAATAATGTGCAAAGACCTAGAGTTAGAAAACCAAAAGGGAATAACACACTCAGCATTTCTCAAGCTGAAAGAACTGAGGAAAAATTTAAGCCTCGAGTTGCTATATTGAAATATTCTATGGGGAAAATATTGAGTGATACAGGAAACATTAAAAGAAGAAGGAAGGAATACACAGTCACTGTACAACAAAGACCTGGTTGATCCTCATCCATTTCAGGAGGTGGCATATGTTTAAGAACCAATGGTACTGAAGGAAGAAAACTGAAGCTGACCTGAAGGAATTGGCAAAGAACAAGGATCCAGGAATAGACGGAATAGCCACTGAGATGTTGCAACAAACAGATGCCCTGCTGGAGTCACATGCTCAGCTATGGCAAGAGATTTGGAAGACAGTTATCTGGCCACTTGACTGGAAGAGATCCATATTTGTACTCATTCCAAAGAATGTGGAAATTATCAAACAATATCATTAATATGACATGCATGGAAAATCTTACCAAAGATAAATTTAAAAAGGGTTGCAGCAGTATATTGAAAGAGAATGTCCAGAAATGCAAGTTAGATTCAGAAGGAGATGTGGAGCAAACGATATCATAGCTGATGTCAGATGGATCTTGGCTCAAAGCAAAGAATACCAGAAGGATGTTTACTTGTGTTTTATTGACTATGCAAAAGTAGTTGAATGTGTGGATCATAACAAATTATGGATAACGTTGAGAAGAATGGGAATTCCAGAACACTTAATTGTACTCATGAGGAACCTGTACATAGACCAGGAGGCTGTCATTCGAATGGAACAAGGGGACACTGCATGGTTTAGAGTCAAGATGGGAGTGTGTCTGGGTTATGTCCTTTACCATACTTATTCAATCTATATGATGAGCAAATAATTTGAGATGCTGGACTATAGGAAGAAGAATGTGGCATCAAGATTGGAGGAAGAATCATTAACAACATGCGATATGCTGATGACACAACTTTGCTTGCAGAAAGTGAGGATGACTTGAAGCACTTACTGATAAAGATTGAAGAATGCAGTCTGCAGTATGGATTACATCTCAATATAAAGAAAACAAAAATTCTCACAACTAGACTTATAAGCAGCATCACAATCAATGGAGAAAAAATTGAAGTTGTCAAAGACTTCACATTGCTTGGTTCTACAATTGACGCCAATGGAAGAAGCAGTCAGAACATTAGACAACATATAACATTGGGCAAGTTGGCTGCAAGGGACCTTTACAAGTACTGAGGAGCAAGGATGTCTCCTTGAGGACTAAGGTGAACCTGACACAAGCCATGATATTTTCAATCACCTCATATGCATGTGAGAGCTGGACAACAAATAGGGAAGACCAAAGAAGAGTTGACGCTTTTGAGTTGTGGTGCTGGTGAAGAATGCTGAACATACCATGGACTGCTGAAAGAACTAACAGATCTGTCCTGGAGCAAGTGCAGCCCGAATGCTCCTTGGAAGCAAGAATGTCCAGACTTCATCTCACATACTTTGGTCATGTTGTCAGACGGGATCATTCTCTGGAGAAGGATGTCATGGTAAGGTGGAAGGGTCAACGAAAGAGGGGAAGGCCCTCAACAAGTTAGATTGACATAGTGGCAGTGGTGATGGGCTCACGTATAGCAGGGATTGTGGAGCTGGCACAGGACCAGGTGGTGTTTCATTCTGCTATGGATAGGGTTGCTATGAGCTGGAGATGACTTGACGGCACCTAACAGCAACAACCCCTCCCACCCCTGGTAACCAACAAAGAAAATTTCCTTCCTTATATAAACCTTTCCTTAACTTTTTACAATAATGGACTAATACAATATTTGGCCTACTGTGATTGACTTCTTTCACTCAGCATAATGTCCTCCAAGTTCATCCACATTATTTGGTGTGTCGTAGATTCTATGTTATTCATTAGGGTTGCATGGTATCCCATTGTGTGTATGTATCATCGTTTGGTTATCCATTCTTCAGTTGATTGACACCTAGGTTGTTTCCAACTTTTGGCTATTGTAAATAATGCTGTGATGAACATGGCTGTGCATATATTTGATCTTGTCCTGGCTCTCACTTTTTTTTTTTTTTTAATTGTGATTTGGGTGAAAGTTTACAGAGCAAATTCACTTTCCATACAATAGTTCACATACACTTTGTCTCATGACATTGACTACAATTTACCCCAATATAACAGCTCCTCTCCCACTTCCTCCCAATAGATACTTCTTCCCTGTGTCCATCCGTCTATGCACTCCTGCCCCCTGAGCTGTCTCCCTGTGCATAAACAACCCTTCTTTCTCCCATAATTGTTCTATCCAAGGAGTGTATCTACCTAAGCTAAATGTTCAACTTCTACGCCTGTCTTTTGTTGGCTGGAAGCCACAGGTGTGGGTTCAATTCCAGACCTGAAGGCCAGCTAGAGGCCATAGTATCAGTGGTTCTACCAGGCTCTATCGAACCTGCAATCCTGTTTTTTTTTTTTCCAAATGATTTTGACTTTTGTTGCACATTGTTCTCCCTCTCTATCCAGGATCTCCTACATACATCTCCCTCCAAGTAGTTGAGAGTGGTAGCCGGTCACCTTCTAGTTCTTCTGGTCTCATAGTTGTATAGGCTGTGGATCTCATGGTGTACCAGTTGCTAGGATAATTGTTTCCATGAATATTTGATTTTCTTCATTCTTCTTTGCTCTGGATGAGGAAAGACCCATCGTTGCATCTAGATAGCTGTTTTAAACTTTTAAGATCCCAGTCGCTACTTGCCAAAGTAGGAGGTGGAACAATGTTTTGTGTAATCTGTTATGCCAATTGAGCTTAATGTCCCCGGTGACTATGGTCCCGAGCCCACTGGTTCAACTACTCAGTCCCTCTGGGTAGCTGGCTTGTGACTAAGCAGTGAAGATAATCTTGTCCCTTGTCAGCTCTACTATACACCTGGGAACTCTTACAGATCATACAAACACACTTACAGGACCATTGTCTGCCAATCCTACATATGGTCCTGGGTACACTCCCCACTTGATAGACATACCTAATAGTTCAGCCTTTCACTTCTTTTGGGTACATATCTAGTAATGGAAAGACTGGGCCAAATGGTATTTCTAATTCCAACTTTTTAAGGAATCATCATACTGTTTTCCATAGTGGTTGTATCATTTGACAGTCCCACCAGCAGTGTATGAGATTCCCAATCTCTCCACATCCTCATCAGCATTTGTTGTTTTCTGTCTTGTTGAACTTTGCTACTAGTGCTGGTGCAAGCTGGTATCTCACTGTTTTGATTTGCATCTCTCTAACAGCTAATGATCATGGGCATTTCTTCATATGTTTGTTGGCTGCCCAAATATCCTCTTTGGTGAAGTACCTATTCATATCTTTCACCCATTTTTTAATTGGATATTTGTCTTTTGTTGTTGAGGTGTTGGAGTTTTCTATAAATTCTAGAGATAAGTTCCTTGTCAGATATGTCATTAACAAATACTTTTCCCCAATCTGTAGGTTCTCTTTTGACTCTTTTGGAGAAGTCTTTGGAAGCACATGCAAATTTAATTTTTTTTTAAATTTTATTTTGATTTGGGTGAAGATTTACAGAGTAAATTCACTTTTCATACAGCAGTTCACATATACTTTGTCTCATGTCATTGACCAAAATTTACAAT
>NW_006921599.1:697813-705441 GCF_000298275.1 Orycteropus afer afer
TATGTCTCCTTTTTTTGGTATTTTCACACAAATTCTTCTGCTAATTGGGGTTTAGTCCAATTCTGTATCCTTCCCTTCAAGGCTCAGGGGTCCATGATTATCTTCTGTGTCTGTGTTAACTGGTTTCCCTTTTCTTTGTTGAAGAGGGTCTGTGCAATCCTTCTGCCTAGTTCACCATCTTGCCGGAACCCGCAAATTTAATTTTTAGAAGGTGCCATTCATCTAGTTTCTCTTCTGCTGCTTGTGCTTTTTGTCCTTCCCTCTTCTTTTGATGTTTCCTGCATCATTCTATATTTTGCCCATAGAATCTTTCAATATTGCAACTCAAAGCTTGAATATTTTTCTTCAGTTCTTTCAACATGAGAAATGCAGAGTGTTTTCTTTCCTTTCAGTTTTCTAACTCCAGGTCTTGGCACATTTCATTATAATAATTTACTTTGCTTGAGCTGCTCTTTGAAATCTTCTGTTCAACTCTTTTATTTTGTCATTTCTTCCATTTGATTTAGCTACTCTCTCTTCAAGGGCAAGATTTAAAGTCTTTTCTGACATGTATTTTTGTCTTTTCTTCCTTTGTTGTCTTTTTAATGATATTTTGCTTTCTTTATGGATGATGTTTTTTATATCATCCCACAATTCCACTGGTGTGATAGTTGGAGCTGTGTCAACTTGGCTGGACCACAATTCTTTGTGGTTTAAGCAGTTATGATGTGGGTTACTCTCATGATGGGATCAGATGTATATGTTTTGAGCAGCCAATCCATTGAAGGGAGTTTACCTAGGGGTGTGGCCTGCTTCCAATATATTTATGGACATCCTGGGAAAAGAGACACTCTTCTGTGGATCAGGATCCTGTTCTACTGCCTACAACTGTCCATGAGTGAACAATCCATCATTCGGCCTGGAGATCTCAGATTCATCACTCATTGGAGTCAACAGCCAGTATACTGCCTGCCAACCTTGAGCTCATCAGCCCCTATAGCTTCATGAGTCGGGAAAAGCCTCCAGCTTGGCATCAGATCCAAGAACTTCTAACTTGCCAGCCTCTGTATGTGTGTGAGCCATTTCCTAAGATAAATTTATCTTTTTCTGTAAGTATATGTAAGCTTTACTGGTTTTGCTTCTCTAGAGAATCCAATCTAACACATTTGGTACCAGGAGTAGGTATGGATGTTGTTGTTGTTGTTATGTGCCGTCGAGTAGGCCCCGACTCATAGCGACCCCTCCTTGGGTTTCCGAGGCAGTATCACTACGGAAGTAGGATTGCCCAACCTTCCTTCCGAGGAGTGGCTGGTGGGTTTGAACCGCCAGCCGTCTGGTTAGCAGGCAAGTGTCTTAGCCACTATGCTACCAGAGCTCCTAGGTATGGATAGGCTTCCTAAATTTGTTCTCACAGATTCTGTTTTGGTTCTCCAATCTGATTAATCGTAAAGGCACTGGTGACTCTGCCTCCATCGGTAAAGAGGGCTATTCCATGGCGTGACTTGGCAACATTAATATGCAAAATAGCACCACCAATGGATCAAGTATTTTTGAGAAGTGAGGCTCTGGGTGATCACATATTTGATACTTTCCTTCAATTGTGTGAGCATGAAGAATATAAGGAAGTTTGTTGATTGGTGCTACTTACACTAGACAAGGGAGCTCTGGTAGCATAGTGGCTAAGACACTTGCCTGCTAACCAGACAGCTGGTGGTTCAAACCTACCAGCCACTCCTCAGAAGGAAGGTTGGGCAATCCTACTTCCGTAGTGATACTGCCTCGGAAACCCAAGGAGGGGTGGCTATGATTTGGGTTTGACTCGATGGCACATAACAACAACACAACAACACACTAGACAAAGTGGTGAAAGAGTGAGATGAGCTCAGGGCTACTGAGTCACAGTCCAAGTACCGCATAAAAGACCTCAATGTTTCCAGTTGTGCTCTGAAAGAAAACCTTATTTCTTCTAGTAACAGAGCTGATGTTGCCAAAAACCAAACTCAGAGTCTTATTGTAAGGGTGGCTGAATTACAATGCCAATTAAATTTCCTACCCAGAATAATATCTGAAGTTAAAGTGAGGGCATTGATTGGTAAAAAATGGGATCCTGAAACCTGGAATGGGGTCATATGGGCAGATAGTCAGGAAAATCAGGATATGGAGCCTGTAAATTCTGTTGAATCCCTCCCATTTGAAGGGATTACTATAAAACCATTACTCCTTCCACCTCAGTTTGATGGGATTAACCAAAATGTTCCTGCTAAGTCATTGCCTGAGGTAGAGGTCATGGAATAAATTCCTGAATGTTCTCAGAAACTTCCCTAACCACCCATTGTTGCTGCTAGACCTGTAAGTACAGTAAAGTCCAAGCGAGCCCCAAAAGGTGAAATACATGTGACTGAGAAGGTGGAATGCTACACCCATTCTGCTAATATGTACAAACAGAATCCTGAGAATATGTATGAGAATGTCTATGGAGGGTGTGGGATAATAACGCAAGGAAAGTAACATTGGATCAATCTGAGTTTATTGATTTAGGCCCACTAAATATGGATTCTTCCTCCAATGTTTCAGCTTGAGAGGTTAGGAAAGGATGTAATAGTTTATTTGATTGGCATACTGAAGCATGAATTATGCAGTGGCCTACCTTAAGTCAAGTTGAAGTACCAGACCTGCCTTGGTATAATGTAGAAGAAGGTATCCAGAGGCTTAGGGAAATTCACATGTTAGAATGGATTATCAGATTAGATCCCTAGAGCCAGAAATGGAGAGCCCAGAAGACACACCTTTCACCAGTACAGTGAGGAATAAATTTGTGATGGGGGATCCACCATCCTTGAAAACTGCTTTGATTGCTATTTTATGTAAGCCTCATTTGACAGTGAGAACCGCCCTAATTGAACTAAGACATTTAACTACAGTGGGGCTGATTGGACCCCATGGTAGTAGGGGCCAAGTGGCAGCAGTTAATCAACAAAGAAAAGGTGAGCCTGATTATCATAATGGACAGCAGAGTCAGAACAGTAATGAGAGCACTCTGACTCATGTAGAATTACGGCATTGGCTACTTAGGTGTGGTGTTCCTAGGAGTGAAATACATTGCAAATCTACTAAATATTTACTTGATCTGTATAGACAGAAGAATTCTAGGTCACATGAATTCCTGAATACAGAGTCATGGCCTCTCAATCAATTCCCAGACTTCAGTCAGATAACAGACCCACAACCCCTTGAATGAAGAGGAGGCTGGGTCCCCTTGAGGAAGGACCCCACTACATTGCCAAAAACGTATAATGTCAATCTTTCTCCCAGTCTTCCCCATAGGGATCTGAGGACTTTTACAAGACTGTTCATTGGGGAAAAGGAAATAATCAGATTTTTTGGGGATTACTGGACACTGGCTCTAAACTGACACTAATTCCAGGAGAACCAAAGTGTCATTGTGGCCCACCAATCAGAGTGGGAACACGTGGAGGTCAAGTTATTGATGGAGTCTTAGCTCAGGTGCATCTCACAGTGGGTCAAGTGGGTCCTTGAACCCATTCTGTAGTGATTTTCCCAGTTCCAGAATGCATAATTGGAATAGATATACTGAGAAATTGGCAGAATTCCTACACCGGGTCCCTGAGATGTAAACTAAGGGCTCTTATGGTAGGAAAAGCCAAGTGGAAGCCATTAGAACTGCCTCTACCTAGAAAAATAGTAAACCAAAAGCAAAACTGCATTCTTGGAGGGGTTGCAGACATTACTATCACCATCAAAGACTTGAAGGATATAGGGGTGGTGATTCCTATTACATCTCCATTTAATTTACCTATTTGGTCTGTGCAAAAATCAAATGGATCTTGGAGAGTAACAGGTGGTGACTCCAACTGCAGCTACTGTTCCTGATGTGATTTCATTACTTGGGTAAATTAGTACATCTCCTGGTACTTAGGAGCTCTGGTAGCATAGTGGCTAAAGCAGTTGACTGCTAACCAGATGGCTGGCGGTTCAAACCCACCAGCCACTCCTTGGAAGAAAGGTTGGGCAACCCTACTTCCGTAGTGATATTGCCTTGGAAACCCAAGGAGGGGTCGCTTTGATTCGGGGCCGACTCGACAGCACATAACAACAACAACAACCTGGTACTTGGTATGTAGCTATTGATCTGGCCAATGCCTTTTTCTCAGTGCCAATTTCAAAGGACCTTAAGAAGCAGTTTGCCTTCAGCTGGTAAAGCCAACAATATACCTTCACAGTGCTTCCCCAGAACTGTGTCATAATTTAGTCCATAGGGATCTTGATCACCTTTCCCTTTCACAAGACATCACACTGATCCATTATATTGATGACATTATGCTGATTGTACCTAGTAAGGAAGAAGTTTTGATGACTCTAGACTTATTGGTGAGGCATCTGCATGCTAGAAGGTGGAAAATTAACCTAACAAAAATTCAGGCACTTTACACCTCAGTGAAATTTCTAGGGGTCCAAAGGTGTGGGGCATGTTGAGATATTCCTACTGAAGTGAAGGATAAGTTATTGTATCCAGCTTCCCCCCCCCGCCACCAACTGAAAAGAAGGCACAGAATCCTCTTTGGATTTTGGAGACAACATATCCCTCATTTGGGTGTGTTGCTTCAGCCTATTTATCAAGTGACTCAGAAAGCTGCTAGTTTTGTGTGGGGCCCAGAATAATAGAAAGCTCTGCAACAGGTTCAGGCTGCCATGCAGGCTGATCTGCCACTTGGGCCATATGATCTGGCTGATCCAATGGTGCTTGAAGTGTCTGTAGCAGATAGAGATGCTGTTTGGAGTCTTTGGCATGTCCCTATTGGTGAATCGCAATGCAGACCCTTGAAATTTTGGAGCAAAGGTCTGTCATCCTCTACAGATAACTACTCTTCTTTTGAGAAACAGTTTTTGGCTTGTTACTGGGATTTATTAGAGATTGAACGCCTAACCATGGGCCACCAAGTCATCATGAGGCCTGAGTTGCCCGTCAGGAACTGGGTGTTGTCTGACTCAGAGTCATAAAGTTGGACATGCACAGCAGCACTCCATCATTAAATGGAAGTGGTATATCAGAGATAGGGCTCAAGCAGGACCTGAAGGCACAAGTAAGTTGCATGAGGATGTGGCCCAAATCCTTGTGGTCTCCACTCTAGTCACATTACCTTCCCTCTCCCAGTCTGCACCTATGGCCTCACGGGGAGTTCCTTATGATCAGTTGACTGAGGAAGAGAAAATTCATGCCTGGTTTATAGATGTTCTGCGCCATATGCAGGCTCCATTGAAAGTGGATAGCAGCAGCACTACAGCCCCTTTCTTGGGCTTCCTTGAAGGACAGTGGTGAAGGAAAATCCTCCCAAAGGGGAGAACTTTGAGCCATGTACATGGCTGTTCACTTTGCATGGAACAAAAAATGGCCAGATGTATGATTGTATATGGATTCATGGGCTGTGGCTAATGACTTGGCCTGATAGTCTAGGGTGTGGAAGGAGCATGATTGGAAAATTGATGACAAGGATGTATGGGGAAGAGGTATGTGGATAGATCTCTCTGAATGGGCCAAAGGAGTAAATATTTGTGTCTCATGTGAATAACCCACCAAAGGTGACCTTGGCAGAGGAGGACTTTAACAATCAGGTGGACAGGATGACATGTTCAGTGAAAACCAGCCATCCTTTTTCTCAGCTACTCCTGTCATTGCTCAAGGGGCTCATGAACAAAGTGGCTATGGTGGCAGGGATGGAGGTTATGCATGGGCTCAGCAACATGGAGCCTACGAAGGCTGATTTTGTTACCACCACTGCTGAGTGCCCAATCTGCAAGCAGCAGAGACCAACAGTGAGTCCACGATATAGAACCATTTCTCAGGGTGATCAGCCAGCAACCTGGTGTCAGGTTGATTACATTGGACCACTTCCAGCATAGAAGGGATAGCATTGTGTTCTTACTGGAATATATACTTATTCTGGCTATGGATTTGCCTTCCCTGAACACAATGCTTCTGCCAAAACTACCATCCATGGACTTACAGAATGCCTTATCTACCATCATGGTATCCCACACAGCATTGCTTCAGATCAAGGGACTCACTTCACAGCAAATGAAGTGCAGCAATAGGTCTATGCTCATGGAATTTGCTGGTCTTATCATGTTCCCCATCATCCAGAAGTAGCTGGCTTGAGAGAACAATGGAATGGCCTACTGAAAACACAATTATGGCAACAACTAGGTGGCAATACCTTGGAAGGTTGGGGCATTGTTCTCCAGAAGGCTGTATATGCTCTAAACCAGCATCAACATACAGTGCTCTTTCTCCAATAGCAAGGATTCATGGGTCCAGGAACCAAGGGCTGGAAATGGGAGTGGTATCACTCACTATTACCCCTAGTGACCTACTCAAAAAATTTTTGCTTCCTATCCCTGCTACCCTATGCTCTGCGGGTCTCAAGATCTTAGTCCCAAAGGGAGAAACACTCCTGCCTGGAGACACAATACTGATTGCATTGAACTGGAAGGTAAGAATGCTACCTGACCATTTTGGCTTCCTCATGCCACCGGATCAACAAAGAAGGGTGTTACTGTACTGTCTGGTGAGATAAATCCTGATTACCAAGGGAAAATTGGATTGACATTACATAATGAAGGTAAAGAAGAATATGTCTGGAACACAGGAGATTCTTTAGAACATCTCTTAGTACTACCATGCCTTGTGATTAAAGTCAATGGAAAATTAAAGCAATCTAATTCTGATATGAATATTAATAGCCTTGACCCTTCAGGAATGAAGGTTTGGGTCATCCCACCAGGAAAAAAACACAACCAGCTGAGGACAAGTGAAATACAGAATGGGTGAGAGAAGAAAGTAGTTCTGAATATCAGCTACAACCACGTGACCAGTTGCAGAAGCAAGGACTGTGATTGTTATATTTCTCTTCCTTGTATGTGTTCATCAAATATTTTTGTTTCTTTCTGTTATGAACTGTGAAATGTAAATAAGGTTAATGTATTTTGGTTTTACGCATGTTAGTGTAACATGTTAGGTGCAAATGTGACTTGATAATTGTCCTTAAAGGTTATATATGGTTATGAAGATGTGTACAACTGCCAAGTTGACAAGGAGTTGACTGTGATAGTTGGAGCTCATGTGTCAACTTGGCTGGACCACAATTCTTTGTGGTTTAAGCAGTTGCAATGTGGGTTATTCCCATGATGAGATTGGATATATATGTTTTGAGCAGCCAATCCATTGAAAGGGAGTTTCCCTAGGGATGTGGACTTCTTCCAGTATATTTATGGACATCCTGGTAAAAGAGACACTCTTCTGTGCATCAGGATCCCGTTGTGCTGCCTACAACTGTCCATGAGCGAACAATCCATCATTCAGCCTGGAGATCTTGGATTAGTCACTCGTTGGAGTCAACAGCCAGTATCCTGCCTGCCAACTTTTAGCTCATCAGCCGCTGCAGCTCCATGAGTCAGGAAAAGCTTCCAGCTTGACATCTGATCCAAGAACTTGGGACTTGCAAGCTTCTATAAGTGTGTGAGCCATTTTCCTAAGATAAATTTCTCTTTCTCTATATGTATATAGGAGCTCTGGTAGCATAGTGGCTAAGACACTTGCCTGCTAACCAGACGGCTGGCGGTTCAAACCCACC
>NW_006921599.1:705541-708515 GCF_000298275.1 Orycteropus afer afer
ACTTGACGGCACATAACAACAACAACAACTATATGTATATATAAGTTTTACTGGTTTTGCTTCTCTAGAGAGCCCAGCCTAACACATTTGGTCATTGGTGTTCAATGCATCAATCTATACTTTAGATGGTCTCCAAATTCAGAAGGGATATGATCAAGGTCATATTTTGTCTCTCGTGAACTTGTTTTAATTGTCTTCAACTTTGAGTTGAAGTTGCATATGAGCAGTTGATGGTCTGTTCCACCATCAAATCCTGGTCTAGTTTTGACTGAAGATAGAGAATTTCTCCATCACCGCTTGCCACAGATGTAGTCAATCTGTTTTCTATGTACTACATCTGGTGAAGCCCACGTATGTAGCCACTGTTTGTGTTGTTGAAAAAAGGTATTTACAATAAATAAATCATTGGCCTTGCAGAATTCTATCCTGCGATCTCCAGTGTTATTTCTATCACCAAGGCCATATTTTCCAACTACTTGTGATTCTTCTTTGTTTCCAACTTTTGGATTCCAATCACCAGTGATAATTAACACAAGAGTTAAAGACAACAGAGATAAATAGTATTACATATGTTTTTGTTGTTTTATGTGCCGTCGAGTCAGACCCGACTCATAGCGACCCCTCCTTGGGTTTCCGAGGCAGTATCACTACGGAAGTAGATTGCCCCACCTTCCTTCCGAGGAGTGGTCGGTGGGTTTGAACCACCAGCCTTCTGGTTAGCAGTCAAGTGCCTTAAGCACTACGCTACCAGAGCTCCCTACCCTGTAATAACAGTAATAACAATAATTTACTAGTGGATACATAGATACATGAAAAAGCTAAACAGATATGGAAAAGTGAATGGTACTACATCCATTAATCTATACAGCTTTGACAAGATATTTCTACATATGTATTAATATTTGCAATGAATATATTCATCTATATAGTAGAGCAGGAGTTCTCATAGCATTGTGCCTAAGGCACTTGACTGCTAATCAGAAGCACCAGCTACTCCTCGGAAGGAAGATTGGGCAATCTACTTCTATAGAAGTACTCATAGAAGTACTGCCTCGGAAACCTAAGGAGGGGTCTCTATGAGTCAGGTCCAACTCAACAGCACATAACAATAACAACAACATTTAGTTGAGCACAGGGTATAAAGTTATGAAAAATTCTTAGCTATAACCAAACATTTGAGGGAATGATTCACTGGTCCTGGGGGCTGAGGATCATGGTCTCAATGAACACCAAGGTCACCTGGCACTATATAGTCTACAAAAAAAAAAAAAAATTCTATATCTTACTTTGGTGAGTAGCAATTGGGGTCTTTAAAGCTTGTGCATCTCCATTTAAGGGGCGACTGTTGGTTTTTCCCCATCTGGAAAAAAAGAAAAGTGAAGAAAATCAAAGATACATGGAAAGAATTAGTTCATTAACTAATTAATGGACCTCACAAAACTCAGCCCAATGATCCTGAGACCTAAAGAACTAAATGGTGCCTGACTGCCACTACTCATAGCTCTGAAAGGAATCACATTAGAAGGTCCTAGATAGAGTGGGAGAAAAATGAGGAACAAAAATTAAAATCATAAAATGATTAGGCTCACTGGCAGGATAGGTAGTGGTGGACCTCTAAGACTGTAGCCCTTCATCATCCTTCAAATCTCAAACTGAACTCATGCCCCTCACTCAGCTTTCAGTCAAACAATTGTCAGATCTATAAGGTGAACAATGATACGAGGGAGGTACAAATTCTGTAGAACAATCAGCTATTCAAGAAAAAAGAGAAGTTTTCCCAGAAACAAAGTTCAGAAGGCAGGAGGATAAGAAAGAAGGACAAATGGAAACAAGAAACATAGGTAGGAAGTAGGATGAGTGTTCTTACCTTGTGGGAATTGTAATCAATACACTGAAACAAAATGTGCATGAATTGTTGAATGGAATACAAATTTGCACTGTAAATTTTCACTGACATCATTATAAAAAATTAGAAAAAATAAATTTTCCCCTGAGCTTTTACCCCTGGGGAGAAAATTATTAGACTTGGGTGTAGTGCCTAAGGCATTTGATTGCTAACCAGAAGGTTGGTGGTTCAAACCCACTAGCCACTCCTCAGAAGGAAGGTTGGGCAAACTACTTTGGTAGAGATACTACCTTGGAAACCCAATGAGGGGTCGACTGCAGTGAGTTTTTTTTTGTTTGTTTGTTTGTTTTAATAAGTCAGAATCAACTTGATGGTAATGAGTAGTAGCAGTAGTAAAGGAGTCAAGAACTATGAGGAGTAGTAATTTCTTCTTGCTGCACCATTCCTGGAAAGGGAGAGACAAATGTATTAAAGATGACATATAGAGTGACCATGGTGAGTAATAGGTGAGTTTTGGAGACAGACTGCCAGGTTCAAACCCCACTCAGGTACTTCCTAGATATATTATGTTGAGTAAATTATTTAACCTTTATGTTCCTCACTTTTCTCATCTGTAATATGGGGAAATAATAGTATCTACCTCATAATTTTGTGAGGATAAAAAAATCGTAATATATATAAAGAAGTTACAACAGAGACTGGCCTACAACAAACACCTAGTAATTATTAAACATTATTGATTTATTTTTTCAGTTTTTTTTAAAGTGGCGTTTCCAATAAATATAGTGCACTCCCAACTCTAGGATTTCTTTCTTAACCCCAGTGACTCAAATGGGCAAGGCTTTATTGGGACTCTCTCAGAGATTTATACATCTCCCTTATACAGAATAGGTAGTGGTTCAAAGTACTTTTAAAAAAACTTATGTCATTGATATAATAGGCATTAAGAACAGAAGGTAAACCTCTTACAATTCAGTGACATGATACCTTTGTAAATTCATTTCCTTTATCATTCTTAGGTAATGAACCTCAAACACAAACATCTAGAGTTCATTGTCATGAAATGTCCTAAGAACATACACAAAAAATAAAGAATATAAATATATTTTTTCTGTGTGATATGAAAAT
>NW_006921599.1:708615-718473 GCF_000298275.1 Orycteropus afer afer
ACAGGATAAAAATAAGACCCTTCCTCAATATAGAAAAAAAAATATTTTTGTTTCTGTAACCTGGTTTACTTAATTGCCATATTTATTATAATAGTCATTAAGAATTTATTTTTATCCTAGCATTTACTTAGTAGCTAAAAAAACAATTAATACTTTAGCAGGTCAATCTTTGTTTCTAGGACTAATGCTCAAGTAGCTTTATTTACTCGGTTAATTTTTAAGTATAATGAATTTTTCCCAAAAAAATATTCAATGTTACTGGCCATTGTAATAGTGGTGGTAACACTTTACCTCCTTTCTATTTTTTATATTTATTCATTTATTGAGATAAATGTGCCAGATACTGCTGTTAGTTGCTGTAAAGTCAATTCCAACTCATGGTGACCCCATGTTTGCAGAGTAGAACTGCTTCATAGTTTTCAAGGCTGTGACATTTCAGAAGCAGATTGTCAAATCTGTCTTCTGAGGTGCCACTGGGTGGTTTTAAACCACCAATTTTTCATCTAGTAGTTGAGTGCTTAACCAATTATGCCATCCAGGGACTCCTGAAACATAAATGCTGATGGTGCATTCCCAATGCATTTGTTCTGGTTACCTAGTGCCGCTCTAACAGAAAATACCACAAATGAGATGACTTTAACAGGAGTTTATTCTTACAATGTGGAGGCTTTAAGTCTGAGTTCTAAGTGCCGGGTTGTAGAGGCTGGGTGAAAGCCCTTCAACCTTGGGCTTCAGCTCTGCCTCCTGCTCCCCGCCCACTGAAGCTGGAGGCTTTTCTTCACTCAGCTGCTGGCTGCTGAGGCTGACAAACCCAAAGTCGACAAGTAACAAGCCACAGTCCCAATATTACCAAATCACAAGGCAGGCCATTAATTCAGTCCATTAAAAGTCTCGAGATCTGCAGAGCGTGACAAGCTGCTCAACAATGACTTAGCTACATGCAGAGTTCAAGCATGGCATAAGCTAGATACTGTTCCCAAAGCTGCTGCTTATACATAGGAAGACAACCACATCTCTAAAGCAGCTACTCAGCTGCTTGTGGTAGATCCCACCATGGAGTTGAATGCCAGTCTCATCATGGGGAATAACTATCACTAGCTGCCCAGCCACTGAACCAGGCCCAGCCATGTTGACACACAAACTTAACCACCACAGCATGCTTTACCCAACTTGAAGAAGCCATGTGGGAATATATCTTCTACTGCCAGATGACTAATGAATTTGTCTTTGAAGAAGGAAATACAATAGGAATGCTCCTTAGAAGTGAGAATGGCGAAACTTTGTTTCTTATACTTTGTCTCTCATACTTTGGCCAATACCTGGAGAGGGATATCTTGCAGAAAACTGGGGGGTTGGTGAAAAAGAGGAATACCCTCAAGAGATGGATTGACACAGCGGCTGCAACAATGGGCTCAAGCACAGCAAGAATTATGAGGATTATACAGGACCAGGCAGTGTTTCAATCTGTTCTACATAAGGTCAAAACTGACTCGACATCACCTAACAACAGCAATATAAATTTTTTATTATATAAGTATCTAAAAATATTGAAAATTAGTTGCCCATGATACTCGCAAAAATGAGAGAAATTAATTAAGGAGCTCACTGGTCACTCTGGGCTATTGCCTCCTACATTCCTGACTTGGTCCTGGAAGCCTATTTAGACTAAAGTCAACTGACAGTTCTTTGCTAAGATTACACTTCTAAAACTGCCAGATTTTCAACTATTTTGTAAGATTTCAAATATATCAATGCTAATGCTAAGTACTGCTAACCAGTTCAAATCCACGAGCCACAGAGGGAAGATCGGGCAATCTAGTTCTGTAGACATACAGCCTTGGCAACCCAAAGAGGGGTCACTATGAGTCAAATCAACTTGATGGCAGTGAGTGTGGTTTTTTGGTTTTGGTAATGTATAGTACTGGTTTGGTCATTATTCATGAACTGATCAACTATATTAATAACTAGTTAAATTGTTAGTGCAGCCTAAGGATCAAACAGGGGCATTGGTGGTTTGGTGGTAGAATTCTCACCGGCTGTACAAGACATCCAGGTTCTATTCTCAGCCAATGTAATTTAGCATAGCCACCTCTTGTCTGTCTTTGGAAGCTTGGAACAGGTTCTAAAAGAGCTTCCATAATAAGATGGACTAAAAAGAAAGGTATGCCAATCTACTTATGAAAATTAACCAATGAAAATCATATGGATCACAATATCCCAATTCCATTGTGCATAGGATCACCATGAGTCAAGCAAGGGTCAACTTCTTAGCAGCTGAGAACGACAATGATCAAATCAGCTATGCATGTGTTTATCTGTTGGCATTCCATAGACAATGTGACATACACCTATCTTTACAGATTAACTCACAATGTAGAGGAGAGATGAAAGGAGATCAATATATTTCACTCTTTGTAATGAATAATTCTTTATGAGGTAATGATGTCTTATGTACCCTTATTGTCTTAACATCATGATAGAAAAAGAAGCATAAAACTTTTATGTTCTATTCAAAAAAAAAAAAAAAAAAGGGGGGGGGGATTTGAAGTCCTTACTTAAATGATTTGCCCTATGCAAAGCCACAAATTTCTCACATAGTGAAACAAAGGTGTGTCTGACTCCCTGGCTTTTCTGTCTCAGTTGTAAAAATCTTGTCTGCAATCATAATAGGATATTGATTAGCTTGGATGCCATACAAAGCTGAATTGCATTTCTTGGTGGAGCACAAAAGGTCACTGTTTGATTACTCAATAACTTTCTGAATACAAGATATGCTATTTAAAATTATGCTTGAATGATCCAGCTGTGTTATCAGAGGGGAATGAAAGAAATGGTACTTCTTTCATAAAGATAGCTAGGTGAGTAGTTAGATGTTAAATTTTCATTTCATCATTTATTTATGTTTAACAGCATGTCATTTTATATACTAGAAAATGAACTAAGAAATGGAATTTATGAATGTGATTTCTATATGTTACGATCCATGTGATTTCTAATTTATGAAATATGTAATTCATTTGTATTTTAGATATTAATTGAGTTTGTCACTGGGACTCGCTTATATTTAATAGCATCTATTTTCTGAGGTCATAAGAGTAAAGTATTTTGTATTGTAGGAAATGCAAAAAACAAAACAAAACAAAAAAACAGAAAGGTATAAAGAGTATAATAATTTCCCACCAATTCTGATATCCCAGCTATTTTTCTTGCTAAAAACAATATAAGATGTCGTATATTTATGATAATTATTAAAAAAACGAGAAGCAAACCCACTGTCATTGAGTTGATTCTGAATCATATCAACCCCCAATGGGTTTCTAAAGTGGTAAATCTTTACGGAAGTAGGTTGCCCATCTTCCTTCCGTGGAACAGCTGGTGAGTTTGAACTGTCAACCTTCTATTTAGCAATCAAATGCCTTACCCACTATGCCACCATTGTGTAACAGTTTTAAATCTCCTTTTTCCCTTTATATTACATCGGGAATATATTCCTCTGAATAGCTTTTTGATGTTATTGAGTAAGTCCTGATTCATAGTGACCTTATGTACAACTAAGCTATGGTAGTTAAGGTTATGTGTCAACTTGGCTGAGCCTGATTTTGAGTGACTGGGAAATTGGTGGTAGTTATTCCCTATGATGAAACTGACAATCAACTCCATGGTAGAATCTGCTGTGAGCAGCTGAGTAGCTGCTTTAGGCATGTGGTCTGCTTCTCATATATAGAAAAGATTTAAGGAAGGTCTGCAGCTTTTGGTGTGCTTGAATCCTGTGTGTAGCCAAGTCATTATTCAGCAGCCTGCCATGTTGTCTGTCAAACTTGGAATTTTTAATAGACTGGAATCAGTGGCCTGACATGTGGTTTGTTGATATAGAGACTGTATCATTTTGTTTGTCAGCCTTGAGCTCATTAGCCTCAGCAGCCAGCAGCTGCCTGAGTGAAGAGATACATCTAGTGCCAGTGGGCCAGGAGTAAGAGGCAGAGCTGGAGCTCAGGGTCGAGGGGCTTTTACCCAGTCCCTAGAGCCTGGCACTTTGAACTCAGACTTCTAGCCTCCAAAACTGTAAGAGAATAAGCTCCTATCTATTAAAGCCACCTATTTGTGGTATTTTCTGTTAGAGCAGCATGAAGTAACCAAAACAAGAACTAAACACTGTCCTGTGCTGTACCTTCCTCACAGTTGTTGCTATGCTGGAGTCCATTGTGGTGGCCACTGTTCAATCCAATTCATTGAAGGTCTTTCTCTTTTTTGCTGTTGCTCTACCAAGCATGATGTCTTTCTCCAAGGACTGGTCCCTCCTGATAACCTGTCTGAAGTACATGAGATGAAGTTTTACCATTCTCACTTCTAAGGCATAGTCTGGATGTACTTCTTTCCAAACATATTTGTTCATTCTTCTTGCAGTTCATGGTATAGTCAATATTCTCCACTAACATAATAATTCAAATCTATCCATTCTTGTCCATCTTTGTTATTCACTGTTCAACATTCACCTGCATATGAAGTGATGAAAAATACCATGGCTTGGGTTGGGTATGCTTTAGTCCTTAAAATAATATCAATGTTTTCTTAATACTCTAAGCTGGTCTTTTGCAGCAGATCTTTCAGTGTAATAAATCATTTATTTTCTTGACTGCTGCTTCCATGGACATTGATGGTGGATCCAAGCAAAATGAAACACTCGACAACTTCAGTCTTCTCTCTGTTTATCATGATGTTGCTTAATAGTCCGATTGTGAGGATTTTGTTTTCTTTATGTTGAGGTGTAATCCATACTGAGGGCTGTGGTCTCTGATTTTCATTAGTAAGTGCTTCAAGTCATCTTCATTTTCAGCAAGCAAGGTTGTGCTATCTACATTTCTCAGGTTGTTAATGATTCACCCTCCAATCGTGATGCCATGTTCGTCTTCATGTAGTCTTCTCCTCGATTTGTTCATCCAGCATACAGATTGAATAAGTATGGTGAAAGGATACAGCACTGACACATATTTCCTTATTTTAAGCAACTCAGTATTGCCTTTTTCTGTTAGAATGACTGCTTCTTGGTCTATGTCCAAGTTCTGCATGAGCTGAGCACAACAAATTGTTCTAGAATTTCTCATTCTTTGCAATGTTATCCATAATTTGTTCTCCTCCATACAGTTGAATGCCATTTCATAGTCAATAAAACACAAGTAGACATCTTTTTCATATTCTCTGCTTTCAGCCAAGATCCATCTGACATCAGCAATGATAACTCTTTTCCACACATTCTTCTGAATCTGGCTTGGAATTCTGCCAGTTTCCTGTTAATGTACTGCTGCAACATTTTTGAATTATCTTCAGCAAAATGTTGCATGCACTATGAATTATATTGTTAGATAGTATTCACATTCTGTTGGATCACCTTTCTTTGGATTGGGCAGAAATATCGGTCTTGTCCAGTCAGGTTACCACATAGCTAGCTCTCTTCCAAATCTCCTGTCATAAGCAAGAAAGCACCTCAAGTGTTGCATCAGTTTGTTGAAACATCTCAATGGATCTTCTGTCAATTCCTGGGGTCTTGTTTTTTGCCCGGGCTTCAATGCAGCTTAGATTTCTTCCTTCAATATAATTGGTTCTTGATCATATGCTACCTCCTAATATGTTTGAATGTTAACCATTTCTGTTTGTACAGTGACTCTGTGTCTTCCTTCCATTTTCTTTTGATGCTTCCTTCATCACTCAATATTTTACAAAAAAATCCTTCCATAATGCAACCTGGTGCTTGAATTTTTTCCATGCTTCTTTCAGCGTGAGAAATGCCACATGTACACTTGTGTTTTCATATTCTAACTGCACATCTTTGCATATTTCATTATAATACTGTGTTTTATCTCAAGCCTCTCTTTCAGGTCTCTAGTTCAGCTACTTTACTTTATTATTTTTTCCCTTCCATTTAGCATAGTGGCTAAGACACTTGCCTGCTAACCAGACAGCTGGGGGTTCAAACCCACCAGCCACTCCTCGGAAGGAAGGTTGGGCAATCCTACTTCCGTAGTGATACTGCCTCGGAAACCCAAGGAGGGGTCGCTATGAGTTGGGGCCGACTCGACGGCACATAACAACAACAACAACAATGTTCAAAAGGAAATTTCAGAGTTTCTTCTGACATCCATTTTGGTCTTTTTTTTTTTTTTTCCCTTAAAATGAAGTTTTGTTTTCCTCATGTATGATGTTCTTGTTGTCATCCCACAATTCAGCTGGTCTTTGGTCATTAGTTTTCAATGCATCAAATCTATTTTGAGATGGATGCTAAATTCAGTGTTATACTTTGGCTCTCGTGGACTTGTTTTAATTTTCTTCAGTTTCAACTTGAACTTGCATGTGAGTAATTGATGGTCTGTTCTGTAGTCAGCCCCTGGTTATGTTCTGATGGGTGTTACTGACTTTCTCCTTCATCTCTTTCCACAGATATAGTTCGTATGTTGCTGTGTATTCCAGCTGGCAAGGTCCATGTGTATATTTTTCACTTATGTTGTTGAGAAAAAAGCATTTTCAATTAATAAGTCATTGTTGTTGTTAGGTGTTGTCAAGTTGTTCCAACTCACAGTGACCCTATGTACAACAGAATGAAACACTGCCCTATCTTGTGCCAGCCTCATAGTACTGGCTATACCTGAGATCCTTGTGGCAGCAACTGTGTCATTCCATCTCGTTGAGGGTCTTCCTCTTCTTTGCTGACCATCAACCTTTCCAGGCATGATATCCTTCTCCAGGGAATGATCCCTTCTGACAACATGACCAAAGTAGGTGAGACGAAATCTGGCCATTCTCACTTCCAAAGAGCATTCTGGCTACATTTCTTCCAGGATATGTTTGTTAGTTATTCTGATAGTCCATGATAGTTTCAGTATTCTTCTCCAACACCACAACTCAAAAGCATTAACTCTTCTTATTTTTCTTTATTCATTATCCAGCTTTCATATGCATATGAAGCAGTTGAAAACACCATGACTTGGGTCAGGAGCACCTTTGTCTTCCAAGGGACATCTTTGTTCTTCAGCACTTTAAAGCGGTCTTTTGCAGCAGATTTACCCAATGCAATATATCATCTGATATCTTGATTGCTGCTTCCACTGGTGTTGACTGTGGAACCAGGAAATGTGAAATCTTTGACAACTTCAGTCTTTTCTCCATTTATCATGATGCTGCCTATTTGTCCAGTTGTGATGATTTTCAATTTCTTTATGTTGAGATGTAATTCATACTGCAAACTATAGTCTTTAAACTTCATCAGTAAGTGCTTCAAGTCATCTTCACTTTCAGCAAGCAAGATTGTGTCATCTGAATATCTCAGATGAGTCTTCCTCCAATACTGATCTGCATTCTTCTTTATATAGTCCAGCTTCTCTTATTATTTACTCAGAATACAGATTGAATAAATATGATGAAAGGATACAACTCTAATGAACTCCCTTCCTGATTTTAAGCCATGCAGTATTCCCTTGTTCTGTTTGAACTGCAGCCTCCTGGTCCACATACAGGAAGATTTGGCAATCTACTTCTGTAAGGATTTACTACCTTGGAATCCCAAAGTAGATAACTATGAGTTGAAATTGACATGATGGCAGTGAGAAAAAATTATTGGTCTTCTTAAATTCTACCATGGGATCTCCAGTGTCAAATTTCCAACTACTAATTCTTCAACTTTTTTTTCAACTTTCCCATTTCATGAACCAGTAATTGTCAGTGCATGCTTGATGAACTTTAGACTGTAGAAGTTGATAAAATATTATTAAATTATTATTATTAACTGTTAATATTAATAAATTATTGAATATTATCACAACCTTTTTTAGTGTTTGTGTCATATTACAAATTATGAGTACACCATAACATATTTAGGCTGTTAATTGACAATGGTATACCTCCCATATTATCCTGGTCATTTGACTTATTGTTGATTGATGAAAGCCTTGTATGATGGAAGTGGCATTATCCTCTTGGATCCCATTACTCTCTTCTCACATTGTCACTGCATTCCTTCATCCACTTCCCTGTTTCCATTCAGAGTCTCTCTCTATCCAAGGTGCCCTTTTTCCAGCCTGACTCTCACTATCTGCCAACTAAGTATTCTCCTTTCATATGTTGAGCAACTTCAATCTGATTTGGCAAAATAAAGCCATCCCATTGAGTCTGTGGTAAGATGGGCTAACACTACCCTAGTGGATAGATAGAACTCAAAACATATTTACTGAATACACAGATGACTCAGAGAAGGTAAAAAGCTGTGCATGTATGGAGAATGGAGAGTATGAATAGTGGATTTTGAAGAAAGAAGGAAAATGGAGTGTTGTAAAAAATAAGAAGATTGTCACAGAAGGGGGCAGTGGTAACTGTAATAGGGCAAAATCCATGAGAATGGCGATGAGCAGTGTGTGGAACTGTTAGTATCACAATAATATTCTACACCATGGATATCAAAAGAAGGCATCAGGGATGGCAATCCCTGAACACAACTTGGCCTGTGCTATTATACATTAAGACAAAAGATGCTACTTTATTATTTTATTTAAGTTATTGATACTATGATATGCCCATCATTATAGATCATATGGAACACTGGGAGATTGATAAAAGTGCAGAATTGCAAAAAGGGATGGCGATGGACCTTATCTGCTCTGTAATACTCAGAGGTCCTATAACATTTGATTCTGGTCTGGAATCAAACTTTTTAAGAGGGAAATAGGTTATAGAGAAATGACCTTGAAGATTATCAGCTCAGAAGGAACCTGAATAGAATCAATCAGCAAATAGTTACAAGCAGGATTTGAGAAAGGAGAAGACATGATTCTAAAGTACCAAAAAAAAAAAAAAAAAGAGGTTGCCATCATGTTGATTCGAGCTCATGGCTGTCTTATGTATGTCAGAATAGAGCTGTGCTGGATGGCTGATATTTTTGGAAATAGATCACCAGGTCTTTCTTCCAAAGGCCTATTGGTGGACTTGAACTGCCAACCTGTCCATTAGCAACCATACACATTAATTTCTTGCACCACACATTAACAAAATGAAAACTGAGTGATAAGACTTGGGAGTGAGAAGCTGTAGAGATTTTTCAGGTGTCAACAGTTTAGTAGAACTAGAATTTACATTTGAGACACTACGTGAGAGAAGATGAGGCCAGTGATAGGCACAATTCAATAAAGAAGCCCTTTTCATACTATTCTAAGAAACTAGAATTTTATAGTATAGATAATAGAAAGTTACTGACATGAGTAGGACAGAATTCACTTTAACCCAAACCGTGTATATGTACTTTTTTTTTGGTTGTTTTTGTTAGGTGCCACTGAGTTTGCTCCTACTCATAGTGACCCAATGTACAACAGAATGAAACACAGCCCAGTCTTAGACCAACCTCAAAATCCTTGGTGTACATGAGCCTATTGTTGCAGCCACTGTGTCAATTCATCTCGCCAAGGGCCATCCCCTTTTTTACTGACTCTCCACTTTACCAAGCATGATATCCTTCACCAGGGAATAATCCTTTCTGACATTATGACCAAAATAGGTGAGAGAAAGTCTGGCCATTCTCCCTTCAAGAGCATTCCAGTTGCACTTCCTCCAGGACAGATTGTTAGTTTTTCTGGCAGGCCATGGTACTTTCAGTATTCTTCACCAACACCACAATTCAGAAGCATCAACTCTTCTTCTGTCTTCCTAACTCATTATCAAGATTTCACCTGCATATGAGGCAATTGAAAATACCATGGCATGGGTCAGGAGCACCTTAGCCTTCAGAGACACATCGTTCTTCTTCAGCATTTTAAAGAGGTCTTTTGCAGCAGATTTACCTAGTGAAATAAGTACTCCGATTTCTTTCTTTTTTTTTTTTTT
>NW_006921599.1:718938-719420 GCF_000298275.1 Orycteropus afer afer
TTCCACATTGTTCTCCCTCTCTATCAAGGATCTCCTACATAGATCCCCTTCCAAGTGGATGACAGTGGTAGCTGGGCACCATCTAGTTCTTCCGGTCTCATAGTTGTATAGGCTGCAGGTCGGATGGTGTACCAGTCACTAGGACTAATTGTTTCCATGGATTTTGTTTTTCTTCATTCTTCTTTGCTCTGGATGAGGAGAGACCCATCATTGCATCTAGATGGCAGCTTGCTACCTTTTAAGATCCTAGTTGCTACTCGCCAAAGTAGGAAGTGGAACAATGTTTTGTATAGTATGTTGTGCCAATTGGGCTTGATGTCCCCTGCTACTATGGTCCCAAGTCCGCAGGTTCAACTACTCAGTCCCTCTGGGTAGCTGGCTGTGACCAAGCAGTGACAACAAACTTGCCCTTTGTCAGCTTTACTTTACACCTGGGAATTCTGATCATTCGCATAAACTTATAGGACCACTGTCTGCCAACC
>NW_006921599.1:734789-739848 GCF_000298275.1 Orycteropus afer afer
TTCCAAAATTCTTCTAAGGTTTTTTTCTGTGTTTTCTTTGGTCTGTCTCTCAATCCTTTGAAGATACCTAAAGATAATTCTTTTGAATTCCTCATCAGAGAGTTCCAATGCTGCTGCTTCCTCAGAGATGTGTTCTGCATCTGTAATCTGCTCCCTTGTTTCTACCACTTTATCCTGCTTCTTTGTGTGGTGTACTCTGATTTCTTGACTGCTGCATCCATGGGTGTTTAGTGTGAAACCAAGTAACATGAAATCTTTGACAACTTTAATCTTTCTCAATTTATCATGCTGCTGCTTATTGGTCCATTTGTGAGGGTTTTTGTTTTCCTTATGTTTTGGTGTATTCCATAATGCAGGCTGTGTCTTTAATCTTCTTCAGTAAGTGCTTCAAGTTATCTTCACTTTCAGCAAGCAAAGTTGTGTCAACTAATATTGCAGGTTGTTAATGAGTCTTCCTCCAACTGGATGACACATTCTTCTTCGCAGAGCCCAGCTTCTAAGATTATTTGCTCAGCATAGGATGACTATGGTGAAAGGATACAATCCTGACACACCCCTTCCTGATTTTAAAGTATGCTGTATCCCCTTGTTCTGCTCGAATAACAACTTCTTAGTCTATGTACAGGTTCTTCATGAGCATAATGGAATTCCTATTCTTCTCAATGTTATCCATAATTTGTTATGATCTACACAATCAAATGCTTTTCCATAGTCAATAAAACATAAGTAAATATCTTTGTGATATTCTTTGCTTTCAGTCAAGATCCATCTGACATCAGCAATGATATCCATTGATCCACATCCTCTTCTGAATCCAGCTTGGATTTCTGGAAGTTCCCTGTCAATATACAATTGTAACTCTTTTTGAATTATCTTCAGTAAGATTTTACTTGCATGTGATATTAATGATATTGTTAGATAATTTTCACATTCTGTGGGATCACTTATCTTTGGAATGGGTAAAAATATGGATCTCTACCAATCAGTTGTTCAGGTAGTCATCTTTCAAATTTCTCAGCATAGACAAGTAAGTGCTTTCAACATGGCATCCATTTGTTGAAACGTTTCAATGGGTATTCCTTCAATTCCTGGAATCTTGTTTTTCATCAATTCCCTCAGCATAGCTTTGACTTCTCATTTCATTGCCATCTTTTCTTGAATGTATGCCACCTCCTGAAATGGGCAAACATCAACCAATTCTTTTTGTTACAGTAACTCTGAATATTCCTTCCATCTTCTTTTGATGTTTCCTGTGTCATTCAATATTTTCCTATTGACTCTTTCAATATTGTAAGTCAATACTTGAAATTTTCTTCAGTTCTTTCAGCTTGAGAAATGCAGAGCTTTTTCTTCCTTTCTGGTTTTCTAACTCCAGATCTTTGCACATTTTATTATAGTAATTGGCTTTGTCTTCTTGAGCTGCTGTTTGAAATCTTCTATTCAGCTATTTTATCTCGTCTATTCTTTGTGTGTGTGCATGTGTGTGTGTGTGTTTTGGGTGAATTTACACAGCAAATTCACTTCCCATACAGCAGTTCACACACACTTTGTATCATGGTATTGACTAAAATTTACCCCAATACAACAGCTCCTCTCCCACTTCCTCCTGATAGTAACCTCTTTCCTGTGTCCATCTATCCATGAACTCCTGCCCCGTGAGCTGTCTCCTTGTGCATAAACAGGCTTTCTTTCTCCCATTATTGTTGTCTCTAAGGAGTGTATCTACCTCAGGTAAATGTTAAACTTCTATGCCTATCTTTTGTTTGGCTGGAAGCCACAGATGTGGGTTCAATTCAAGACCTTAAGGGCAGTTAGGGCCTATAGTCTCAGTGGTTCCACCAGGCTCTATCAGACCAGCATATCTGGTCCCCCCTTCTTTTTGTTTTTTATCCCAAATGATTTTGAGTTTTGTTCCACATTGTTCTCCCTCTCTATTCAGCATCTCCTACCTAGATCCCCCTCTAAGTGGTTGACAGTGGTAGCCAAGCACCATCTAGTTCTTCTGGTCTCATAGTCATATAGGCTGTGGATCACATTGTGTACCAGTCACTAGGACAAACTCTTTCCATGAAACTTTGGTTTTCTTCATTCTTCTTTGCTCTGGATGAGGAGAGACCCATCATTGCATCTAGATGGCTCCTAGCAAACTTTTAAGATCTCAGTCACTACTCACTGAAGTAGGAGGTGGAAAAATGTTTTGTGTGGTATGTTATGCCAATTGAGCTTGATGTCCCTTGTGACAATGGTCCCAAGCCCACAAGTTCAACTACTCGCTCCTTCTGGGTAGTTGGCTGTGGCCAAGAAGTAACTACTAACTTATCCCTTGTCAGCTCTACTATACACCTGGGAATTTTTACAGAACATACAAATACACTTGTAGAGCCATTGTCTGCCAACCCTATACATGGTCTTGTGTACACTCCTCGCTGCATAGATATACCTAATAGTTCACCCATCTGTCCATCCCTATACCCATGTTTGCCTTCACTAACAATGCCATACTGTAGATGCAAAAATGTTCATCTTTGTTATCTGCACCTCCCATGTACCTCTCTATGTCTTCCTCTTCCTCAGAGCTGCCATGTTGATCACTCACATTTGGTACATTGCCCTTCTCTTCACCCAAATCAATTCTTATCTCTACCTATCTAACAGTGTTTGCTACCTTACACTCCCACTCCTGGTAACCAACAAAGAAAATTTCCTTTCTTAGATAAACCTTTCCTTAACTTTTACAATCACGGACTAATACAATATTTGTCCTTCTGTGATGGACTTATTTCACTCAGCATAAAGTCCTCCACGTTATGCCCTGGCTAAGACTTCCAGTACAATGTTGAGTAGAAGTGGTGATAGAGGGCATCCTTGTCTGGTTCCTTTTCACAAGGGGAATGGTTTCAGTCTCCCTCCATTGCGAATAATGTTGGTTGTTGGTTTTGCATAGAAGCCCTATATTATGTTGAGGAATGTCCCTTCTATTCCTATTTTGCTGAGAGTTTTGATCAAGAATGGGTGTTGAATTTTATCAAATGCCTTTCTGCATTAATTGATATGATCATGTAGTTCTTTTCCCTTTTTTATTTATGTGGTGGATGACATTGATTGTTTTGCTAATGTGGAACCATCCTTGCATACCTGATATGAACCCCACTTGGTCATAATGAATGATTTTCTTAATACATTGTTGGAGTTTATTGGCTAGGATTTTGTTGAAGATTTTTGCATCTATATTCATGAGAGGTATTGGTCTACAGTTTGGCTTTTGAGTGATGCCTTTGCCTGGTTTTGGTATCAAGGTTATGCTTGCTTCATAAAATAAATTTTGGAGGATTCCATGCTTTTCTATATTTTGGAATAGTTTGAGGATTGCTATCCATTCTTTGAATGTTTGGTAGAGTTCTCTGGTGAAGTCGTTTGGGCCAGGATATTTATTTTGTTGGTATTTTTTTTATGACTTGCTCAATTTCTTCTTTTGTTACGGATCTGTTCAACTTTTCTGCATCAGTCTGCATTAGTTTAGGTAAGTAGTGTGTTTCTAGAAATCTGTACATTTCTTCCAGATTTTCAAATTTGTTGGCTGGAGTACAGTTCTTTATAGTATCCTGATATTATCCTTTCTATTTCAGTTGGTTCTATTGTGATGTGGCCCATTTATTTCCTTATTCTTGTTGTTTGCATTCTCTCCTTCTTTTCCTTTGTTAAATTTGTCAGTAGTTTGTCAATTTTATTAAATTTTTCAAAAAACCAACTTCTGGTCTTTTCAATTTTTTATTTTGCCCTTCTATTTTCTGTTTCTTTGATTTCTGCTTGAATCTTGATTATTTCCTTTCTTCTGGTGACTGTAGGCTTTTCTTACTGTTCTTTTTCTAATTGTTAGAGATGTTGATTTAAAGTGTTGATTTTGGCTCTTCCTTCTTTTCTGATGTGTGCATTGATTGCTATAAATTGGCCTCTGATTACTGCTTTTGCTGTGTCCCAAATTTTGGTATGTTGTGTTATCATTCTCATTTGATTCAAGGATTTTTTTAATTTTATTTTTTTTATTTCTTCTCTTACCCAATCTTTCTTAAGGAGGGTGTTGTTCCAGTTTCCATGTATTGGCTCTTTTTCCGTTGATCTTCCTTTTGTTGATTTCTAATTTGATAGCATTATGATCTGAGAAGATGCTTTGCAATATTTCAATGTTTTTAAATTTATAAAGGCTTGCTTTATGACCTACCTATGGTTGATTATGGAAAATGTTCCATGTGCACTGGAAAAGAATGTACATTGTGCTGCTGTTGGTTGAAGTGTTCTGTACATCTCTATAAAGTCAGTTGGTGGATTGCATTGTTTAGGTCTTCTGAATCTTTTTTGAGTTTCTTTCCAGTTCTTTTGTCTTTCATTGAAAGTGGTGTATTAAAGTTTCCTACTATAACTGTGGAGTCATCTATTTGCCTTTTCAACTCTTTTAAAATATGACTTATGTATTTTGAGGCTCTTTTATTGGGTCCCTTCTTGTTCAATTGATCATTTAATCATTATATAATGTCTTTCCTTTTCTCTCATGGTGGTTTTTGTCTTAAAGTCAATTTGATCAGAAATAAATATTGCCACTCCTGCTGTTTTACGGTTGTCATTTGCTTGACATATCTTCTTCCAACCTTTGATTTTTAATCTGTTTTTGTCTTTGCTTCTACAGTATATCTCTTGTAGACAGCATGTTGAAGGGCTTTGTTTTCTTATCCAATCTGCAACTCTTGGTCTCTTGAGTGGTGAATTTAATCCATCAACATTCAATGTGTTTGTTGTAAGCTTATTTTACTTTGGATATGTCCATAGCTGTGTTTTCTGGGTAATGTAATCTTGTGTATTAATGGTCTGTTGTTGTTTGCTATTTTTGGTTCTCTTCTGTAAAGAATCCCTTTAGTATATCTTGTAAGGTTGGTCTGGTTTTAACAAATTCCTTTAGTTTCTACTTATCTGGAAATCTCCTTATTTCACCATTGTATTTGAGGGATAATTTTGCTGGGTATATAATTCTTGGTTGAAAATTTTTCTCTTTCAGGGTTTTATATAT
>NW_006921599.1:740113-786176 GCF_000298275.1 Orycteropus afer afer
GACATGTAAGTTATTCCTTTTCATGGTATCCCACATGAACCTTAGGCTTTCTTCATTTTGTTTTGATCTTTTTTCTGATTGATCCCTTTCCAAGGAATTATTCAGGTATTTGTCTTCTATCTCATTAATTCTGTCTTCCATTGCATCAATTCTACTCCTCTGGCCTTTCAGTGTGTCATCTATTTCTGACAATTTAGTATTAATCTTCTGGATTTCTATCTGTAGATTTTGAATAATTTACAATTTTTCATTTATTTTGTCATTTTGTTCTTGTATTTTCTTCTGAATTCTTCTAGGGTTTTGTCTATTTTCCCTGATCTGTCTCTCAATCCTTTGAAGATACTTAAATACAATACTTTTGAATTCCTTATCATGGTGTTTCAATGCTTCTTCTTCCTCAGGGATGTGCTCTGGGTCTGAATCCTGCTCCCTTGTTTCTACCACTTTATCTTGCTTCTTTGTGTGGACTGTGATGGTCTATTGTCTCTGAGACATTGTGGCATTGTTGTATTTAGATCTCTGTTAACTGTTTGTGAAGAGTAGCTAAGGGTGAGGGAGGATCTTCTTGGTGATTGGTTATCATTGGACCATTGGTGGAGAAGGAAGTGGTGGCTCTCACTCAGTAAGTGAAGCTACAGGTGTGGGTGTAGTTGTGTCATATGGGGACTGTTGCTGTCTCCCACTCAGTTAGACAAAAAGAACAATTGAATAACTATTAAAAAAGTAAAAGCAAATGGACAAAAAACACACCATATAATCACCCAGGAACAGTAATCAAAAATAGAAAAAGAGGAAAAAAAAAAAAAAAACCTCACAATATCTGGGGAGAGGGCAATAAGTGAAAAAAAGTAGAGAAAGATAATAATGAAGGAAAACATGGAAAAAATGCAAAAAGAAAGATAAGAAACAGGGTTAACCATGAGAAAAGGAAAAATATTGGAACCAGGAACAGGGAAAAGAAAAAAAAAGCTGAAAACTAGAATCTGGGAAGGGAAGAATAAAAATTAATAATAATAAAAAGGACAAAAGTAATGATAATGATAGAAGTTTTAAAACAGACAAAACAAACTAAAAAAAAAAAAAAAGGAAAAAGGAAAAAAATTGTTGCAGGGCAAGGCAGAGCACACAGGCTCTGTCCAGGCACACAGATTGGAAAGGAATTCTTGCTGGTGCAGAAGGTAGGTGGGAGTAAGTGATAGCTGTACCTCCATTCATCAAGAGGGTGTCAGATATAAGTTGCACCATTCTAGTCATCTACATCTGGAATGTCCTTGTGGTTCTGGATAAGTGGAGCCTGTTCTTAAGTCCCTGGAATTTGGGAGAATGCTGTCACTTTAAATATCCAAAATAGTGAAACAACTTGTAAACATTCAAAATGGCTGCACCATCCAGACAGGCAAAAATCCACAGCTCAATCCTCCTTCCTCTTCGCTGCTTCTCCTTTTATTCCCCAGCCACCAGAGCAGTCCTCCATGCAGTCCCTGGCTAGCAGGGCTGATTTTTAGATTAATTCTTAGGTCTTAACACCACCTGGCAATATCCAAGCTATCTGTACTGCTAGAGCACAGCTCCTTATATCTCCTTTTTTGGTGTTTTCATGCAAATTCTTCTGCTAGTTGGAGTTTAGTCCACTTCTATACACTTCTCTTCAAAGCTCAGGGATCCAAGATTATCTTCTGTATCTGTGTTAATTGATTGCCCTTTTCTTTGTTGAAGAGGGTCTATGCAGTCTTTCTGTCTATTCTGCAATCTTACCAGAACTCCTAGCTTGTCAATTCTTCCATTTGCTTTAGCTACTCTCCGTTCAAGAGCAAGTTTCAGAGTCTCTTCTGACATCCATTTTGGTCTTTTCTTCCTTTCCTGATTTTCCAATGACTTTTTGCTTTCTTCAGGGATAATATTCTTGATGTCATTCCACAATTCATCTAGTTTTCAGTCATTGGTGTTCAAAGTGTCAAATAAATTCAGATGAAATATAATCAAGGTAATATTTTGGCTTCCATAGACTTGTTTTAATTGTCTTCAGCTTCAACTTGAGCTTCCATATGAGCAGTTGATTGTGTGTTCCACAGTCAGCTACTGGCCTTGTTTTGGCTGAAGATATTGAGCTTCTCTGTTGCCTCTTTCTGCAGATGTATTCAATCTGATTCGTGTGTATTCCATCTGGCAAAGTCCACGTGTATAGCTGTCATTTATTTTGGTGAAAAAAGGAATTTGCAATGAATAAGTCATTGGTCTTGGAAAATTCTGTCATGTGATTTCCAGCATCATTTCTATCATCAAGGCCATATTTTCCAATTACTAATGATTATTTTGTGTTTCTAACTTTTGCATTCCAATCAACAGAAATAATCAAAAAATTTGTTTGCATGTTTGGTCAATTTCAGACTGTAGAAGTCAGTAAAATTGTTCAATTTCCTTGTTTTTGGTTTTGATAGTTGGTGTGTAAGTTTGAATAATAGCAATATTAACTGGTCTGCCTTGTAGGCATATGGATATTATCCTATCACTGACAGCATTGTACTTCAGGATAGATCTTGAAACATTATTTGTAATGATGAATGCCATTTCATTCCTCTTCAATTTGTCATAATCAGCAGAATAGACCATATGGTTGTCTGATTCAAAAATGGTTGAAACCAGTCCATTTTTGCTCACTAATGCCTAGGTATCAATCTTTATGCATTCCATTTCTTTTTAGACAACTTCTAATATTCCTAGGTTCATGCTTTGCATATTCCATGTTCCTATTATTAATGGTTGTTTGCAGCTGTTTCTTCCCATTTTGAGTCAAGCCATGTCAGCAAATGATGGTCTCAAAAGCTTTATTCCATCGTGTCATTAAGGTCGACTCTACTTTGAGAAGGTAGCTCTTCTCCATTAGTAATTTGAGTGACTTCTGACCTGAGAGGCTTGTCTTCTGGTATTATATCAGGCAGCACTCATCTGCCAGTTTGTCATACTGTGGTGGCTTGCATGTTGCTGTGAGGCTGGAGGTTATACTACCAGTATTTCAAATACCAGTGGGGTCAGCCATAGTCTACACATTTCAGTGGAGCCTTCTAAGACTAAGACAGGCTCAGAAGAAGGAGGGGGCCATCCACTTCTCAAAGAACTGACCAGTGAAAACCTTATGAATAGCAGTGAATGTGTTATTCTATAGGGATCATGAAATACAAGTTTAAATGGACCAAAAAACAAAACTAAGAGACCAGTTAGAAGTCCCTTGTAATAGGCCTGAAAAATATCTTAAAAGCTTAATCTAAGTAGTGATAATGGGTATGGAGAAGTGCAACCAATTAAAAGGTATTTTGAAAATAAAATAATTTACTATTAGCATCATTTGATAATATTGGGCATTACAGATATGTAGAATTTGATACTGTACTGAAAATTCTTTGTTTGATGACCCTGAAAACATTAGACAACAATTGAGATGGGGAGCACAAGATTAAGAACAGGATTTTGGGGAATGATTTGATTTATTCAACTTTGGACTTATTTACTTTTAAGTGCTTTGCAACTTTTAAATACTTAAACCAGTCAGGTAGCTGGATATAAAGATCCATATCTCAGAAAATGATTCTGTTTAAAGATATAAATCAAAATATATCTAGATATAAATTAAAGCTAAAATCATAATTTTGTTTTTGGAGGATTATTGGGGAAAATCAGTCTGACTACAAAAAAGCAAAAGAAATAACATGTTTTAAATGGTGGGCAAGGAGGAAGAACTCATAAAGAAAGAAGGGAAGGAGTGGTGACAAATTTGAAGAATCAAAAAGTCTGATGCCATAAGTCAATGGAATAGTTCCAAGGAGGACAAAATCAACAGCAGTAGTGTACATCATAAAATCCACACATAGCAGGATACAAATTGAAAATGCCTATTTGATTTGGGAACTAAGTGATCACTGATTATCTTAAAGATATTGTTGGTCATCAGATGGGAAGCAATAGATTAATGATGCTAAATGTTGACTACTCTTTTGAGATAGGAACAATGGTAGAATTTTCACCTTTCATGTGAGATATCCAAGATCAATTCCTGGCCAATGTACTTAATGTGCTGCTACCACCCATCATTCAGTGGAGTCTTGTGTATTGTTATGATGTTGAAGAAGTTTTAACAAAGCTTCCAGACTAAGATGGTCTAGGAAGAAAAGCCTAATGTTCTTCTTCCAAAAATCAGCCAGAGAAAACCCTATAGATGACAATGGTCTGACCTTATGTGCCTAGGGTTGCCATGAGCCATAGGCTAACTCGATGGCAGTTAAAAACAACTTTTGAAAAGTGTTCCTCCTCCTCTGTCCATTTTTTGAGAAGTTTCACTGAGATAAAGAGCACAGAAATGCATAACTTGAAGGGAATATAATGAAGATAACAGTGTTAGTTGTATGGCTTTTTTTGTATATTTTGACCCATCTTTATACTCTGAAGCATAAGATCTAGCAGAAATGATCATGGAAAAAGGGCCAAAATCCATTAAATGATGAAGAGTTTGTCTGTTTAGCAGATTGTGCTGGCAAAACCAGATATCCATTTGCAGAAAAATGAAACAAGATCTGTACCTCAAACCAAACAAAAAAACTAAATCCAGAAGGATTGAAGACTTAAATATGAACCCTAAAACTGTAAAGTTCCTCAAGGAAAAACTAGGGACAATATTAGGGTCCTGAATATATAGCATAAATAGACTATCAAGTCTATCCCAAAATGCACAAATAGCAGAAGAGAAACTAAATGAATGGGATCTTCTAAAAATTAAATTTTTATGTGCTTCCAAATACTTCTCCAAAGAGTCAAAAGAGAACCTACAGATTGGGAAAGAATATTCAGCAATGATGTATCTGAAAAGGGACTTTTCTCTTAAATTTATAGAAAACTCTAACACCTCAACAACAAAAAGACAAATAACCAGTTAACATTTGTCAGAAGACACACATAGACAGTTCACTGAAGGGAATATTCGGGTGGCCAACCAACACATGAAGATAATGTTCACAATCATTAGCCATTAGAGAGATGCAAATCAAAACAACAATGTGATACCATCTTGACCCACCACTAGTAGCAAAGATCAACAAGACAGAAAATAACAAATGCTTGTGAGGAGAGATTGGGACTCTCATATACTGCTGGTGGGACTATCATATGATACAACCACTGTGGAAAGAAATATGGTGATTCCTTAAAAAGTTGGAATTAGAAATACCATTTGACCTAGCCATTCCATTACTAGGTATATATACTGAAGAAATGAGAGCTAGGACAAGAACAGATATATGCACAGCCATGTTCATCGCAGCACTATTTACAATAGCCAAAAGATAGAAACAACTGAGGGGCCTGTTTAAGTTACCAAGTGCTGCTCTGACAGGAATATACCAAAAATATGATGGCCCTAAAAATAGGAGTTTATTCTTACAATTTGGAGGCTTTAAGTCTGAGTTCAAAGTGCCAGGCTCTAGGGGCTGGGAGAAAGCTCCTCAACCTTGGGCTTCAGCTCTGCCTCCTGCTCCCAGCCCACTGAAGTTGGAGGCTTTTCTTCACTTAGCTGCTGTCTGCTGTGGCTGACAAGCCCAGAGTTGCCAAATAATAAGGCACAGTACCAATATTACCAAACCACATCATGGCAGGCCATTGCTTCAAGTTCATTAAAAGTCCCAAGATCAGCAAAGCATGGCAGGCTGCTGAACAATGACTCATCTACATGCAAGGTTCAAGCGTGCCATAAGCTAGAGACCACTCCCAAACCTGTTTCTTATATACAGGAAGCACATAAGCAAAGCAGCTACTCAGCTGCTCCAATATATTCCACCATGGAGTTAATTATCAATCTCACCATGGGGAATAACTACATTCAGCTGCCCAGCCACTGAACCAGGCCCAGCCAAGTTGACACATAAACTTAACCACCACAGTGTGCATCAACAGAAGAAAGGATAATCCAACTATGCTACACACACACAATGGAATACTATCCAACCCTAAATAATAACTTAGAATCTGCAAAATACCACATAATGTGGATGAAGTTAGAGGATGTTATACTGAATGAAATAAGTCAGTCACAGAAGGACAAATATTGTACTAGTCCACTAATGTAAAAAATCAAGGAAAAGTTTATATATGGAATGAAACTCTTTTTTTGGTTACCTGGGGTGGGAGGGGAGGAGAGGGAACACTGTTAGATAGGTAGAGACAAGTATTGATTTGGGTGAAGGGAAGGGCAATGTACCAAATGTTAGCAATCAACTTGGTGGCATTGAGGAAAAGGAAAGCATAGAGAGGTACATGGGAGGTATAGACAACCAAGATGAACTCTTTTGCACATACAGTATTGGATTGTCAGTGATAGCAAACATTGATGTGGTGGATAGGTGAGTGTACAGGCTGAATGATCAGGTTTGTCTTGCAGTGGGTAGTGTGTCCATGACCATGTATAGGATTGGCAAATGATGTTTCAATAAGCATATTTGTATGTGTTGTAAGAATGGCCAGGTATATATAGTAGAGCTGACAAGAGACAAGGTTGTGGTGACTTCTTGGCCACAGCCAGTACCTGGAGAGAATGAGTAGTTGGACCTGGGGGCTCAGGATCATGGTTTCAGGGGACATCAAGTTCATTGGCATTATGTATTATACAAAAACATTGTTCCACATCCTACTTTGGTGAGTAGCAACTGGGATCTTAAAAATTTATAAGTGGCCATCTAGATGCAACAATGGGTCTCTCCTCATCCAGAGCAAAGAAGAATGAAGAAAACAAAAGATGCATGGAAATAGTTAGTCCAAGGGATTTTTAGCCTATATGACCATGAGACCAGAAGATCTAGGTGTCCAGCTACCATGTCAACCACTTAGAGGGGAATCTATATAGAAGATCCTGGACAAAGTGGGAGAAAAATGTGGACCAAACTCAAAATCATGAAAAAAAAAAAAACAGATGAAGTTTGCTGGTCTTACAGAGCCTGGTGAAACCTCTTAGACTATGGCCCCCAGCTGCCCATCAGGTCTGGAATTGAACTCACTCCTGTGGCTTCCAGCCAAATAATAGACAGGCATATGGGCTGATCATTTACAGAGAGGGAAGGCTGAAGGTAATGTGGATTAACTGAAGAAAGAAATGACCCAAAGTGCGGAACGTGAGGTTGACCTTAAATAGAAATCTGAAGAACACACCTTTTCCAAACCCTGTCTCTATGTTTTAATTTAGTTTAGCTCCTCCTCACAGGTATATTTGTATATGTGTGTTGGAGTATGTGTTCAGAAAGTTCTTCTTTTTTTCCTTTGTCAATGATCTGAACAAAAAGTTTTATTTACTTAGTGACCTAAGTTCTCAGCTGTGAATCTCCAGATCCAGCTGGGAAAAAAAAAAAAGGAAAGAAAGAAATCTTTATAGTTTTTGTTTAAAGTAAGTCATAAGAAAAAATAATAACAAAAAAACTAAAGATAAGTTTTATTCTTTTATCAATATAATTTATTATTATTATTTATTATTTATTATTTATTTATTTTTTTGGCTATCCCATATCAAACTCTCAGGCTTGGCACCTTCTCCTTCTAAAAAAAAAATTTTTTTGAGTTTTTTTTAAGGAGGAGATGGTGCCAAGCCCAGGAGTTTGATATGGGATCCACACCACAGCCATAGAGTCAAGTCCTACTCATAGCGACCCCTCCTTGGTTTTCCCAGGTGGTATTACTATGGAAATAGATTGCCCAACCTTCCTTCCAAGAAAAGACTGGTGGGTTTGAACCACCAGCCTTCTGGTTAGCAGTCAAATGTCTTAGACATTATGGCACCAGAGTACACTTGCTTTAATAATTAAATATTCTACATGATTACACAGTGTTGGTTTAGTTCACCCTTAACTTTCTGTTGATAGTATTTATGTAGCTTGAATTAAAGAACTTGATTCAGTATTGTTTAGAAATTTATCTGAACTTGATTGAGTCTATTGAATTCATTTTCCTTGTGATTGGTAGACAAAATAGAAAAAAAGCAGGTCTTCCCAAATAGTATTTATCTAGCTCTGGGAAATTAGACTGAACTTTATTGAGATTTTTAAAACAGTATTTTTAATCACACATGTAATACGTGAATTTATTTTCACAATTTTTTTTTTCATTTTTAATGAGCCACATGCATACTCAAAAAATACTCAACTACTAGTCAAAACGTAGCAGTTGAAACTTACCCAGAAGGACCTCAGAAGACCCTGACTATCTGCTTTGGAAAAGACACAGCCTTGAACACCTTATGGAGCATGATTCTACTCTGACTCACATAGGATCACCATGAGTCTGAATTGACTCTACAGCAACTAACAACAACGACATTCAGTTTTTACTAAGAAGTCCTTTTAGGTTAGACCTTTAGATAGATATAATGCTTTCCTCTGTACAAAGGTATAGTGGTCTGTGCCTTCCTACTATGGTTTTCTCCCTTTCTCATGTTTGTCTATAACCCTCTTTTTAAAGCTTTTGGCTAGAAAAATCTAGCAATTTAACTGAGTTTCTATAAATAGATTAAATAGTTGGTGTACATAATGGTGTGTACGTTCATGAATATATGTGGAATTCAGTGTTTCTGAGAAGAAAATATACGTGTCTATAAAGAAAGACTCTAGTCAATACGGGATTAAAATGCCCAACATGTCCAGAATCCTCACACTTAACTTCTTTCTGCCCAACTTGTATAAATTTTTCATCAGATCTCTTTCTCTAAAATGATTTAACATGTCCTTCAGTATTGTCATTACAAAACTATGCTAGTCACATCTGACTAAAGATATTTTCCAAATTCATTGGTGAGAAACAGCATAGTATATTATAATTATATGATGTAATAAGAAAAACTCAGTTTCATTTCACTTATTTATGTAGTTGAATTGACTCTTCAATTTGGACAATGTCTTTTCCCTGTTGCTTAATTAAATATTTTCACTATAATATTCATTGTGACAATACCATCTTTTCTTGAGAGGACATACTAATTTTTATATCCTTTTGTTGTAGCATTATCACATTATTTAATAATTACCATTCACAAATTTATCTTGTCAACTGAACTGTGACTTATCAAGAACAGGTATTATGATTTATTCATATTTGTCTCCTCATCAACTAGCCAAATGGAAAATGTTTTACAACTGCCCTCTTGCTCCTTTAGTTTCTAATATAAAATTAGATAATTTGGAACTCAAAAGAGTAAGAATAGATGAATCTGTATAATGGAAAGTAACAGCCAGAGAGGAATTGAGCCAGGGCACAAGGACCAACCATGTTCAAGGAAAAATGAAAGTTAAATACAGAGATAAACCATATCCATTTGTCAATTCCAAACAGCAAGTGTGAAACCAATAACAAGAGCAAAAACAAGAGAACAAAAATTAGGTAAATGCAACAACAAAACAAACAGAGTCAAAAAATTTCAATATCTGTAGGGTACAGGTGCATGAGATTGTTTGAAGAGTATCATTTAGGTATATCTCATACACAAAACAAAATATAAACATGGAGGAAGTGATGACACTCCAGTTTGTTAAGATATGTAAGACTGATTGGCATAATTTATAGGACTACAATGCTATCTTCCAATTTCATAAATGATAATATTTGTTACTTGAGACACTGTCATGATTTAAGCTTATTTGCCAAAGGTGTTATGGAAAATTATGTATAAACTTAATAATATCCAACATTGATTTGGATACTTGTGCCTTGCAGATAATAAAGAACAGATATATATATATATATTGTTGTTGTTGTTGTTATGTGCCATCGAGTAGGCCCCGACTCGTAGCGACCCCTCCTTGGGTTTCCGAGGCAGTATCACTACAGAAGTAGGATTGCCCAACCTTCCTTCCGAGGAGTGTATATATCATTATTGATTGTACTTCAAAAATAAGAAAGCATCAACAAATATATAAACAATGGAAATGTCAACAAATACATAAATTATATAAGTGAGTAATATATTTGCAAAGATGCATTTAGAGGTCATTCATTGATTGGTCTGAGTCATGAGAAGGTATGTTGTCAGTGTCATTTTCTCTGTCCCTCCAACAGGAAGGCTAAGCCATCAATGAGCTTCTTTGGATTGATTTATTCAAGGTTTCATAAAGAAAGAGATGAGACTTCAGGAACTGTTTAAGTAATTGGTGGGAAAGTTTACAGAACAAGGGTACATTCCTTCCATAGATGATCAGGGAACTGGGAAGGAGTGGGAATAAAAGACAAAAGACTTCACCTGAAAGGAATAGAGATGATGGAGAGTGAGAGGGGAATAAGAAATTCCATATACATTTAAACCAAACCAAACCAAGCCCACTCCTATCAAGTAAATTCTGACTTAGAGAGATCCCCATTGGGTTTCCAAGGCAGTAAATCTTTATGGAAATAGATTGCTCAGCCTTCCTTTCATGGAGAGGCTGGTGAGTTTGAACAGCCAACCTTGTGCTTAGGCACTGTGCCACCAGATCATGTACATTTAAATGCCATAAAATGTCTTTATTCTACAAAGACAATAGGTCAATTATTTTACACAGTGGGGTACTGTATTTTTTAAGCAAATAACGTGTTGTTTTGCATTCTGTGTAACCCCTACATGTTATTTTCATAAGCATTATTTTCATATTTACATAATTTTTTTTATATATTGATGACTTCAATTTCAATTATTTTTCTGTCCAACAAATTAAATGTTAAGTCTTTGTCTTGGTGCCTATTGATGTGCAGATTTGCTTCCCAGCAGAAGACCCTCCCCAGCATACCCTCAAGTTTCTAAATCAGCCCCTCACCTGGCAGGATTCCTTCCCTGATTGTACACTTCTTTCTCTGATGCAGGAAGAAATCACATTTTCTGCCCCAGAAACAGCAGTCATGCATATTCTGACTGGCCAGCTACTGTGCTCTGGACATTTGAATCTTCCATCCATATGACATAGAGCAAGCCTGAGAGCTGTGGACTCAGAGGGGTTGTCTGTCCCTTACTCAAACTAGACAAATCTGACTGGCCACCCAGAAGCTTGCAGGACTGGATAGTTGGCTCCTACACCTGCACTGTCTGGCCACTAATCTTCACATGGGACTGGTACTGTGGGATCTGGGTGTGTGAGGCCTATAGCTCCTGCTGTCATGGGACCAGCCTATGATCACAATGTGGCAGCCCCATGTGCAGCCCTCCACCCATATCTGGTAAAATGTACCAAGCACAGACTGGCTATAAGGAACTCTAGCACTTTTCAGGCTCAATCATAAACTGTCCCAGAACAAACACACAGTTTCAATAGTTTATTTTCCTATTACTGTAGTACTACCAAACTTGATCCATGACTTTTGACCAAGGTTTATACCTTTATTATGAATCTGGTCAAAAGTAATATTTTTGGTATATTGAATGAGCAAAGATGTCACTTTGAAGACTAAGATGTGCCTGACCCACGCCATGGTATTTTCAATCGCTTCATATGCATGTGAAAGCTGGAGAATTAATAAGGAAGAGTGAAGAAGAATCAATACATTTCAATTGCAGGTATTGGTGAAGAATACTGAAAATATCATGAACTAACAGAAGAATAATCAGCCTGTATTGGACAAAGTACAGCCGGAATGTTCCTTGGAAGTAAGAATGGTCAGACTTCGTCTCTTGTACTTTGGTCATGTTGTCAGGATGGGTAAAGTGGAGGGTTGGTAAAATAGAGGGTCAGTGAAAAAGGGAAAGACCCTCAATGTGATGGATTGACACAGTGTCTAGGAAGATGGGCTCAAGTATAGCAAGGATTGTGAGTATGGTGCAGGACCAGATGTTGTTTCATTCTGTTGCCCATAGGTTTGCTATGAATCAGAGCCAATTAGACAACACCTAACATTGAATGAGGGTGAATAAGGCCAAAATTCACTTCTGAAAATGTCATGAGATATGCCTGGTATATGCATGAGCACCCTATGCCAGAATATTTTTACATAATTTCATAATCTCCATCCATTATATATGTGCATTATTTATATTGACATGAGTTTGCAAAAGTACACATTTATGCTTAACACCATACTCTGAAACGTTCTCATAAATTCTGTTCTTTTCTCAATCAACCTGAATTATTTTAGTTCTTATTAGTGTAATATGACTTATTCATATTGAAATGCTTATTAAGCTACTTAGATAGATGTTACTTCCAGTGATTATATCTCCTGAGAAGTTTGCATTCTATAAGGACTTGATATTCTCTAACTAGGTAATGGTATTACTATATTTTGAAATGGTCCCTTTGGGACAATCCTTATGCAGTTTCCTGTATCCTGTCAGTATAGTTTAACCTAGACTATGAAGAGAAAGGTTGTGGCAGGTTTCAATTTTTAAAAGGAAAGCTTGTGTGAATTGCGGAAAGTCTTTGCTACCTGAATCAGAGAGTGTTAAGACACACTCAGTTTTGTCTTTCTTTCTTTCTTTTTTTTTTTCTGAGAAACTTTGGAAAGCTGGCTTTGATCACTTGCTTGTCTCACTATTAAATGCCTTCCAAAGGGAGGTAGTTTACCAACTCCTGGGAAACATGTTGTCTATTTATGGATATGATTGTGCATATAAATGGATCTCACAATCTTCTTGTTTGCTGGGTCTTGTTTTTTCCTCTTTGCAGTACTTTAATGAGTGGAGAATTATTCAAAATTAATGATAGCCAATCACTACAGTAGAGAATATACACTTACAAAATTATGACAAATAGCTACACACCATGTGACCAGAGTATACAAATTACACCATAAACAGAAAGTAGTTATGTTTGATTGGAATAATTAAATGTGGTTTTCATTTATTTGTTTTAAAAAAAAAAAAACTCCAGTGAGAATATTTTAGAAAATGGCTTTTTAATCATCTGTAGAACTGCTAAAATTACTGTCTCATAATAGTTTTTAAAATATGCCATGTTTAGAATTAACTGCAATCCCTTCGCTTAGCCATGGGATTCTTCCCTCAGAAACCTGTTTACCTAAACTTATTTTTAATCACAGACTTAACATCAACCCATTCTCATTCTAAATGAAATGACAATACATTTCTAAGACTAGAAAATTTGATATTTAACTCCCATGATAAGCACTGCCTAAACAAACTTGTCACCTTGCACTTTGACTGTCCCTGCCAAGGCCGAATGTACTTGGTAGGGAATTCTAAGGAAACTAGACAGAGCTCTTACACTGCTTTCAGAACAACTGTAGAGAAAAAGCCATGTCCATCTCATCCGACAATGGATTGTAGAGTCTGGAAAACCTGTAAGGAAAGGATGGGAAGAGATGTTCAATTTTGGTTTTGTCATTGTTTCTTTCTTTCTTTGGCAGGAAGCGGAGAGAAGAAAAGGAAAAGCAAGCGAAGGCTCTAAATATGTGAGACCAGGAACCCCAGAACAAAGTCTGACCTTTATAGAATCAATCACCTTTTTCTGCTCAGCTTTGAAATTTAAGAAATCCTAGAAAATGTGCCTGAGTAGATTCCATGATCCTGGTGGAATGTCTGGGGAGCACTCAAAGACAGAGCATATTTATAGAATAGAGAAAACGCCCAGTTAATGCCTAGGAAGAATGGGAGAGAAAACATCCACAGTGTGAAAACTGGTTTCTCACCACAAATGAGCGGACCTTAAGGCTTTCCAGACCATTACAGGAACTTTGCAAGGGTGCTAAGAATGTTTATCAAGAAATCGTATTGTGACTAGCACAATATCACTAAGGAAAATGAAGACAGAGAAAGGTGCACAAGAAGCACAGAAAATAAAGGTAAATACTAGTACATACACAATACTGTGTTATCAATAATAGCAAACACTAATCTCTGAGTGCTCCTTATATACACAGAGTCACTGCACACACACAAAATAATTAGTTGATGTTCGTCCATTTCAGGAGGTGGCATATGATCAAGATCTAATGGTACTTAAGGAAGAGATTGAAGGTCCACTGAAGGAACTGGTAAAAAAAAAAAAAAAAAAAAAAGGCTCAGGAATTGACTGAATACCCATTGATATGTTTCAATGAACAGATACCACACTGGAGGCACTTACTCACCTATGCCAAGAAATTTGGAAGACAGTTACCTGGCCTACTGAGTGGAAGATATCCATACTTTTACCTTTTCAAAGAAAAGTGATGCAACAGAATGAAAATTGTCAAGCAGTAAGGCATTTGACTGCTAACCAAAAGGCTGGTGGATTTCACTCCTCAGAAGGATGATTGGGCAATCTACTTCAATAATGATACCATGCTGGAAACCCAAGAGGGGCTTGCTATGAGTTGGACAAAATTTGATGGCAGTGAGTTTGGTTTGGGTTTTGGTTTTAACATTAATACCACACAGAAAATTTTCCTGAAGATAATTTTAAAAATGGTTGCAGTAGTATATTGACAGGGAACTTCCAGAAATGCAACCTGTATTCAGAAAAGAATATGGTACGAGGGACATGATTGCTGATGTCTCATGGATCTTGGCTGAAAACAAAGAATACCAGAAAGATGTTTACTTGTGTTTTATTGACTATGCAAAAGCATTCAACTGTGTGGGTCACAACAAATTATGGATAATATTGGGAAGAATGGGAATTCCAGAGCACTTAATTATGTTTATGAAGAACCTATACATAGACCAGAAGGCTGCCATTCAAACAGAGCAAGGGGATACTGCATGGTTTAAAATCAGGAAGGGTGTAAGGGTTGTACCCTTTCACCATATTTATTCAATTTATAGGCGAAGTAAATATCCAAGAAGCTGAATCATATGCAGAAGAATTCAGCACCAGTGTTGGAGGAAGACTCATTAACAATCTGTGATATGCAGCTGACACAACCTTGCTTGCTGAAAGTGAAAATGACTTGAAGTACTTACTGGTTAAGGTTAAAGACTACAATCTGCAGTATGGATTACACCTCAACAAAATATGAAAATGAAAATCCTCAGAACTGGACCAATAAACAGCATCATGATAAAGGGAGAAAAGATCGAAGTTGTCAAAGATTTCATTTTACCTGGATCCATAATCAACACCCATAAAATTAAAAAAAAAAAAAAAAACAACCTCTCACTGCTGTGGAGTCATTCCCAACTCATTGCCTCATAGTGACCCCTCCTTGAGTTTCTGAGACAGTACATCTACGGAAGTAAATTGCCCAATCTTCCTTCCAGGGAGGAACCACCAGCCATCTGGTTAGCAGTCAAATGCCTTATGCACTACTCCACCAGAGCTCCCCAGAGACATTTATATGGCAATTTTGGCCACTGTGACCAAATGCCCTTCAAAGCACTCAGCTTAAATAATTACCTATTAAGAGCTACCTGTTTTTCCCTTCCTTCCTTCTTTCCTTTCTTCCTCCCTCCCTTCTCTCTCTCTCTAAGAAGCAATAGGCAATGTGCTACTGTTTTACAAGTGCTAATACATTTAATCTTTGCAATAACTGTTTTCCCAATAGCTTTCAAAGTAAGGAAACTAGGGCTCAGAAACTTAAAATGAGTAAATCATGTTTGCTATATATATAGCAATATGATATTATATATATATATATATATATATTAGAAAACACCTACACTGAAACCAGTTCTAGCTGATTTCAGATAATACGAAAGCATTCTTTCTAGGTTGATACAATGGTATCATTTTTCTTTATGTGCAAATGTGTTAGTACAGATGTAAAATTTAAGAGAAAAATAGCACCCGGGCTAATTTTACACTATTAACAATATGCTCAACAAAATTTGAAATGTTTTCCACTATCTTAACATCACAATAGTTTAAACCCTTAATTTGTATATATGCTTTTCTAGATCATTTATAGATACCTACACCATGTTGATTCAAATTTATATTCTCCTTTTCTGTTTCACTTAACATTAAATTGCATGAATTTTCCTAATTTTACTTTGATTCCATTAGTGGTTGCATGATGCATTGAATGCTTGAATTGTGAATTATTTGAATAGTTCACCCATCATTTGGTGTTTAGGTTATTTCTACCTGGTTGCTACAATGATAACTACCTTAAGCTTAGAAATTCACTAAACAACAATAAAGTTTATTCTTCGCTATTTTTTTCTAGCTCTTCAATGATGTTGTTAAGTTCTCTGGATAACCTAGTCTAGAGCAAACCAAAAAGGGGGATAAATTATTATGAGGTTACATATGTTTAGCTATGTTTTCTCTCTATTAAGTGAAATTTTCCAAAAAGATGTTCTAGTTAATTTTGGTCTCAATCCTGAACCCATTGTGATCTGTTTTATCATGTTGAGATTATTATTGTTATCAAATAAAAATTATTGTCCAATCACAATTAGAAAATCTTTTAAAAGCATGAATTTGATCATGTCCTCTCCTGCATGAAAGTTTTCAGTGGCTTCCTATTACTTTCAGGAAAAGATAACAAAATAAAACATAACCTTACCAAAGTCTTGAAGGACTCTTTAAGGGCTCCAGTCTTCTATCACTCAACTTTCTTCCAATGTCTTGCATTAGCTTTTCTAGTCTTTCAATGGCACTCTTGTCCCAACCTTCCTACACTTGTCCCTCAACCAGGAAAGAATACTCTAGGCCTCCTCTGTTCCCAATAACTCCTACTTATCCCTCAGGTTCAGCTCAAAGTTATTTTCTTAAAATAAGGAGGGAAGCATTTCATTTCTAGAATATTCTCAGTGCACATTATTACTCTCTTCCACACATATCTCTTTACAGTCTTTATAGCACTTATCATAACTTTAGATGATTATTTTTGTAAACACTTTTTTTTTGTCTGTTCTTCAACCAAATATATGGGTTATGGCTAATGGAAACATGTTTGCCTGTCCATGCTATATTTCCTGTATTTACTATAATGACTTTGCACAGAAACTTGAATAATACACATTTAGAAATTTCACTTAATAGATCATGCAAGAGATACATTGGCTGGGAATTGCAGATGAGTCTCCAGAATGGAAGGAGATAGCTTATATGAATTGGAGCCTCGTGATACCTTAGTTATGTTCTTCAATTTCAGCATATATACAGTCTCTAGATTTCCAAATTGAACCCTAGTCCATCATAGTGTGGATAGTTAGGCATCAATTTAGCCAGATTCAAAAGGTCTATAACTTGAAGTTTATTGTTACTAGGTATCATTGAGTTGATTCTGACTCATTGGATGAATGAAACATCGCCTGGGCCTTTGCCATCCTTACTATCATTGCTATATTGGAGCCCATTTTTTAGCTGCTGTGTCAATCCACCTTATTGAAAATCTTCCTCTTTTTTGCTAACCATCTACTCAAGCATGATGTCCTTCTCCAGAGGTTGATCCCTCCTGAAAAAGTGTCCAGAGTATGAGAGGTGAAGTCTCACTATCCTTGTTTCTAAAGATCATTCCAAGACAGATTTGTACTTCTTCCAAGGCACATTTGTTCATTTTTCAAGCAGTCCATGGTACTTTCAATATTCTTCTCTAACACCAGAATTCAAATGTATCCATTATTCTATAGTCTTCTAATTCATTGTCCAGCTCTCACATGTATATGAGGCAATTGAAAATACCATTGCTTGGGTCATGCACATCTTAGCCTTCAAAGTGATATCTTTACTCTTAAATATTTTTGACAGATCTTTTGCAGCAGATTTGCCCAATATAGTATGTAATTTAATTTCTTGACTGCTGTTTCCATAGGCATTGATTGTCGATCCAAATATAATGAAATCCTTGACAAATTCAATCTTTCCCTCCATTTATCATGATGCTCCTTATCAGTCCAATTGGGAAGATTTTTATTTTCTTTATGTTGTGATGTAATCCATACTGAAGGCTGTAGTCTTTGATCTTCATCAGTAAGTGTTTCAAGTACTCTTAACTTTGAGCAAGCAAGTTTGTGTCATCTGCATATCTCAAGATGTTAATGAGACTTCCTCTAATCCTGATGCCACTTTCTTCTTCAAATAATCCAGCTTCTTTGATTATTTGGCCAGCACACAGATTGAATAAATATGGTAAGAGGATATGACCTTGATGCACACCTTTGCTGATTTTAAACCATTTAGTATTCACTTGCTCTTGAATGACTGTTTCTTGGTCTATGTACAGGTTCCTCATGAGCACAGTTAAGGATTTTGGAATTCCCATTCTTTGCAAATATTATCTATAATTTGCTATGAACCATACAGTCAAATGTCTTTGCATAGTCAATAAAACACAAATACAATTCTCTGAAGCAGTTAATTTCTGCTCTTCTAAATAAAGATAAATGATCATATTAAGTAAAGGTAATCCTCTTATCCACTGAAAAGCCTGGAACATAACCCAGGGTGGAAGATATTACAATATTAATATCTATGATATTAAAGAATATATTAAAGAAATATAAAAAAAAATCTAAAATAACAAAAGATTATTCTTTAAATTCTTAGCTCTATCTATAGCTCTCATTTGCATAGTTAATTGTTTCCAATAAGACCTCTTTGCAGCAGAAATAGAAAGACAATGTGTCTCAGTGCACCGATGTGTGGTATCAATTGAAATCCACACAGGATCTCTGGCCAACTGCTATGCTTAATTTCAGTATACATTTCTATGATTAATTTTGTTTTTCAAAATACCTCTCAATGTTCTCAGTCATTTATGTTTGCATCTTATGCTGTGGATTAAAGTGGACCCATGGTTCCTAATAACTGATATGTTTTTAAATTTGAAACATAGATGTTCTTTATCACATGAACTATAGAGCCAGCTTTCTTTGCCTGAGATTCACAATGCCAGCCCTCACCCTTGCCTCTCACAGTTCATCTATAGAACTCATGGAATTCAAAGAGTCTGTTAACCAGAATGAGAAAGATGGCTTTTATTTTCAAAGGTCTCTGAAATTAGTATTTTCTTCCATTTTTAAGGTAGTCAACAAACCTTAGTAGCATTAGTAGTACTTAGGATCTTATCTCCAGTAGGCATTACAGATATTTTCATATCACATGTTTGCAAATATTCTGGAATGCTATTTATGTTCATCACTACTTTGCAATTATGGTAGTTATTGGGGCCACCATATCTTTTTATTTAGTAAATTAGTAGGAAGCATGGACATCATTATATCAACATTCTTTAAATTTCAATAACTTTGTTTTAATAGGATTGATTTCCTTTGTGATGTTAAGTGTTTTATTTTGTACATTTTAAAAGTGTTATTATAAAAATGAATCCTTAGGCTTCTCCAGACTGATAATGACATCTATAACTCAAGAAGGTTAAGAAATCCTCCTCGAGGTTATATGAAAAACATTTCATATAAAATTTTATTCTCAAAAAGCAAATAAATTTTAGTCTCAAAATGGAAATAAATTTTAATCTCAAAATGGAAATAAATATTTTCATTCTACATTCTTCATGGCTTGTAGCACATAAAAACTTAGTGAAAACTTACTGTTATATTTATATTTTCTGAAAGATCTTTCTCAATTTCCTATAAAAAATATTAATATATCATTCTATGAGAACTTATTGAGCACCCAATATGTGTTTGTTCCTAAACAAGGTGTTGTGAAAAATACAAAAGTAATGTTATTCATGATTCTTGCTGAAAAGGATTTTTCAATCAAACTGAGTTAACTAGGTTATGACTTTCAGAATAAGTGGAAAGTTACCAAACATGGTACTAAGTACTTTGATGCTAACAATAAGTGCAAAAGAAAACTTTAGAAAATAAAAATAAAACATAAGCATAAACCCCAAATGCTTGTAAGAATTAAAGGGAAAGATGAGGTGTGAAGAGGGAACTGAGGTATGGTTAAGAATCTGATAGAAAAGAGACAGCCCTTGCAACAAGAAAAAGAGAAGTAACAGAGACTGCAGAGGACCCAGTCCCCATCTGTCCCTTCACTTAGCTTTATTTTTCATCATAACACCTAAAACAACTTGGCATATTCTTATTATCTAATTATTGTCTATCTCTAATTACTATATTCTGTCTTGGAGGAAGTATAGCCAGGATGCTCCTTAGAAGTGAGTATAACCAGACTTAATCTCTCATACTTTGCCCATGTTGTCCGAAGGGACTAATCCCTAGAGAAGAATATCATGCTTAGTAAAGTAGAGAGTGAATGACAAGGGGAAGACCCTCAATGACATGGACTGATAGTAGCAGGGACAATGGGCTCAAGCATGGCAAAGATTGTGAGGATGGCACAGGACCAGGCAGTGTTTTGTTCTGGTGCACATAGGGTCACTATGAGTCAGAACCGTCTCAATGGCACCTAACAACAGCACAATTACCATATAATACTAAGGAGTCTGTTTTGTCCACTGATGTATTCACAACACCAATGAATAGTGTTTAGTACATAGTAGGTGCCTGATACACATTTGAGGAGGAAGGAGCAAGAGGAAATGAGGGAGGAGGGGAAAGATCATGAGATAGAAGGGAGGGAAACTTTGAGCTGAGAAGCTGAAAAGAGCAATTGGGTTCCAGCAAAGCATGCATGTGGGGAGAAACATGGAAATGCATATGGAGTGGTTAATACTAACAACACCCATAAGATAATTAATCTTTACCACCAGTGAGTGGGAGTCAATCTGCAGGCAAGCTTTAAGGCATTCTAGGTGATAAACTAATCAACATCAAAGTGCCTAACTCGGCCTTGAGCCTCCCTAGCTCAGGTGCAAGAAATACTAGCTTTGCTTTCCTGATATTAAGATGTTTAAGTTTTAAATCTTGATAATCCTAGTTTCCATTTCCTTACAAGAAAATTTTCATTACAGATATTTATAACTTTTAGAAAGGCAGAACTTTAGCATATGGAGTCTTCATAACTAGCTTATGCTGTTATGCTGCATATTGGCTTATACAACTTCTAAGATTCCTATAACTAGTTCATTCAATACTTCATTGAACACCTAATAAAACTCAGACATAGTATTTAGCTCTTCTTGAGGCCTAAATCATACAGAGAAATTCAAATTAATAAATGTTGGAGTTCTAGAACTTTTAGAGTTTAATCTAATTCCTTACTTCTCAGTTTAAAAACAAAACAAAGCAAACACCTCAGAGAGATAGGACATCTGTCCAAATAGAACATATCTTTCCCGACTCACAGAACTGCTCTTTTTTGCAATGTTCTCTGTAGGTGTCTTGAGTAAACACACACCTTTGTTAGCCCAAAGTCACTAATTTAATTACCCCTTAAACACCAGTGCTTCTCACATGGATTGTCAGTGTTCAATTAATATTTTTACACAGTAGGATGAAAAGAAAGAAGGAAGGAAGGAGGGGGAGGGAAGAAGGAAGGAATGAAGGGAGAGAGGGAGGAAGAAAAAAAGGAGAGATGAAGGGAGGGAAGAAGGGAGGGAGAGACTAAATTTTCCATTTTTTTTTTTCTCTATGGGTCCACTCTACAATAGAGTTTATCATCTCTTGGGCAAGTGCCTCTGATTATAGGAATAAACAATAACTACATACTTTTATTCTCATGCTATCTTATAAGGAAGAGAATTATGTTTTAATACCTAGGGGTGATACTGTATAGTAGCCAAGCATAACACAAAGGTCATGTAATTTGGAATTTAGAAGATTTAAATCTAGCTCCATTTGTTTTACCTTTCTCAAACCCAGTTCTGTCATCACAGAAAAGGTACACTGTTAATGTGCTCACTCTCTGATTTATTTTGAGACTCACATAAGGTAATATTTATGAAAGAGCTTTTTAAATTGAGATGTGCTGCACATACCAAGAGTAGTTGTTGTTATCCATAATTTCCCAAGGTACCTAATAATGACCCTGGGCTATGTAAAAGGATTAACCTTGTATCTGGCAGAATTGCATAAATAATTGTCATTTAGTGGACTCTGGGACACTGCCCTGATGTTAATTATTTGTATTGTCCTCTAATAAAGACTTTTCTGGTCTCTTGATTAACTGCATAAAGAAGATTATTAATGATGGCAAGAGAAAATAATTAATTCTAAAACTGGAAAACTTGAACTAAAAGCAAAATTCCAGGATCTAATAGTAATGAGTTGCAAGCCTGCATTTTCCTTGAAGAATGTAAGATAGTATCTCATGTGGTACACTTTGAGCATCCTCAGTCCCTGCCAATGCAGGAGGTTGGACATGAAAAGCAATACGGTACAAGGGGTGAAGGTAGGGGTTGTCCATAAACACCAACATCATTTCACTCTGTGGTGGAAGTTGATTCTCACATACCCACTGCCATCGAGTTAATTGCAACTCATAGCAATCCATATTTGGTTTCCAAGATAGTAAATCTTTACGGAAGTAGATTGCTCCAACTTCTTTCCATGGAGTGGCTTGTGGATTTGAACTGCCAAATTTCTGGTTAACGGTCAAATGCCTTAGGCATTGCATCATCAGAGCTCCTGTAGGACTATAAATTATAATAAGCCTGAGACTAAAATATAGAGTTTCTCAAACGAAGTGTCTTGCTAGTTTAAGTCAATTAATTCCTTGCTGCAGAACACAGTCTACTTATAGTTTCCAATCTTTGAAGAAAGGTTAAAGAATCAAGTAATCACTGAAAGATTTAAAAGGGTTTCAACAAATGGCCAGATTTAATAGATCTGCTATCTGCAGACTCTCTTCCCCATCAATTGTTGATTGACAGTAGAGAAACCTTTAGGTACATGTGCATGTGTGCATGTGCATGTGGGGGAAAGGCTTTGAAAAATTAATAGCGGCCAATGTTCTGATGAATGAAAGCATTACAATAGCAGATGTTTGGTATAGGGTTAGAAAGTGAAAAGCTAAGCACTGCCTTGAAGCAGCAGGAAATGGAGCCTGCATGGTGAAAGTCATCAAGGTGCCTGGGCTGTGAATATTTTAATGTACAGTAAAGCATTTTGATAGCTGACTTAAAAAAAAAGAAAAAACTGGTAGTGTTTGCAGTATTTCCTGAAAGCCCCATTGAAATACCTCCAGCAGCTAACAGAGAGGAAAGGGTTTGTCCTTATCAATGATGTGGGGAAAGGTGCTAAATGTCTGGCAAATGGCAAAGTAAGTGAGAAGCTTGAGGTACAGCATGGGTCATGGAGTCAGGAGGACGCTGCTCTTTCTTTGTGGTGATGGATAACCCAGAAACAACTGTCTCTGCCCTAACCTTCTGAATTGCTACAGAAGATTTCTGCCCTCAGAATTCAGTCCTTCAGTTCTGACCCCTTAATTGGCAAGTTTGGCTTTTCTGAGTAATCTGTTGTATAAATTAAAAGTAGAATCTCTAACCCACACCCACTGCTGTCGAGTCATATCTGACTCATGGTGACCCCTCCTTGGGTTTCCTAAGATGTCCATAAAATGTAGGTCTTACATTTAGAGAAAATTTAACCTAATACCCTAGAATGAGAGAAATTGTAGTTTCTTCCTGATGGTATAGGTCCCTAGGTGTAACGGAGGAAATACAGATACAGAACCTACACTGACTCACACATTATTCCTTATATAAAGGAACAGTCACTTCTGGTCAGTAGACTTATTATTGGCTATTACTGATAGTTCTCCCTGTTCTCCATATCAAACTATGCACTTACCTGGGGGCACCTTGCTTATAAATTAGTATGATTGTTCACTTAGAGAATTAGCTTCTTCTTGTTGTTGTTATGTGCCATTGAGTCAGACCCGACTCATGCAACCCCTCCTTGGGTTTCCGAGGCAATATCACTACGGAAGTAGATTGCCCCATCTTCCTTCCGAGGAGGGCTGGTGGGTTTGAACTGCCAGCCTTCTGGTTAGCAGTCAAGTGCACTAGGCACTAAGCTACCAGAGCTCCTAGAGAAATAGCTAAGAGAATGTGAATAACAATCTATCATTACCTCCAAGAGCTCTGGTGGTGTATTGCCTAAGGCATTCGACTACTTACCAGAAGGCTGGCAGTTCAAACCCACCAGCCACACCTCAGAAGGAAGATTGGGCCATCTACTTCCATAGTGATACCACCTTGGAAACCCAAGGAGTGGGCGCTATGAGTCGGATCCAACTCAGTGGCAGTGAGTTTGTTTTTTGTTTTTTTCATTATCTCCAGAGTGGGGGAGGAGGGGAACATTACTTTTTCATGTAGACCTTTTATGCATAAACAATAATACATATAAATGTTCCTATAATCATGTGGCTTATGTACCACTGAAGAAACTAATTACTATATATGTGACTATCTCTGAAGTTTTTCATCCATTGTAATGAAATTAACTTAGTCAATAGATAAAAACCGAAAACTCACTGCCATGGAGTTGTTTCTGACTCATAGTGATCCCCCTTGGTTTTTTCCCTTCGAGTTTTCAAGGCTGTAACTCTTTGTGGAAATAAATCACCCAGTCTTCCTTCTGCAGAGCAGCTGGTGGGTTTGAACCACTGACCTTCTGGTTAGCAGTCAAATGCCTTATCCACTACTCCACCAGAGCTCCCTATCAATAGATAATCTAACCATAATTTCTTTCCTATGTATAGATTAGAACAGAAAGGTACTTAAATTAATCCCTGTTGGTTATGAAGGTAAAAATTTAAGAAGAAACAAAAGCATATCACAATATTTTTTTGAAAGACAAGTGTTGTTAAAATTCAAGACTGTAACTTTAATGTTTCATCCCAAAAGTTTGTTTCTAAGCTACTAACTTACTATCATGTTTTGGGAAAACTTGTCAGGTTCAAATTTTTCCCCCATATCTGCAAAATATGCACACATTTGAATTATGACTTTCCTACAGGAACTAACAGCTGTATGTGCAAATCATGCATATAAATCAATTACCAAGGCCTATGTACTATAAATGCACCCATTAATTAAGCAATGTCAGATGCTATGAACCATGAAGTTCATTACATCTTTAGCATTCAAAACCAAGGATTATTTGAAGAAGAAATACTAAGTTTACCTAATAGTTAATGAAATTAAGCAGGGTTGTTGCCAACATTCTTATTTTATGCCTAATTCAGTGTTTAAATGTTTATGAATAAAACACTAACTGCTGAAAGCAGATATGTTGAAATGTAATTACTGGTAAGTTATAACGCACTTGAGGACTCATTATACCAGACTTGGGAGTTTTAAGATCACCAGAGTAACATACTCTCCAAAAACACAGAGTTTTTATGGGCAAAAAGCTGGAAAGACATAAATGCTGTTGAATTTGTCCTGGCTGAGTGGAAATTTTGATGATCACAGTGGTATGATTTATGAGTATAACATTTTCCAGTCATTATGTGGTTGCATTTCAGTGTTGTGACATGATTTGCATATGTGAATATCCCAGCAAATTAGCTTCTGATGACTGCTGCATCTGCCTGGATAAAGAAGCCCTTATCTTGAAACCAATGCAGCTGCTACTCCTAAAAAACCTGCTTGGAACAGAAATGCTCAATCCTTTTTCCTTTTGAAATCTATAGTCAGTGACTTGACACACATGGGTTCAATTTCAGAGGTAAATACATGCTTGCAATGACGAGGTTTACACATCTGTAGACATTTTAAAATCCTTTAAGTTGTCTGCCTCACAAAGACTTCCTGGATGGTTCAGAGAAGTCTGACACCTTTTCCCACACACTGCAGTCTGGGCTTGGAAATCCCCTGGCTCTCCTTCATCGGCCCCCAATAAATTGCTTATCCTAGTCTCTGACATCAAAACTGGACTGACTTATGACCTAAAGCACGCTAACTTGTGTAACAATATATATATATGTGTGTGTGTGTTTTTCTAGGCCTGTACATGCACACCATACCTGTATTCATATCATAAATAGCTATATGTCTAAAAACTCTGTTTATGAGGTAAATAAATATTGTGTCTCCATCACAGAATCTTGGAAAATGTAAGATATGTTTATTTCATAAATGTGTTGGAATTGCCGAAGTCTTAGATTTCATACACATAAATAAGTCTTACATTTTGCTTTACAGGGAAAGAGTTTTGATCATTCAAAGCAGGTTAATAATATAATCAATCTTAGGAAATACTTTTGCTAATTCTTCTTCCCTTCTATACTTGTTAACTTTTGTTGTCTCTATCCTTGGAATACACACCTCTTTCATTCTTAGTTTGCTGTCATGTATTTATTTTCTTATATTTTCCATAGACAGAAGTCCCATTCTTTTGCTTCTAATTTTCTTTCTCTAAACATAGCTTTTAAGAGATTTATTTTTCTGTTTCTAGCATTGTTTGCAAATGTTTGCTTGCTTTAGGCTTTATTAGCAAGGTTGATATAGTTCTTAAAGGCTGGTATCATAGTTATGTTTTATCTCTTTTGGCATTGTGCCTTTCTTTATATTTTCTATAAATGATGTTTTAAGATCTAAACTCATCAAAATGTCTTTTTACATATACATAAAGTGTTTTTCACAGTTTCTCCTATTGTAGGCCATTAGATTTATTTCAAAATTGTAGAAATATTCTTTAAAGGCTTCCACCAATTTTTAATTATATCCTTTCCAGAGTTTTTGCAAACAGGATCATACCACTGTTAATCGGAAAATTATAAATCCCACTTTCAGAAAATATGGGAACATATCTGACTCAGCCAAGCATGAAATCCCTTTATTATTTTAATTCCAGAAGAGCATAATCACTTTCCCCTCAAGATTCCCATCTCCTCTGTGTCACCCACCAGGTCTTCCATATGGAAGTAATTAAAAACAAGTTACAGTTTCTGTATTGTATAAGTTTATAGAACAATCAGTATATAGTAATTACAGTCAAGACTATTAGATACTAACAAACTTAAAATTTCTGAAGATGTGTTGAAGTGTCACTGGGATTATATTCCACACTTTCTGAAAGCTGAGCCTGCAACAAGTGTGGAATATAATCCCAGTGACCAGGAAGCCAAAACAGGGGAGTGAAACAAGAAAGTAGGAAAAAACGCTTGTGGAAGCTGGACAATGAATAAGGAGGAGTGAAGAAGAGTTGATACTTTTGAGTTGGGGTGTCAGTGAAAAATACTAAAAATATCATAGACTGCCAGAAGATGGAACAAATTTATCCTGGAAGAAGTGCAGCCGGAGTGCTCCTTGGAAGTGAGAATGGCCAGACTTTGTCTTACCTATCTTGGTCATGTTTTCAGAAGGGACTATTCTCTGGAGAAGGATATCATGCTTGTTAAAGTGGAGGGTCAACAAAACAGGGAAAGGCCCTCAAAGAGTGGCCCCAATGATGCGCTCAGCTATAGCAAGGATTGGGTGGTTGGTGGAGGACCGGGCAGTGTTTTGTTCTGTTGTACGTAGGATTGCTATGAGTTGGAGCCAACTCGATGGCACCTTATGACAATAACAGTGATAATACTCAATGTTACCATCTTACTATTGATTAACTCAGATTGGTTTTATAGTTAATAATTATTATATTTTAAGAGCCCTTTTGCAAAAGATTTACCCAATGCAGTATCATTTCATGAACCCTGATTCCATGTGCATTTCTTGTGGATCCAAGTAACATGAAATCCTTGTCAACTTCAATATTATTTCCATTTATCATGATTTTAGTTATTTGTCCAGATTTGAGATTTTTGTTTTCTTTATGGTGGGGTGCAGTCCATGCTGAAAACGCTAGTCTTCAATATTCATCAATAAGTGTTTCAAGTCCTTTTCACTTTCAGCAAATAAGGTTGTGTCATCTGTGTATCACAGCCTGTTAATGAGTCTTCCAATACTGATGCTGCATTCTTCTTCACATAGTCCTGTCTTTGGTGTGTTTTTATTATTATTATTATTTGTTTGTTTTTTAATTTTATTGTGCTTTGGGTTCAAATTTACAAAGCAAATTTGTTTTACATTCAACGGTTCATGTACATTTGATACCACACATCAAATAACATCCCTGTCTGTAACAATTTCTCCTCCACTCCTGTCCCTGTGACCACCTCCTCCCTGTGCCCTTCTTAACTATGCATTCCTGTCTGTCCACCTTTCCCTCTATGTGATCGCTGCCTCTCTGGTGTCTCATGGCTGATTGCTCTAAGGGGTGAATCTCCCTAGAGTAGGGTGGGTGCATTGCTCTGAGGTATGTGTTCTGCATGTAGGTCTTTCTATTGTTGTGCTGAGAGCCAGTCCATGGAAATGAGTCCATTTCTAGGCCCAAATGGTAACTCAGGGCAACCAGTAATTCTGGTCATTTTTGTGTTTTTGAATTTTGTTCTACATTTTTCCTCTGACTCTATCAAGGATCTCTAGTTTTGATCCCTTTCTGAGTGGTTGGCATTATTAGCCAGCCACCATCTAGTTCTTCTGGTCTTAGGGTCATGAAGGCTGAAGTTTTTGTGGTCCATCTTATCCTTGGACAAATTGTTTCCATATGCCTTTGATTTTCTTCACTTTCCTTTGATTCAGATGTTGAATTTTATATGGCTGCTCTAAAGCTTTTAAGACCCCGGTCACTACGCACTAAAGTAGGTTGTGGAACAAGATTTTTATGTACTATGTTGTGCCAGTTGAGCATGATGCCCTCCAAGACTATGGTCCTGAGTCAGCAGGCCTGGTGATTTTCTCTCTCAAGGTGTTTGATTGTCTCTGAGAAGTTACTCCAACTCTGCCTTCTGTTGTTTCTGTAATGTATGTGGCTAATTTTGTAGAACAAATGAATATATAAGATTATCTTCAGCCAAATCTATCCAGTCTTGGTTTTGGTCAATACCTTCCATACACTTGGAATTCTTCCTTCAGTACCATTGGTTCTTATCATATGCTACCTTCTGAAATGGTTGAACATCAGTCAATTCTTTTTGATACTATGACTGTGTATTCCTGCCATCTTCTTTTGTTGCTTCCTGCCTCACTCAATATTTTGTACATAGAATCCTTTAATATTGCAACTGGAACTTTACTTTCTTCTCCAGTTCTTTTGGCTTGAGAAGTGCTGAGTGTGTTCTTTCCTTTTGGTTTTTTAATTCCAGGTCTTTGCATATTTCATTATAATACTTTACTTTGTTTGTTGGAGTGACCCTTTGAAATCTTCTATTCAGCTTTTTAATTTCATCATGTGCTCCATTCATTTTAGCTACTCTCCATTGAAGAGTGAGTTTCTATGGACATTCATTTCGGCATTTTCTTTCTTTCCTATCTTTTTAATGATCTTTTGTTTTCTTTTGTATGATGTCCTTGATGTCATCCCACAACTCATCTAGTCTGTGGTCATTAGTGTTCAATTTGAGAAATCTGTTCTTGAGATGCTCTCTAAACTAACATGGGATATACTCAAAGCAGTGCATTGCCTCTTGGACTTGTTTTAATTTTCTTCAAGTTAAACTTGAACTTCCATATAAGCAATTGATGTTACCTTCCACAGTCTGTCCCTGGCCTTTTTCTGACTGATGATGCTGAGCATCTCCATCATCCTTTTCTACAGTTTATAGTCTACTTGTTTCTACAGTCTTTTGTATAGTCTGTTTCCTGTGTATTCCATCAGGTGAGGTCCACATGTATAGTCTGTGATTGTCTTGTTAAAAAAAAATATTTCCAATGAGTGAATTGAGTCATTGCCCTCACAAAATTCTATCATGCAGTCTCTGGTTGTTTCTATCACCAAGGTCATGTTTTCTAAGTATTGATGCTTCTTCTTTGTTCTCAAATTTCACATTACAATCACCAATAATTATCAATGCATTTTGATTGCATGTTTGATCAATTTCAGACAGCAGAATTTGGTAAATATTTTTCATTTCTTAATCTTTGGCATTAGTACTTGTCACTCTGATGTCACTTTCAGTACTGTAGTGTGCCTGACCCTAGCCATGGTATTTTTAATTGCCTCAAGTGCATGTGAAAGTTGAAAAATGAATATGGAAGACCAAAGAAGAATTGAAGCATTTGAATTATGGTGTTGGCAACAAATATCAATATCAGGGACTGCCAGAAGAACAAAACAATCTGTCCTGGAAGATGTATAGTCAGAATGCTCCTTAGAAGGAAGGATGGCAAGACTCCTCTCATTTACTTTGAGCATGTTATCAAGAGTGACTAGTCCCCGGAGAAGGATATCATGCTTGGCAAAGTAAAACCAAAAACTCACTGCTATTGAGTGTCATAGTGCCTAAGGCATTTGATTGCTAACCAGAAGGCTGGCAGTTCAAACTCACCAGCTACTCCTTGGAAAGAAGGTTGGGCAATCTACTTCCTTATGGATACTGCCTCGGAAACCCAAGGATGGGTCGCTATGAGTCGGGTCCGACCCTATGGCACATAACAATAACAACAACATGATTAACATAAGGAGCCCTGGTGGCACAATGATTAAGCTTTTAGTAGCTAATCAAAAGATTGGTAGTTTAAACACACTAATCACTCCACAGGAGAAAAGACCTGGTTATCTGCTCACTTAAAGATTACAGCCTTGGAAACACTGTTATAGGGCAGTTCTACTCTGCCCTGTAGTTCACTATGAGTCAGAATCAACTCAACTATACACAGCAAGAATGTGATTAATGGATTAAGACTCTAGTGGGAAGCTAGGAAGCATGCCTCCTAAGATGGGAAATTTTAGCAAAAAGATTGTAACTATTAAAAATATTCAAGAGAAATTTCTAAAAATAAAATTACAATTTGAAATTTAAAATGCAACAACAATTATTTGTGTTCACACACACACACACACAAATGAAATAGCAAAGCATAGCTCTAACAAAATATGTGCGAGATCCATAAGAGAAAAAACACAAAACTCTGATGAAAGAAATCAAAGAAGAGCTAAATAAACGGATTTGTATTCCATGTTCACAGATAGGGAGACTCAATGTTGTTGAGATGTTAGTTCTTAACTTGATGTCTCAAACAATTCAAAGCAAAACCCCAGCAGTTACATTGTGGACATCAACAAATTGGCCTTAAAGTTTATATGTTGTTGTTGTTGTTATTTACCATCGAGTCGGCCCCGACTCATAGCAACCACTCCTTGGGTTTCCGAGGCAGTATCACTACGGAAGTAGGATTGCCCAACCTTCCTTCCAAGGAGTGGCTGGTGGGTTTGAACCACCAGCCTTCTGGTTAAAAGTTAAAATACTCAAAATACCTAATACAATATTAAAGAAAAAGAACAAAATTGGAGATTTGACAGTAGCCAACTTCAAGGCTTACTATAAAGCTATAGTTATCAATTGTGGTATTTATGAAAGAGTAGACAAGTAGATCAATGGAGGATAAGAGAGATCATAAATACACCCACACAAATATAGTCAACTGATCTTTGACAAAAGAACAAAGGAGAATTGTCTTACTTTCCAAGGGTTGCCATAACAAAATACCACAAATTCGGCAGCTTTAAAGAGCAGAACTTTATTTTCTCACAGCTCTGGCTGCTAAAAGTCCAAATCTGGTTCGCAGGTGTGTCAGTTCCTTTTGAAATTTTCTCTTAGTTTCAGATGGCTGTCATGATCCTAGTCATTTATTTTCTGCTTATAGACACAGTTGCCTTTGTTGTCATGTGATGTCTCCTTCAGTTTGTCTGTGTCTCAGTGTTAGTAGTCCCTTTATAAGATACCAATCAGAAAGGATTAAATATAGGGCAACATTATTCTTTATGATCTCATTAACATACAAAACAAGACCCTTATTCCCAAACAGGGTCACATTCATGGTCACAGATATTAGAATTCCAATATTTTTGAGGACACAATTTAATCCATAACACAATCAATGGAGAAAAGATGGTCCATGCTTTCACTGAATAGTGGTGGAACAACTTGACATCCACATGCCAAAAAAAAAAATAAAAGAATAGAGGCACTTACCTTATACCCTTCACAAAAATTGACTCAAGTGGATCATATCTCTAAATGTAAAACTGTAAAACTTCTGGAAGATAGCATAGAAGAAAATACTGGTGACTTCGGCTTTAACAATGAGCTTTTAGATACAACACCAATAACACTGTTTATGAAGAAAAAAATGCATAATATGGACTTCATTAAAATTAAAAGCTATTCTGTGAAAGACTGTTAAGAGAATTAAAAGATAGCCATATATTGGAAGAAAATATTTGCAAAATACATTTCTGATGAAGTACTTGTATTCAACTTAACAATAAAATACAACTTAATGTAACAGGGTGTAAAAGATTTGAACAAATGACTCACCATAGGCAATAAACTGATGGCAAATAAATGAAAGATGCTCAACATCATATGACATTAGGGAATTGCAAGTTTAAATAATAATGATATGATATCACTACATATCAATTGTAATAGCTAAAAAAAAAAAAAAACTGGCACCAAGTAATGGTGAAAATGTGGAGGAGCAGACAGCTTCATTAATGGCTGATGGGAATGCAAATGATACAGCCTCTTTAGAAAACATTCTTACAGTTTCTTACAAAGTTACACATAGTCTTACCCTAAATCTATAACACTCTTAAGTATTTACTCTTGAGTTGAAAATTTATGCAAGGACAACAGCCTTCACAAAAATGTTAATGAGAGTTTTAATTATAATTTCCACAAATATTGGAAGCAACCAAGATGTTTTTCAATAGGTGAATGGATAAATAAACTATAGTATATCCACATAATAGAATATCATTCAGATATAATAATTATAATAAAGCTTTCAAGCAATGGAAAGACATAGAGCAATCTTAACTGCATATCTATAAGTGAAAGACCACCACTTGTCTGTTTGCTCTATTCTGGTGGCTTACATGTCATTTTAATGCTGGAAACTATGTTCTACCAGCAGAGTCACCCATGGTGGACATGCTTCAACAGAACTTCCAGACCAAAACTAGGAAGGAAGACCTGAGGATCTACTTCTGAAAAAAATTAGCCTGTGAATACCTTATAAATAACAGCAGAACATTGTCCCTTCTAGTATTGGAAGATGAGCCCATTAGGTTAGAAGATACTCAAAATAAGAGTAGGGAAGGGCGGCCTCGTCAAAATAGAGTTGACCTTAATGGAATAAAGCTTTTGGAAACTTTTGCTGATGAGATGTGACACAAAATAAGAACAAACAGCAGCACATATCCATTAATAATCAGAATGTGGAGTTCCAGTAAGATGGCAGAATAGACAGAAAGACTGCATAGACCCTTTTCAACAAAGAAAAGGGGAAACCAACTAATACAGGTACAGAAGATAATCCTGGAGGCCTGAGCTTTGAAGGGAAAGTTATAGAAGTGGAATAAACTCCAACGAGTAGAGGAATTTGAATGAAAAAAAAAAAAAAAAAAAGAAGAAGACATACAGGTTACGGTCCGGAGTGATCCTGACAGCACAGACAGCTTGGATATTGCCAAGTAGTGTTAGGACCTAAGAGTTAACCTAAATATCAGCTCTGCTAGCCAGGGACTGCATGGAGGACTGAACTGGTGGCTGGTGAATAAAAGGGGAAGCAATGAAGTGGAGGTGGGATGAGCTGTGGACTTTTGCCTGTCAGGAGGCTACTGCCATTTTGAATGTTTACAAGTGGTTTGACCATTTTGGATATTTAAAGCAACAGCATTCTCTCAGATTGCAGGGACTTAAGAACAGGCTCCACTTGCTGAGAACCACAAGGACATTCTAGATGCCAATGACTGGAAAGCTTCTAGTTTTCAGCTGTTTCTTTCTTCCCTGTTCCTGATTCCACTGTTTTTCTTTTTTACCCTGTTCAGTTTAACCCTGTTCCTTGTTTTCATTTTTGCAATTTTCCCAGTTTTTTCTTCATTATTCTCCTAGTCTATATCTTTTTTCCCTTATTGCCCTCTACCCAGATATGGCAGGGTTTTTCTTTTCTTTTTCCTTTTTTTGTTGATTGTTCCTGTGTGTTTATGCAGTGTGTTTTTTCTTCACGTGTTTTTACATTTTGATAGTTTTTCAATTGTTGTTTTTGTCTAACTGAGGGGGAGACAGCAACTGTGCCCATATAATGCAACCACACTTGCACCTCATGCAGCTCCACTTACTGAGCGAGAGCCACCACCACTTCCTTCTCCACCAACTGGCCAATGATAAATGACCACAAAGAGGAGCCAAACTCTCCCTTACTGCTTTTCATGAACAGTTAACAGAGATCTAAATATAAAACATCACAATGTCTCAGAGAAAACAAACCATCACAGTCCACACAAAGAAACAAGATAAAGTAGTGGAAACCAGGCAACAGGATATAGACCAAGAACACATCCCTGAGGAAAAAGCAGCATTAGAAATCCCTGATAAGGAATTCAAAAAATTATATTTAGGTATCTACAAAAGATTGAGAGACAGATGAAGGAAAACACTGGTAAAATAAAGGAAAACAAAGATAAAAACCTAGAACAATTTCAGAAGAAAATACAAAAACAAAATGACAAAATAAATGAAAAATTAGAAATGATACAGATAGAAATCCAGAAGATTAACACTAAATTTTCAGATACAGATAACACATTGGAAAGACAAAAGAGTGGAATTGAATCAATAGAAGACAGAATTAATGAGATTGAAGAAAAATACCTAAATATTTCTTTGGAAAGACAATAAGAAAAAAAGATCAAAACAAAATGAAATAAGCCTAAAGTTCATGTAGGATAAAATTAGAAGGAGTAATCTAGGTGTCATTGGAATTCTAGAACAAGTTGAGAAAAAGAAAACCACTTAGAAAATTGTCCAAAATTTGTTGGTAGAAAATTTCCCTGATATGATGAAAGATGAGAATATATCCATTCAGGAAGTCCAACAAAACTCAAACAGGATAGACCCCAAAAGAAAATCACCAACACATATCATCAACAGACTCATCAAAACCAAAGACAAAGAAAGAACCCTGAAAGCAGCACGGGAAAAACAAAAAGGTACTTACAAAGGACAACCAGTAAGAATAAGCTCTTATTTCTCAGCAGAAACCATGCAAGTGAGAAAACAATGGAATAGTATAGATAAAACCCTGAAAGAGAAGAATTTTCAACCAAGAATTATATACCTGGTAAAATTGTTCCTCAAATATGATGGTGAAATTAGGAGATTTCGAGATAAGTAGCAATTAAGGGAATTTGTTAAAACCAGACCAAACTTATAAGAGATACAAGGAAGTCTTTTGAACAGAGAACCAATAATAGCAAACAACCAACCATTAATACACGAGATGACATAACCTAGAAACCAACACAGCTATGGAAGTATCTAAAGTAAAATAAGCTTACAAGATTGTAAATAGGAAACGAGAGATATCAGTTGGAAACTGAGGACAACTACAAACCAAAAAGAGGGAAAAAACTGTGTAGTTACAGAACTTCTAAATGGTGAGGAAGTCAAGAGAGTTGCAGGATAGAATGGACTGTTCTAAACTTGGGGAGAAAAATGATAAATCACAGAGTAACCTCAAAAAAAAAATGATAAACTTTCACATCACAATAAAAAGAGGGCAAACATAAATATTTAGCAAATACTAAAACAATAGGGAAAAAAAAAGGAAATGATAACATAATTCATAAACATAATGAGATGACCAATGAAAATTATATGAAATGAAGAAACCAAGAACACCATGAAGAAACACATAACAAAATGACAGCAACCAATTCATATTGTTGTTGTGGTTGTTGTTATGTGCTGTTGAGGTGGATCCAACTCATAACAACCCCTTCTTGGGTTTCCAAGGTGGTATCACTATGGAAGTAGATTGACCAACCTTCCTTCCAAGGAGTAGCTGGTGAGTTTGAACCACCAGCCTTCTGGTTAGCAGTCAAGTGCCTGAGGCACTATGCTACACGTCCAACCAATTCATACTTGTTGATAATTACACTGGATGTCAATGGATTAAATAAACCACTCAAGAGACAGACAGTTGCAGACTAGATAAGAAAACATAACTCCTCACTATGCTGTCTACAAGAGACACACATTATAGATAATGACAAAAATAGACTAAAAATCAAGGGTTAGAAAAAAGATATATCAAGCACATGGCAATCAAAAAAGATCAGGAGTGGTAATATTAATTTCTGATCAAATTGAATTTAAGACAAAAACCACCATGAGAGACCAAGAATGACATTATATGATGATTAAAGAATCAATTGAACAAGCAGATATAACCATAATAAATATCTGTGGGCCCAATGAAAGAGTCCCAATATACATAAACAGACTTTAAAAGAGTTGAAAAGGCAGACAGATGACTCCACAGTCATAGTGGGAGACTTTACTACACTACTTTCAATGAAAGATAGACAACTGGAAAGAAACTCAACAAAGATGCAAGAAGAGCTAAACAATAGAATTCACCAACTTGACCTGATAGACATCTACAGAGCACTTCACTGAACAAGAACACAATATACATTCTTTTCCACTGCACACAGAACATTCTCAATGATAAACCATATGTTAGGCCATAGAGCAAGCCTTAATATATTTAAAACCATAGAAATACTGCAAAGCATCTTCTCAGATCACAATGCTATCAAATTAAAAATCAACAATAGGAAGATCAAAGGAAAAAGAGCAAACACATAGACACTGCACAACATCCCCCTTAAGAAAGACTGGGTAAGAGAAGAAATTAAAAAAAAAAAAAAAAGAAATTAAAATATTCCTTGAATCAAATAAGAATGAAAACACAACATACCAAAATTTTTGAGACACAGCAAAAGCAGTGATCAGAGGCCAATTTATAGCAATAAATGCACACATCAAAAAGGAAGAAAGAGCCAAAATCAACATTTTAGCCCAACATTTCCAACAATTAGAAAAAGAACAGCAAGAAAAGTCTACAGTCAACAGAAGAAAGGAAATAATTAAGATTCAAGCAAAATTCAATGAAACAGAAAATAGAAAGACAAAAGAAAAAATCAATACTAGAAGTTGGTTTTTTGAAAAGATTAATAAAATTGACAAACCATTGGCCAATTTAACAAAGGAAAGGAGGGAGAGAATACAAATAACAAGAATAAGAAATGAAATGGGCCACATCACAAGAGAACCAACTGAAATAAAAAGAATAACAACAGGATAGAATGAAGAACTGAACTCCAACAAATTTGAAAATCTGGAAGAAATGGAAAGATTTCTAGAAATACACTACTTACCCAAACTAACACAGAATGATGTGGAATAATTGAACAGGTCCATAAAAAAATAAAATAAAATTGAAGAGGTCATGAAAAAATTACCAACAAAAATCAAATTCTGGCCCAGACAGTTTCACCAGAGAATTCTACCAAACATTCAGAGAAGAACTGACATCAATCCTACTCAAACTATTCCAGAACATACAAAAGAATGGCATCCTCCCTAATTCATTTCATGAAGCAAGCATAACCTTGATACCAAAACCAGGCAAACACATTGTTCAAACAGAAAACTACAGACCAATATCCCTCAAGAACATAGATGCAAAAATCTTCATCAACATCCTAGCCAATAGAAAATCATTCACTATGACCAAGTGGGGTTCATATCAGGAATCCAAGGATGGTTCAACATTAGAAAAACAATCAACGTCATCCACCACGTAAATAAAACAAAGGAAAAGAAACACATGATCATATCAATTGATGCAGAAAAGGCATTTGATAAAATCCAACACCCATTCCTGATCAAAACTCTCAGCAAAATATGAATAGAAGGGACATTCCTCAACATAATAAAGGGCACCTATGCAAAACCAACAGCCTACACTATTCTTAATGGAGAGAGACTGAAACCATTCCTTTGTGAACAGGAACCAGACAAGGATGCACTCTATCACTACTTCTATTCAACATTGTATTGGATGTCCTAGCCAGGGAAATAAGGCATGAAAGGGAAATCAAAGGCATCCATATTTGTAAGGAAGAAGTCAAAGTATCCCTGTTTGCTGATGATGTCATCCTATACCTAGAAAACCCAAGAGACTCAGCCAAAAATCTACTGGAACTAATTGAGAGATTTAGCATCGTGGCAGGATACAAGATCAACATCCAGAAATCCTTGGGTTTTTGTTGGGTTCCTATACCACAGCAAAGAGATTGCTGAAAAAGAAATAAGGAAATCAATACCATTTACAATAGCTACCAAAAAAATAAAATATTTGGGAATAAATCTTACCAGGGATACAAAAGACCTGTACAAAGAAAACTATAAAACACTACTTCAAGAAACCATAAGAGATCTACATAAATGGAAGAACATATCATGCTCATGGATAGGAATATTGAACATTGTGAAAATGTAAATTCTACCCAAACAATCTAAATATTCAATGCAATCCCAATCCAGATCCCATCAACATTCTTTAGGATATGAAAAACCAATCACTAACTTTATATGGAAAGAAGGAGACCTTGGATAAGCAAAGCACTATTGAAGAAGGAGAATAAAGTAGGAAGTCTCATGCTGCTGGATCTCAAAACCTACTATATAGCCACAGTAGTCAAAACTGCCTGGTATTGGTATAAGGACAGAAACTACACCTATGGAATAGAATTGAGAACCCAGAAATAAATCCATCGACCTATGATCAGCTGATCTTTGACAAAGGACTGAAATCCATTAAATTGGGAGGAGAATAATTGTTTACCAAATGGTGCTGACAAAACTGGATATCCATTGGCAGAAAAAAGAAACAAGATCAGTACCTCAGACCATAAACAAAAACTAACTCCAGATCCATCAAAGACTTAAATGTGAAACCTAAAACTATAGAGTTCATCAAGGAAAAACTAGAGGCAAATTTAGGGACCCTAATATATGGCATGAATAGGCTATCAAGCATAACCCACTATGCACAAACAGCAGAAGAGAAACTAGATGAATGGGACCTTTTAAAAATTAAATTTTTGTGTGCTTACAAAGACTTCTCCAAAAGAGTCAAAAGGGAACCTACAGATTTGGAAAAAATATTTGGTAATGACATATCTGAGAAGGGGCTTATCTCTAGACTTCATAGAAAATTTCAACACCTCAGAAGCAAAAAGCAAATAATCCAATTAAAAAATGGTCAGAAGACATGAATAGACACTTCACCAAAGAGGATATTCAGGCGGCCAACAAGCATATGAAGAAATCCTCATGATCATTAGCTATTAGAGAGATGCAAGTCAAAACAACAGTGAGATACCATCTTGCCCCAACACTAGTAGCAAAGTTCAACAAGACAGAAAATAACAAATGCTAGTTAGAATGTAAGGAGCTCTGGTAGCATAGTGCCTAAGGCACTTGACTGCTAACCAGAAGGCTGGCGGTTCAACCCACCAGCCACTCCTCAGGAGGAAGGTTGGGCAATCCTACTTCCGTAGTGATACTGCCTCGGAAACCCAAGGAGGGGTTACTATGAGTCGGGGGTGACTCGATGGCAAATAACAACAACAACAGCAACAACAAAAGTTAGAATGTGGAGAGATTGGGACTCTTCTACGCTGCTGGTGGGACTGTAAAATGGTACAACCACCATGCAAAACCAGTATGGTGATTCTTTAAAAAGTTGGAATTAGAAATACCATTACCATAGGATAATATCTATACACCATTACTAGGTATCTATCCTAAAGAAGTAAGAGCCAGGACAGGAACAGATATATGCACACCCATGTTCATCACAGCACTATTTACAATAGACAAAAGATGGAAACAATGTAGGTGTCCATCATGGAAGAATGAATAACCAAACTGTGGTACATACACACAATGGAATACTATGCAACCCTAAAAACAATGCAGAATCTGCAAAACACCACATAACGTGGATGAACTTGGAGGACATTACACTGAGTGAAAGAAATCAATCACAGAAGGACAAATATTGTATTAGTCCATTATTGTAAAAAATCAAGGAAAGGTTTATATATGGAAAGAAATGTTCTTTGTTGGTTACCAGGGGTGTTAGGGGAAGGGAGGGAACACTGTTAGATGGGTAGAGATAAGTATTGATTTGGGTGAAGAGAAAGGCAATGTACCAAATGTGAGTGACCAATACAGTGGCATTGAGGAAGAGGAAGACATAGAGAGGTACATAGGAGGTACAGACAACAAAGATTAACCCCTTTGCACACACAATACTGTGTTTCAGGGAAGGCAAACATGGATATACAGGTGGCTAGATGGGTGGCACATTCCATTTTCATATCTGTTATTGTAGGAGAAAAGTCTTAGTTCTATTCAAATTTTCCAATTTTGTTTTTCTTCTTGAGTGCTAACTACTTGGAACCATGTTAAATAAAGTTGTACTTAGCAGAAAAAGCACATATAGAACTATTTTAACTAGTGTGACTGTTGCCTGATTTCTTAGGAAAGCATTACTGCTCACCTAGTGTGGTAGTTCAGTTTGTGTGTCAACTTGGCTGGGCCTGGCTGAGTGACTGAGCAGCTGGATGTAGTATTCCCCATGATGAGACTGGTAATCAACTCCATGGTGGAATCTACTGTGAACAGCTGAGTAGCTGCCTTTGGATATTTGGTCTGCTGCCTGTATATAAGCAGAAGCCTTGGGGAATGGTCTCTAGGCTATGACACCTTGCATGTAGCCATGTCGTTGTTCAGCAGCCTGCCATACTCTGCTGACCTTGGGACTTACAATGGACTTGAATTAATGGCCTGCCGTGTTATTTGGTAATATCAGACTGTGCCTTGTTACTTGTCAACATTGGGCTTGTTAGCCTCAGCAGCCAGCAGCTGTCTGAGTGAAGAAAAGCCTCTAGCTTCAGTGGGCCGAGAGTTGGGGGCAGAGCTGAAGCTCAAGATCATGGGGCTTTCACCCAGCCCCTAGAGCCTGGCACTTTAAACTTGGACTTAAAGCCTCCTGAACTGCAAGAGAATAAACTCCTGTTTGTCTAAGCATCCCATTTGTGGTATGTTTCCTGTCAGAGTGGTACTGTTGTTGTTGTTGTTATGTGCCATCGAGTCCAGAGTGGCACTAGATAGCCAAAACCCCTGGTGAAAAAAACAAACAAACTCACTGCCATTGAGTCAAACCCGACTCATAGCGAACCCTCCTGAGTTTCCAACGTGGTATCACTGCAGAAGTTGATTGCACAACTTTCCTACCGAGGAGTGGCTGGTGGGTTTGAACTGTCAGCCTTCTGGTTAGCAGTCAAATGCCTTAGGCACCACACCACCAGAGCTGGAAGAGTAATAGTGCAAGATTTGTATGCATATAAATGCAGAGGTGCATCTCTGTCAGACCCCACAATTTTGGTCTATTTCAAGTTTCTGTTTAGAAAGCCAAAAGGCAGTGAAAAGGCACTGAGAACTTCAAAGCTGCTTAACTTGATTTTGGAACTGTTCTGTACAAGAAGATAGAAGAAGTTTAAATGATTAATAACAGAATCTTTAAAATGATCCAAAATGTGTATATTATCGAAGCTGCTAGCAGACATAAAGGTTTCACAGTCATCCTAGAAACTATTTTCTAAAATGTTGAAGTATTTCAGTGTTACAATACATAGGTTATGTTTTCAATTCATCCAAAAAGAATTATATTGAGAAGTTGCTTAAAACTAACATTCGGCAAGCAATGTGGCCCATTAATCTTAATAATTTCCAAATGGTTTTGGTGGCAAAACATTTGAGATGTTTAATCAGGTGACTTTTTTTAGGAGGAATTATTAAGTTCCTGACTGCCAGTAGAGTACCATGGTCTGTAATAGTTGAGTTAGTGGCTAGGGTGCTATAAATCTAAGAAAATTGGATTTAACCATCACCTGGAACTTGTTCCTCAAAACACCCATACCCAAGTCATACCATAGAAAATAATTACCTAAATTCTCCACCTTTAACATTTCTAAGAGTCCAGCTTAGAAAGTCTTCTGAAGTTTGTAATAAATTTAAATTTTTAGCTTGATAACATAATTCATTTTAAATTCTGAACATGTTAAACTTCTACATGGTTATTTGTACATTTTAGCAGTAGGGAACCTCCCATGATTATTACTCAGTTGTACCCTAAATGAACAATATATACTTGAATAAAATATGCACTTTTCTAGTCAATTGATTGTATTCAGTGCTTCAGAGAATGTTTTCTTCATTGTGTCCATTGAGATATAATTTTAGATATAAAGTATCAAGGGAAAATATTCTTTTAAATGATGAAATAAAACATTTTATAGTCAAAATGTACATTCTGACCAAAAACTTGAATTATATATGTGTGTTCCTTTTATAATACATAAAGTATATATACCTTTTCCAGAACAATGCCATTGTTAGCCCAAAGAGCTTTCAACTGATGATTTAGACCTTCATAGGTATGAAGCAGAATCCCAGAGTGGTGTGAGTGGTTCAAATGTGTGGCTGCTAACTGAAAGGTTACAGGTTCAAACCCACCCAGAGGTGCCTTGGAAGAAAGTCTTGGTGATCTACTTCAGAAAAATCAGTCACTGAAAACCCTACAGAGCATAGTTTACTTTGACACACATGAGGTGCCACGAGTTGGAGTCAACTTGATGGTAACTATTTTAACTTGTCTTCTTAGATATTAAACTAAGCTTCCTCTTTTAGAGTTGGGCTGGAGTGAAGAGGGTGTGACTCCATGATCAGTCAATTGGCGAGTGTGCAAGATGCAGTAAGTATTCTGGAGCCAACCCACCTTGTATTGGCCTGGCCTCTCCACTCTTTAACCTGTGACCTTGGGCAGATTACTTCACTCCAAGCCTGTTATTTTACCCATAAATGTAGGAAATTTCATAGACCTATATTAATGTAGTATTTAAGCATTTAATTAAGTCCTATCCACATAACACATTAAGTATATTTCAGTTATTATTAATAGATGTATCTTGTCTATCATTTGATTTCCACACAGTTGTAAGTTCTTTTAAATCTTTTCCTTTTAGGTACCCAGGAAGCTATATGAATTTTTTTTTTTTTTTAACACAAGGATCTACTTGTATCCAAGTATATTTTTAAAATAATAATAATAATTGCTAATTGTCAGTGGCTTTTTTTCAAAAACACCCTCAAATAGTGACTAAAGAAATTCAGTAGTAAAATTGTAACTAGATATCTGTTGAAAGCTCATGATTGCTTAGAAGTAATAATATCATGAATGATACTTACATTTTCCTATTGCATATTTAACAGTAGGAAATATTGTATGTTGTACATTACAATTCTGAAAGTTCAATAAAGGAGTTCAAGTACAGTTTTGAGTTTGCCCTGTCAAACATGTATCTACTTTCTCATTTTTAAATATGTTAAATATTTTGTGATATTGCCTGAAAGCATATCCCAATAAAAGCATAACTGCTTAAAAAATAATTTCCTATTATGTCATGAAAAGCCTCATTAGTTTTTCTTTGATAATTAGCTATAAGTGCATCAAAAATTATTAGCTATAATTGAACAAAGAGTCTCTGGAAACAACCAGCATGAATAGTTCTTGTAAGTAAATTAAATTGAAAAAGCCTTGATTAAGCAATATACACCTAATTTCACATAAAAATGCTGACTTCTCCCTGAAGAAAAACTGTCAACTCTATTAAAATGGGAAAATTTCATATGAATATCAATTAATCAAAATACGTATTTGTATGATGCCTCTGATTAGAACAAAAAACATATACAATCTTATATATACAAGTCAGCTGAGTAAATATCAAAGTCACGCAAGAAAATAGGAATCAAATGGGTTAAACTAAGTTAAACAGGTTCCTGAAGCAAAGGATAGCTTTTTGGAGAATTCCCTTCTCTTATTACAGTTTTAGAAGTGTTCCTTTTCATATTACAATTGGATGCAAATATTCAAAGACTTTTGGGAAGTTGCAAGACTCAAAATAATTTTTAAGGGAGCTTTGACTAATCATTCCAGGCACAATGGAAGAAACATAGACTGGAAAGAATAGAGGGGAAAAGAAAAAGAAATCTGATAGAAAAGTGAGAGTGATCAGACCAGTGTTAACGTCAACAGATGAGAGATGCGTCTCCTAATAATATTCTAAGTACACTTTGGCTTATGTGTTCCAACAATATCATCCTTTTGAGGATGACCTTCATGGAAGTGTTCAGATAAATTTCAAATTTAATTTTCTTCACACTTTCACAAGATGTGCTGCATGGTGAGGAGATACTTGACAGTAAACAGGGAAAAAATTTGTATAATATAAGTATTTGATGGATCTCCCATCCCTAGGTCCCTAAGGCAAGTGCTGCAGTAATAGTGGCTATGGCTCAGTAGTGGTTTCCTAGCTCATGACTGATAACATACTACAGTAGATTTCCTCTGTGCTCCTGACCAGGTAAGCTGAGTAAATTTCTAAGATCAAGCCATGCTGAACTTAAAATCTGCTTATTTGAACTTGTACCTGGCCTATGGGCAACAATACAATAATTATTCAGTAAATTTAAGTTCCCTCAAAACCAATCTGAACTTAGTTATTGTGTGGGTTTGACAAAGGATGGAAAATTTGCATTATTTGATTGATCTTGATGTCTTCTTATCCAATGCGAAAGTTACTAGGTAATTATGCTATATTGTCTTCTGTTGTATTATAATCATGGCATCAAACAAACAAAAAAAATCCATTATCATCAAGTCAATTATGACCCTACAGGACAGAGAAGAACTGTTCCATAGGATTTCCTTTATGGAAATCTGTCTCCTGCGGAGTGGCTAGTGAGTTTGAACCACTGATCTTTCAGTTTACAAACAAGTGCTTAACCACTATTTCACCTGGGATCTTTATCCATGGCCTCAGCCCCCGCCCCCGCAAAAAAAAAAAAAAAAACATTTATATCTATGCTTCACTGATAAATTGACAATTATTAGAATTTAGCTGTTATATTTTAGAAATACTTTTAAAGAACAAAATATTATATTTCTCATATACCTTGACTAGTCAAACAGATTAAAAGTCTAAACTTAAAAGTAGAAACCATGATAAATCCACAGCACAATTCTTAGCATACAGTAAGTTTATTAAAAATTTAAATTGTTTACAAAAATAACCAGTCATAGTATTAGTTGATGATCCCTATGGAGTAATTGCAAAACATTCTAAGCAGTACTACACAGGATTATTAAATGATGTTAATATAGTGAATATTAAGCCTGTTCAATATCCATGACATATTAGGAATGGATTTAAAACAATTCTTCTAATCTAAAATAGTTTTCTTCAAAAAAACTGAGATTATCATAAATGGACAGTGTGATTTCTAACTGATCAAACTGGGTAGCAAAGTGATTGGGTATCATTTTACCTAGTCTTTTTACTAAAAAAAAAGGTTTATTTTGTTCTTTTACCGTCATGAGGTTCATAGCTTTACTGTTAAAGTTCTATGCACACAAATAGGAGAAAGAAAAAAATCTTTCCTGATGTTAGAATATTTGTGTTCATTTACTTCACACCAGCACTCCTTCCCTCATTTAAGGAAAACCTGCTGGAAAAAAAGAAAAAGGACGCAAATGATTTTCAGATGTGAACAGATTTCCAGGTAGTTACCTGGTTTAGAAAACAGTCATGTTTTCTTTAAAAACCCTGTAATGTTGCCAAGGCATCATGCTTCAATGGTCATAACCTTCTAGACTATTCTTCAAGATTGTGCTTGTTCAGGTCAATAGAATCAGTCCTGTTAATTCCTTGCAATGGCTTAGGAGCAGAAGTGTTATCAATGTGCTGTGAGAGGAAATGTTAGATTAATGGAATCTAAGGGTTGGAAAGAAACTCAGGGTCACTTGGTTCAATCTATATTTCAGTGGTAGAGTCTCCCAATGATATCAGTTTCCTGTGTGTCAGTGTATTTCACTGATTTAAAATCAACCATGGAAGAAGACCTAGTTAAGAAGCTGGGGAGCTCTTCTCCCTGCAAGGTTCTGAGCAGAGGATTCCTAAAGGCATGTTGTTTTTTGTTTTTGTTGTTATTAGTTGTCATTGGGTAACACCAAGCATAAGAAGATTGCCAGGCATTACTTCCAAGATAACTCTAGTCAGATTTGAACCACCGACCTTTCCAGTGCTTAACCATTTGCACCACTCAGGAACTCTTAAAGGCATAGAATTTCTCAAGTAAAAAATAGAAATTTATATAGATTCTATTTTTGTTGTTGTTGTGATTCGAGCAGTTCTGAGAAGATTAACATAGCCTTGGAATCTCTTTTCCATTCAAGCCATAAACCTCAAATTTCCATCATTACAAAACTTTTCATTTTCTCAAACTATAGGCTTTATTCTTTTTTTTTTTTCCTTCTTCTTCCAAAATGCAATGACTATGGG
>NW_006921599.1:786693-788970 GCF_000298275.1 Orycteropus afer afer
AATATACAAACACTCAGAAAAAAAGAAAGTAAAATAAGGGGAGAAGATGGATCAGGGAAGGGAAAGTGTATATCTGAAATAAAATGACCAGTCAATGGAAACATCAACAATGCAGAGCTTACTGGTCATCCTTGGTGAGCTGCCTCATAATTTTGAGCGAGTTCTTCCCCTACACCTTGCTTATTATAAATGAAGGCCCCAAATCATGTTGTCAGCAGCTGTTACTTAATTGTTCTTATAATCCTGAGGACTATATGTCATAATGCATAATTATTTTAGGCAATGGCAAATGGGATGTGTAATTCCCACTGATCACAGGATCTCAGACTTGGCTATGATCTAGAGCTGCCCTGTGCCTTTTGATGGACTTTGGGCTCTACAATCTGTCAGATACTAAGTTTCAATTAACAGTCTGCCATGTGTCAAGCACCAGGTGGAGTTGTGATCATATTCTTTCTTCTTTTTTTAAAATACATTTTATTGAAATATAATTTAAATACAGCGAAATACACAAAAGTAAAGTGACATGGGTCAATGCATTTTCTTTTCTTTTTTTTTTTTTTGCAGTGCTCCTTCCCCTCCCCTCTCACCCCTGGTAATGTACAAAGAAAATTTCCTTCCATATATAAACCTTTCCTTGATTTTTTACAATAATGCACTAATTTGTTCTTCTGTGACTAACTTATTTCACTCAGCATAATGTCCTCCAAGTTCATCCATGTTATGGGAAGTTTTGCAGATTCTACATTTTTTACTGTTGCATAGTATTCCATTGTGGGTATGTACCATAGTATCTGAGTCATCCATTTGCCTATTGATGGGCACCTAGGTTGTTTCCATCTTTTTGCTATTGTAAATAGAGCTGTGATGAACGTGGGTGTGCACATATCTGTTCTTGTCCTGGCTCTCACTTCTTTAGGATCAGTGGGTCAAATGGTATTTCTAATTCCAGTTTTTTAAGGAATCGTCCTACTGCTTTCCACAGTGGTTGTATCATTTTTACAGTCCCACCAGCAGTGTATGAGGGTCCCAATCTCTCCACATCCTTGCCAGCATGTGTTATTTTCTGTCTTGTTGAATTTTGCCATTACTGCTGGGGTGAGATGGTATCTCATTGTTGTTTTGATTTGCATCTGTCTGATGGCTAATGATCATGAACATTTCTTCATGTGTTTGTAGGCTGTCTGAATATCCTCTTTGTTGAAATGTCTATTCATGTCTTTTGCCCATTTTTAAATTGGATTGTTAATCTTTTTTGTTGTTGAGGTATTAGAGTTTTCCATACATTTTAGAGACAAGTCCCTTGTCAGATATGTCATTGCCAAATATTTTTTTCCCAATCTGTAGGATCTCTTTTTACTCTTTTGGAAAAGTCTTTTGAAGCACATAAAATTTTAATTTTTAGAAGGGCCCATTCATCTAGTTTATCTTCTGCTGTTTGTTCATTTTGGGTTATGATTGATAGTCTACTTATGCCACAAATTTGGGCCCTTAAATTTGCTCCTAGTTGTTCCTTGAGGAACTTTATAGTGTGGTCATATTCTTGAAATACAGGAAAACTCTACTTCATGAGGCTTAGAGCCCCAAGAAGATGGTCATGCAATATGTTGGAGGAAACAATCCAGGTGACTGCCTCCCCTGACTCTTCCCATCAAGTTGAAAAATGTGGAGAGTTTACCTAAAGAGTACTAGGAATATTCCAGGTAGAAGGAAGAGCATGCCAAGCCCTTAAGTAGAAAAGTCACAGCTATGCTTGAGGTTTTGAGAAATCCATGGGGAAATGAGAACAGAAAGGCAGTATCATAAGCAACAGGCTAGAGACTCAGATCACATAGGGCTTTGTATTTCAAGGATTTATGATTTTAGTGTAACGTACAGCTCCTTAGTGGCTTCAAGGTAGCTGGAGACATGGTTATGGTTACTTTCTTTTTCTCTCAGAGACACTCTTAAAACTAGTTGGCAACTATTTTGGGTAGGGAAAGAGGGGACCTGAAGGAGGGGAGATGAGGTTGGATTAGTCATTAAAGAGGATATTAGTGACTTAATTAAGGAAGTTACAGTAGGAATACCTTGAAATGTATATATTTGAGTGTGAGCGGAAGATGGCGGACTAGATAGAAGGACTGCACAGACCCTCTTCAACAAAGAAAAGGAAAACCAATTGACACAGACACAGAAGTTAATCTTGGACCCCTGAGCCTTGAAGGGAAGGATTCAGAAATAGACTAAACCCCAACTAGCAGAAGAATTTGCGTGAAAATACCAAAAAGGGAGATA
>NW_006921599.1:796496-798219 GCF_000298275.1 Orycteropus afer afer
TGTGGTCAATGACATGAGACAAAGTATATGTGAACTGCTGTATCGAGAGTGAATTTGCTCTGTAAATCTTCACCCAAATCTAAATAAAATAAAATTAAAAAAAAAAAAAGAAATGTATATATTTGTACATTTAAATAATTGAAAGTACTGATTATATCATGTGAGGAGGAAGTAATTACATAACAATGAAGCTAAATATTTTTAACAACTTGGTGAAAAGTGATGCTATCAATTTAATAGGAAAGAGAAGAAGCAGGTTTAGAGTAGTAGGTGAGAAGACCTATAAATAACAAATAATCATTTATTTAAGAAGAAATGTTGTATGGACATAGGATTTAAGAGATCTGGGGTTTAGAAGAAACAGAAATCTGGGCCCCCAATAGGTATTTAGAAGAAAGCATGTGGCTGGAGTCTTAGTTTCATAATGCTGCCATGAAAAAAAAAAAAAAAAAAAAAAGCCATAAATGGGTAGTTTTAAAGAACAGAAATTTGTTTTCTCACTATTTGGGAGATAAGAAGTGTGAATTAACTGTGTGGTTCTACTGAGTGGTGTGATCCTTCTTTATCTTTCAGGTTCTAGTAGCTGCAACATTCCTTGGAGATCCTTGGCTTGTAGATGCATCTGCCATGTGTGTCATATAGTATCCTACCAGTATGAGTCTCTGTTCTTTTTATAACTCTATCTCATACTACTCAGATATGATCTAATTAACATAACAAAAGAAAAGTGCTATTTCCTAACAGGATCACATCCACAGGGACAAGGACTAAGAATTCAACACATATTTTGAGAGAGGCACAATTCAATAAACAAAACATGGCATTTGAAGCCATTTGAAAGAATAAGGTCTCTTAGGGAATGAATATAGAACTATAAGATGAGTCCACAAAGTCCAAGCATATGAGCTGAACATTTATACTAGATAGATACACTCCTCGGAGAGAACAATCATGGAAGAATAGAAAGGCTGTGTATGCACAGGAACATAGCTCAGGGGGCAAGAGTGCATGGACGAAAGGACACAGGGAGGGGGTATCTATGAGGAGGAAGTGGGAGAGGAGCTGTTGCATTGTGGTAAATTGTAGTCAATGTCATGAGACAAAATGTATGTGAAGTGCTGTATGTATGAATGTATGGAAAGTGAATTTTGTCTGTAAACTTTCACCCAAATAACAATTAAAAAAAAAAAAAAAAAGATGAGTCCACAAAGCCAAGTCTTGTGAACTTCAGCATTTAGTTATTGAGTTGATAGAGGAAGAAAAAAAAATCCTGAAATTTAGAATTTAGGTAATTCTAAATTTATTTAGAAGCCATGTGTCCATAAGTAGTAGGTGTTCATTTATTTATAATACTTTGGAAGAGATTAAGTTGAAGTCTAAAATGTGCCAATTGAATTTAGAGATGAAGAAGTATTTGGTGAATTTAGCAAGCTATATGTAATTAACAGTATTACTATATTTTCAAATCCTGAAGGAATATTGCAGATCAATTTGACTTCAAACAGTTTTGACAGATGTAGAAACAAGTTCAGGCATTCAAGTAAATCTTCCAAGGTCACACAGCCATTTAATAATGGAATTTAAGCTTGTATCCTGTCCTACAGCTCTTTCCATTATACCATGACCAATAATACCTCATTATCCTGGATATAAATTTTTTATATTAATATAACTATATATATATATATAACTATATATATAACTATATATATAACTATATATA
>NW_006921599.1:798319-801469 GCF_000298275.1 Orycteropus afer afer
ATCCTACTTCCGTAGTGATACTGCCTCGGAAACCCAAGGAGGGGTCGCTATGAGTCAGGGCTGACTCGACGGCAAATAACAACAACAACAACAACATATATGTATATATGTATATATTATTTTTAATTAAAATAATCCTACCAATTGCCCAAAGCAGTATGATAGAGTTCAACTCGTCACAACAATAAAACTTTCAGTCCCCAAATATGGGTGGAAGATAGTTAACTGAGATAGTTTACTGAAAGAACTCCAGAACATCCACCAAAAAAGTCAAAGATGATCAGACTAAGAACTGTAATGTCAAGCAAGTAAGAAACGTTGCTCATTTTGACAGTAAAAAGAAGCAATCAAGTAGCTCAGTTAAAATTACAAAATAAATAAATAGATAAATAAATACTGTGAACCGTCATGTCAAACAAAACAAAATAAAACAAAAAACTCCAAATTCCATCTTACAAGGGCATATCAGAAAGTACTTGAAAATGGTTACATGCTATTACTTTTTTCACTTTGGTAAGATGAAAACAACAACAGGTTTTTTTTTCCCCCCATGTGTTAACAATGTGCTTTCTCAGGTTAATACCTTGTATTCCAACTTGAAGCCTAGGGCAAATTTTTATGGCTGAATTATAAATCCTTGAAAACAGAGATTTATAATGGAAATTCTGGAAACCCACACCTAATAGATCTATACTTATACTACCTGGAGTACATCTAATGAAAAGGGAGCTTGATACTTTGCCAGATAGCTTTGTTAATAAGAGTAAATGAATGACAAGTGTTCAGATGAAATGTTTAAAGTATAAACCTTGTTTGGTACCAGTATGTATTACAGTAGGCCATACACATTGAAGAATATAAAAGAAGAAAGAATCTATTCCAGCTGTATATAGAATGAAAGATATGAAAAATTCTTTTGGGGAAATGATGGGTTATTAAGGTATGGACTATAATATCATCGTCAAACTATAAAACTTTTACAAGCTAGTCTTATTTGCACAGAGATTACATCCCCAAAGCTCAGTGCCAAAGACACATGTTAATAAGCTCACAACTTTTAATTAAGCAATATGTAAAAGTAGATTCCCATTAAGCTGTGATTTGTGGGCTAGTTCATTACAGTGAGCCCCAACCACCAGACACATATTCAATACAAATCAAGCAGTCTGCATATTATCCAGCTTAATGTGAGCCTACTAGTGATGTTTTATTGCTGGTTAAGAAGAATGGTTCATAGAAACTACTTTTAAAAAAAAAATACTAGGACAGAGATCAAAACCTAATGATCCCACGGTGCTTACTTAATGAAATGACTCATCTGCATTGTTTATTTGCTTAACAAAATAATTACTCATACAGTAATTATCATACATATGATTATTCAACCTGAGGAATTAAAGTTTGTACTATCATAACCCATAGAAGATTGCTCTTGTAGTTGGTTTGTGTATTTGGGGGCAAGATTATATTCCCCTTCATTTAGTTTGCAAAAAGAAGTGTTTCATTGCAAAAGGAAGTGTTATGGAATTAATGAATCAGGGAGAATTGGTTCATTGCAAAAAAAAAAAAAAAAAGAGTTTGGCTCTTTCCTCAATAAGCTAAATTCTCCAGAAATTAAAGTATTAACTATGAAAAAATAAGACCATGGAACAATTAGGGGGAGAATATGACCTTATTATTATAAACAAATTTCAGAGTAGAAAAGGGGACCAGACTGATGAAAATACCAATGTATTTGACTGCACAGATAATGGAGATTCTCTATTAAAAATAAATGAATTAATCACTTAATCAGTAAGTTAAATATTCAACAGTCATATGTGTAAGGTATTTTATCAGATACATATATATGCATAATTGTATATATTTATTCAGGCAAAAACTCTTAATAATTTTTAAATGCCATCTTTACCAAACATCAAGTTCCTATACTTCCATTCTGTCTGTTTTCAGACTTTCTATCATGTTCAACTGATTTATCTGCTTATGGCTGTGTCAGTAAAGTATTTTTAATAATGAATGCAATTTTAAAATATATTTTAAATCCTCTTTATCTATCTCCTCTTCACTTGTCTTTTACCTCTATTTATTAGTTTTTACACAATATCTATTTATTTTTTAAAAAATAGAAAAATTTCTTGCCCCCCCCAAAAAAATTCATACCAAATGCCAACAAATAAATAGTGTTAATGTTTTGGTAAGGAGACCTGGGGATATAATGGTGAAGAGCTCAGCTGATAACCTAAAGGTCAGTGTAGTTAAAGCCACCAGCCACCGGCAATCTGCTTGCATAAAGATTCCAAAGAAAACCAAACTCACTGCTGTCAAGTCAATTTGACTCATAGTGACCCATCCTTGGGTTTCCAAGGCAGTATCTCTACAGAAGTAGATTGCCTAATCTTCCTTCCAAGGAGTGGCTTATGGGTAAAGATTACAGCCTAGGAAATCCTATGAGCAGTTCTACTATGTCCTATAAGTTTGCTATTAGTCAAAATAGCCTCAATGCCACAAAATATTTTGCCATATATTCTTACATAATTTAAATGCAAATATACATATATATCTGTCTGTACATAGAAAGATACATTTTTATAAAAACATTTAGACAATGAATAACAATCTATGTAATTTCTTTAAAATACATTGTCGATATATTTCTAAGTTAATGTGTAGTAAAAACTATGCTATGGACTCAATAAAAAAGAGTGAGCAAGTTATGTCTCACAGCTTAAATGTGACTCATTATTTGTTTTTATGAATTAAGTTCGATCAGCATAGAGATATATTCATTCCTTTAAATTATTGTTTATTTCTGATTTTGTACTATAAAATGTTGATAGAGATCACTAATTATGGGTAATATTGAGAAGAATGGGAATTCAAGAACAGTTAGTTGTGCTCATGAGGAACCTGTACATACACCAGGAGGCTGTCAGAACAAAACAAGGAGATACTGCATGGTTCAAAATCAGGAAGGGAGTGTGTCAGGGAGTGCTGAGCAGATAATCTGAGAAGCTGTAGTATATTAAGAAAAGCATGGCATCAGGATTTGATGGAGACTCACTAACAACCTGTGATATGCAGATGACACAACCTTGCTTTCTGAAAGCGAAGATGAGTTGAAGCACCTACTGATGAAGATTGAAGACT
>NW_006921599.1:801569-809491 GCF_000298275.1 Orycteropus afer afer
TCACAACTGGACCAATAAACAGCACCACAATAAATCAAGAAAAGATTGAAGTTGTCAAAGAATTCCTATTATTTGGATCCACAATCAACACCCATGGAAGCAGCAGTCAAGAAATAGGACAACATATTGCATTGGGCAAATCTGCTGCAAAAGATTATCTCTAAAGTGCTGAAGAAAAAGATATCTCTTTGAAGACTAAGTTTTGCCTACCCAAGCCATGATATTTTCAGTATCCTCATATGCATGTGAGAATTAGATAAAGAATAAGGAAGACTGAAGAAGAGCTGATACTTTTGAGTTGTGGTGTTGGTCAAGAATACTGAAAATACTATGGACTTCCAGAAGAACAAACTTCCAAAAGAACAAATCTATCCTGGAGAAAGTGCAGCCAGTATACTCCTTGGAAGCAAGAACAACCAGACTTCACCTTACCTACTCTGGTCATGTTGTCAGGAGGGACCATTCCCTGGAAAAGTATATCAAGTTTGATAAAGTGGAGGGTCAACAAAAAAGGTGAAGTGCTTAAACAAGATGGATTGACACAGTGGCTGCAACAAGGGGCTCAGGTATATCAAGGATTGTGAGGCTGGAACAGGACTAGGCAGTGCTTCATTCTGTTGCTATGAGTCAGAGCCAACTCGATGGCACCTAAAAACAACAACAAACCTAAAACATTTGTTATCTAGTCATTCACAGAAAGTTTATGGGCACTTCCAATAAGCTATTTCTTCTTCAGAAGACTATATTTCTTCCATGCAATATATCTTGAACCATAGGATTGAATTCTGGTCAGTGTGACACGGGTGCAATTGATATAAGCACTTCCATATCTTCACATAAAAATGCCTATGAAATCCTCTAAATCCTCCATTGCTGTAGCTTTTAAATAAGATAGATATGATACAGAGGACTTTGAGTGAAAATGGTTTTTTTGTATGTGCCATTGAGATTTCAGAATCCATCTGTATTTTCAAGATTGTATGAAATTCCTTTATAAGAATGCACTCTGGTGGTGGAGCAAGTTGGTGGTATAAGGAACAGCACACGCTCATTACCCCCACAAAATAAACAAAACAATGATAGGCACAAACTTGCAGAATCAATGGTGTCAGAACTCTGGAAACCAGTCAAAGGTCAAAACACTCAATCAAGAAAAAAATGACACAATGGTAGGAAAAGTTTGGTTTTACACAGCTGACTGTATAAGCAAATTACTGTGTGTGTCTTTTTTAACCACATACAGTAAGGGCTGCCTGAAGAACTGAAATAAAGTACATGTCTTGGTTTGTTTGATCATTGTGCAAGGTACGTTTGGATACTGTGCAAGGTCAGCAGGAAATCACCAAGGGCTTTGGCCACCTGCACCCACCTGGTGTGCAATAGTGCTGTTAAGACCTACAATAAACTGAAGAAGAATCTAGAGAGTGTTTCTCTTGGAAATTAAGGCTTTCAAAAACAATATTTATATGCTGATAAAGCAATGCACGTACCACATCCTCAGGGAAAGACACATGCATAGAATTACCTGAAAAGACTATATGTTTTTACCTCGGGCTGATCCTTAGGCTCAGTGGAAGTCTAGCTCAGTGCTGAAGGAAGGGACTTAACACAGAGCCAATTTGCAATGAGTAAGAGTGTTTTATGGATTTTATTATCATTATTTTTGTTTTTCTACTGGAACTAAAGGAAATCTCTGTAAAAACACTAGTTTAATAGGAGCTAAGAAATAAAATTTTCTGTGTTCACACATGTCCAGAAAGGCAATCTTAACAAAAATAGTTATGAGATGTTACAAAATAAATGAATGATTACAGCATTCACCAATAGGAAAAAAAAAAAAATCTGGGTAACAGAAAAAATCTGATGTACAAGATTATCATTTTATGATAGCCAGATTCTACAGTTTCAACAAAATTAATAAGGCATACAAAGAAATAAGAAAGGATGACCCATTTGAAAGAACATGCTATAGTGGCAATTCTATCCCTGAGAAAGCACAAGTAAGGGATTTTCTACACAAGTATTTCTAGACAAGTTGGCTCCAACTTATATTGACCCTATGTACAACAGGGGAGGAGCTCTGGCATCATAGAGCCTAAGGCGTTTGACTGCTAACCAGAGGGCTGGCAGTTCAAACTCACCAGTCACTTCTCAGAAGGAAGGTTGGGCACTCTACTTCAGTAGTGATATAGCCTCGGAAATCCAAGGAGACAAGGAGGGGTTACTATGAGTCGTGTCCAACTCAACGGCACATAACAACAACAACATGTACAACAAAATGAAACACTGCCTGGTCTTGTGCTATCCTCACAATCATTGTTATGATTGATCTTATTGTTGCATCCACTATGTCAGTTCATTTGTTGATGGTCTTCCCCTTTTCACTGACCCTCTACTGTACCAAGCATGATATTGTTCAGGGACGGCTCCCTTCTGACAACATGACCAAAGTAGGTGATAAAAGTCTGGCCATTGTTCCTTCTGAGGAGCGTTCTGGCTGCACTTCTTCCAGGACAGATTTGTTTGATCTTCTGGCAGTGCATGGTATTTTCCGTACTTTTTTTCCAACACAACAATTCAAAGTCATCAACTCTTCTTCTCTCTTCCTTATTAAATTGTCCAGCTTTCACATGCATAAGAAGTGATTGAAAATGCCATAGCTTGGGTTTGATGCATCTTAGTTTTCAAAGTGACATTTTTACTCCTTAACACTTTAAGAAGGTCTTATGCAGAAGAATTGCCCAGTGTAATATGCGATACATATTTGTATCCATCCCAAAGAAAGGTAATCCAACAGAAAATGAAAATTTTAAAACCATACCATTAATATGACATACATGTAAAATTTTGCTGAAGATAATTCAAAAATGGTTGCAGGACTTTATTGACAGAAAACTTCCAAAAATGCACACAGGATTCAGACGAGGACGTGGAATGAGGAATATCATTGCTAATGTCAGATGGATGTTGGCTGAAAGCAAAGAATACCAGAAAGATGTTTACCAGCATTTTATTGATTGTACAAAGGCATTAAATTATGGATAACTACAAAGAATGAGAATTCTAGAACATTTAATTGTATTGATGAAGACCCTATACATAGACAAAAGGCTGTCATTTGAACAGAACAAGTTTAAATTAAAAGCAGGGAGGTTGTGTGTCCACATTGTATCTTTTCACTATACTTATTCATTTTGCATGCTGAGCCAATAATCTGAGAATTTGGACTATATAAAGAAGAATGTGACAATAGGCATGGAAGAAGACTTGCTAACAACTCACTAATAGAGAGATGACATAACCTTTCTTGCTGAAAGTGAAGATGACTTGAAACATTTACTGATGAAGATTAAAGACTACAGCCTTTACTATGGATTATAACTCAACATAAAGAAAACAAATATCCTCCCTAATGGACCAATAACCAACATCATGATAAATGAAAAGGTTGAGATTGTCAGGGATTCCATTTTACTTGGATTCACAATCAACACTCAGGGAAGCAGCAGTCAAAAAGTTAGACATAGTATTGCACTGGACAAATCTGCTGCCAAAAGACCTCTTTAAAGTGTGAGGGAGTAAAGATGTCACTTGGAAGACTAAAGGGTGCTTGACCAAAACTATGCCATTTACAATAGCCTCACACATTTGAAAGCTAGACAATGAATAAGGAAGACAGAAGAAAAACTGATTCATTTGAATTGTAATATTGGTGAAGAATACTGGAAATACCATGGACTGCCTGGAGAATGAACAAATCTGTTCTGAAGAAAGAATGAAAGAGTCCCGGTAAGATGGTGGAATAGGCAGAAAGGCTCAATGGACCCTACTCAACAAAGAAAAAGAGAACCAATTAACACAGATACAGAAGATAATCCTGGACCCCTGAGCTTTGATAGGAAGGATGTAGAAGTGGACTAAACTCCAGCAAGTAGAAGAATTTGCATGAAAACACCAAAAAAGAAGACATACAGAGCTGTGGTCTGGCAGTGACCCTGACAGCACAGACAGCTTGGATATTTCCAAGTGGTGTTAGGACCTAAGAATTAACCTCAAAATCACCCCCGCTAGCCAGGGACTTCATGAAGGACTGCTCTGGTGGCTGGTGAATAAAAGGGGAAGCAGCAAAGAGGAAGGCAGACTGCATTGTGGACTTTTTCCTGTCCAGAGGGTGCAAACATTTTGAATGTTTACAAGCCATTCAACCATTTTGGATATTTGAACTGACAGCATTCTCCCAGATTCCGGGGACTTAAGAAGAGGCTCCATTTGCCAGAAACTGCAAGGACATTCCAGATGCCAAAAACAGGAAAGTTGTGATATTCCCCTTGTTACTCTTATACCCCATATCCTCTTGGTGAATGGAGGTGCAGCCATCTCTCATTCCCACCCTCCTTCTGGGCCAGCAGGAATTCCATGCCAGTCTGTGTGCTTGGACAGTGCCTGGGTGCCCTGCCCAGCCCTGCTCAGGACTTTTTTTTCCCCCCAATAATTTTTTCCTTGTTTTTGTCTGTTTCAAAATTACTATTATTATTATTGCCCTTTTTTTATTATTGTTCTTTATTCTTCCCTTCCAAGGTTCCAGTTTTCACCTTTTTTCTATCTTCCTTGTTCCTGGTTCCAATTTTTTTCTTTCTTGTGGTTAACCCCATTCCTTGTTTTTCTTTTTTTGTTTTTTCCCATTTTTTTCTTCATTATTCTCCTACTCTACCTTTTTTCTCTTACTGCCCTCTGGCAGATATTGAGGGTTTTTCTTCTTTTTTTCCCCTTTTTTTCTTTTTTGTAGATATTGTTCCTGTGTGATTACACAGAGGTTTTGGTCCACTTGCTTTTACTTTTTTTATGGTTATTCAATTGTAATTTTTCTCTAACTGAGTGGGAGACAGAAAAAGTGCCCATACGAACCAACTACACCCAAACCTCCTGAAACTTCATTTACTAAATAAGAGCCACCACTTCCTTCTCCACCACAGGGCCAAAGACAACCACCAAGAAGAGCCTGACTCACCCTTAAATATGTTTCAAAAACAGTTAACAGAGATCTAAATATAACTATGTCAAAATGTCCCAAAGACAACAGACCATCACAGACCACACAAAGAAGCAAGATAAAGTGGTAGAAACAAGGCAGCAAGACACAGACCTAAAATGCATCCATGAGGAAGAAGCAGCATTGGAACTCTCTGATAAGGAATTCAAAAGAATTATATTTAAATATCTTCAAAGGATTGAGAGACAGATCAAGGAAAACACTGACAAAATTAAGGAAAACACAGACAAAAACCTAGAACAACTTTGGAAGAAAATACAAGAATGAAATGAAAAAATAAAATGAAAAATTAGAAATGATTCAAAATCTATGGATAGAAATAGAGATGATTAAGACTACATTTTCAGAAATAGATAAAACATTGAAAGGCAAAGGAGTAGAACTGAATCAATGGAAGACAGAATTAATTAGATTGAAGACAAATACCTAAATACATCTTTGGAAAGGGATCAATCAGAAAAAATGATCAAAACAAAATGAAGAAAGTCTAAGGTTCATGTAGGACACCATCAAAAGGAATAACCTATGTGTAATCAGAATTCCAGAACAGTAAGCGAAAAAGAAAAACAATGAGAAAGTTGTCCAAGATTTGTTGGAAGAAAACTTCCCTGATATGATGAAAGATGAGCATATATCCATTCAGGAGTTCAATGAACCCCACACAGGACAGATCCTAAAAGAAAATCACCAAGACATATCATCATCAAAATCATCAGACCAAAGACAAAGAAAGAATCCTGAAAAGCAGCGTGGGAAAATGAAAAGTTGCTTACAAAGAACAACCAATAAGAATAAGCTGTGATTTTTCAGCAGAAACCATGCAAGCAAGAAGGCAATGGGATGGTGCACATAAAACCTTGAAAGAGAAAAATTTCCAACCAAGAGTTATATACCCAGCAAAATTGTCCCTCAAATATAATGTTGAAATTAGGAGATTCCCAGATAAGCAGAAATTAAGGGAATTTGTGAAAACCAGACCGGTGTTACAAGAGATACTAAAGAGAGTCCTTTGAACAGAGAACCAAAAATAGCAAACAGCAACTGACCATTAATAAACAAGAAGACACAACCCAGAAACCAACACTGCTATGGAAGTACCCAAAGTAAAATAAGCTTACAAGATTGTAAACAGGGAACCAGAGACAACAATTGGCAAGCGAGGACAACAAACCAAAAAGAGGGAAAATACACGTAGTTACAGAACTTCTAAATGGCAAGGAAGTCAAGAGAGTTGCAAGATAGAATGGACTGTTCTTATCTCAGGGAGAAAATTATATATCATAAGGTAACCTCAAAGAAAAATGATAAACCTTCACATCACAATAAAAAGAGGACAAGCATGAATATCCAGCAAATACTAAAACAACAGCAACAAAGGAAATGACAACACAATTCATAAACATAATGAGCTCAGCCCGGAAAATAAAATGGAACAAAGAAACCACAGACACCATGAAAAAACATATAACAAAATGACAGCAATCAATTCATACTTGTTGATAATTACACTGAATGTTAGTGGATTAAATGCACCACTCAAGAGACAGAGAATTGCAGGCTGAATAAGAAAACAAAACCCATCAACATGTCACTATAAGTCAGATACGACTCCACAGCAATAAATTTGGTTATGACCAAGTGGGGTTCATATCAGGTATTCAAGGATGGTTCAACATTACAAACACAATCAATGTTGTCAACCACATAAATAAAACTAAGGAAAAACCACATGATCATGTCAATTGATGCAGAAAAGGCATTTGATAAAATCCAACACCCATTCCTGATTAAAACTCTCAGCAAAATAAGAATAGAAGGGTCATTCCTCAACATAATAAAGGACATCTATGCAAAACCAACAGCGAATATTATTTTCAATGAAGAGAGACTGAAACCATTCACCTTGTGAACAGGAACCAGACTAATATGCCTTCTATCGCCACTTCTATTGTAACAGAAGTCCTAGCCAATGAAATAAGGCAAGAAAGGGAAAGCAAAACTATCCAAAACAGTAAAGAAGAAGTCAGACTGTCCCTATTTGCTGATGATATGATCCTATACCTATAAAACCCAAGAGACTCAGTCAAAAATCTACTGGAAATAATTGAGAGATTTAGCATCATGGCAGGATACAAGATCTGCATCTAAAACTCAGTTGGATTCCTGTACAATAGCAAAGAGACTGCTGAAAAAGAAATAAGGAAATCAAAACCATTTAAAATAGCTACGAAAAATATGAAATACTTGGAATAAATCTTACCAGGGACACAAAAGACCTATCCAAAGAAAACTATAGAACACTACTTCAAGAAACCATAGGAGATCTACATAAATGGAAGAACATACCATGCTCATGGATAGGAAGATTGAATATTGTAGAAATGTCCAATCTACCTGTGTTAGATTGGGCTCTCTAGAGAAACACAAAAACCAGCAAAGCGTGTATGTGTGTGTGTGTGTGTGTGTGTGTGTGTGTATATATATATATATATATATATATATATATATATAGAGAGAGAGAGAGAAATTTATCTTAGGAAAATGGCTCACAAACATATAGAAGCCGGTAAGTCCAAAGTCCCTGGAGGAAATGTCAGTCTGGAGGCAGCCTTAGCTTCTGCAAGTGCAGGGGGCCAAGAAATTCAAGGCTGGCAGGCAGTACACTGGTTGTTGACTCCAACGAAAGATGAATCCAAGATCTCCAGGCTGAATGGTGAGCTGCTCACTCATGGAAGGTTGTAGTCAGCACACCAGGGTCCCAATCCACCAAAGAATGTCTTTCTTCCCAGGATGTCCCTGGATATCCTGGAAGCAGGCCACACCCCTAGGGAAACTCCCCTTGGGCAGATTGGCCAATCAGAACACAGTCATC
>NW_006921599.1:811112-813090 GCF_000298275.1 Orycteropus afer afer
AGAAGCTGGCAAGTCCAAAGTCCCTGGAGGAAACGGCAGGCTGGAGGCAGCCTTAGCTTCCGCAAGTGCAGGGGGCCAAGAAATTCAAGGCTGGCAGGCAGTACACTGGTTGTTGACTCCAACAAAAGATGAATCCAAGATCTCCAGGCCAAGCGGTGGGCTGCTCACTCACAGAAGGTTGTAGTCAGCACACCAGGGTCCCAATCCACCAAAGAATATCTCTCTTCCCAGGATGTCCCTGGATATCCTGGAAGCAGGCCACAACCCTAGGGACACTCCCCTTCGGCAGATTGGCCACACAGAACACAGTCATCTGATCCCATCATGGGAACAACCACACAGAACTGGGGTCCAGTCAAGTTGACACACAGCTCCAACTATCACACTACCCAAAGCAATCCAAACATTCAATGCAATCCCAAACCAGATCCCATCAACTTTTTTTTAAGTATTTGTAAAAAGCAATCACTAACATTATACTGAAAGGAAAGGGACCTCAGATAAATAAAGAACTATTGAAGAAAAAGAACAAATAGGAGGTCTCACACTGCCAGATCTCAAAACCTACTATATAGCCACAGTAGTCAAAACTGCCTGGTATTGGTATAATGACAGATACATAGACCAATGGAATAGAATTGAGAACCCAGAAATAGATCCATTGACCTACAGTCAGCTGATCTTTGACAAAGAACTGTAATCCATTAAATGGGGAAGAGAAAGTTTGTTTAATAAATGGTGCTGACAAAACTGGACATCCATCCATTTGCAGAAAAATGAAAAAAAGATCTGTACCTCATACCATGCACAAAAACTAATTCCAAATAGATCAAAAACTAAAATGTGAAATCTAAAAATATAAGGTTCCTTAAGAAAAAATAGGGGCAAATTTAGGGGCCCTAAACTGGTAGCATAGTGCTTAAGGCACTTGACTGCTAACCAGAAGTCAGGCGGTTCAAACCAACTGTCCACTCCTCAGAAGTAAGATGGGGCAATCTACTTCCGTAGTGATATGACCTTGGAAACCCAACGAGGGGTCGCTATGAGTTGGGTCTGACACAATGACACATAACAACAACAACAACAAATCTATGGCATAACTAGACTATCAAGCATAACCCAAAATGCACAAACAGCAGAAGAGAAATTGATGAATGGGACCTTCTAAAAATTAATTTTTTTATGTGCTTCCCAAGACTTCTCCAAAAGAGTCAAAAGAGAACCTACAAATTTGGAAAAAAAATTTGGCAATGGCATATCTGACAAGGGACTTATCTCTAGAATTTATAGAAAAGTCCAACACCTCAGTAACAGAAAGATGAATAATTCAAGTAAAAAATGATCAGAAGACATGAATAGGCACTTCATCAAAGAGGATATTCAGGCAGCCAACAAACATATGAAGAAATACTCATGACTATTGGCCTTTAGAGAGATGTAAATCAAAACAACAACAAGATACCATCTTGCCCCAGCACTAGTAGCAAAGTTCAACAAGACAGAAAATAACAAATGCTGGCGAGGATGTGGAGAGGTTGGGACTCTTATACACTGCTGGTGGGACTGTAAAATGGTACAACCACTGTGGAAAGCAGTATGACGATTCCTTCAAAAGTTGGAACTAGAAATACCATTTGACCCAGCCATACCAATAATAGGTATATATCCTAGAGAAGTGATAGCTAGGACAAGAACAGATATATGCACACCCATGTTTATTGCCGCACTATTTACAATAGCCAAAAATGGAAACAACCTAGGTGTCTATCAAATTAAGAATGGATTACCAAACTATGGTACATACACAGAATGGAATATTATGCAAACCTAAAGAATAATACAGAATCAGCAAAACACCACATAACGTGGATGAACTTGGATGACGTTATGCTGTGTGGAATAAGTCAATCACAGAAGGACAAATATTGTATTAGTCCATTATTGTAAAAGTCAAGGAAAGGTTTATATATGGAAGGAA
>NW_006921599.1:814102-818171 GCF_000298275.1 Orycteropus afer afer
AAAAAAAAAAAAAAAAGGACGAGGTTTGATGCTCTGATAGAGCCTGGTGAGACCAATGAGAGTATGGTCCCTAGCTGTCCTTCAGGTCTGGAATTGAACCCACACCTGTGGCTTCCAGCCAAACAAAAGGCATGAATATGAGGTGAACATTTACACTATGTAGTTACACTTCTTGGAGAGAACACTCATGGGAGAATAGAAGGGTTGTGTATGCACAGGAGCATAACTCAGGGGGCAGGAGTGCATGGAAGGAAGGGTACAGGGAAAAGGTAACTATAGGGACAAAGTGGGAGAGGAGATTTTGTATTGCGGTAAATGTAGTCAATGTCATGAGACAAAGTGTATTTGAACTGCTGTATGGAAAGTGAATTTGGTCTGTAACCTTTCACCCTAATCACAACACAAAAAAATAAATAAATAAAGCTGGGGGGGGGGCGGGAAGAGTGCAGCCTGAATGTTCCTTAACAGCAAGAACAGCCAGGCTTCTTCTCACCTACTTAGCTCTTGTTGTAAGAAGAGACCAGGACCTGGAGAAGGATATCATACTTGAAAAGTAGAGGGTCAGCAAAAAAAGCAGGGAATTGATATAATATCTGCAATAATGGGCTCAAGCCTAGCAAGGATTGTGATGATAGGGTGGGCCTCTGCAATGTTTTGTTCATAGCATCACTATGAGTCGGAGCTGACTGGATGGTACCTAACAACAATGTATGCATAAATATAATATCAAATCTAATTAAAAATGCACAAACAACAAAAGACAAACTACAAGATTGGGACCTCCTAAAAATTAAACTTTTATGCTTATTAGAATACATTAGCAAAAGAGTAAAAAGAGAACTCTAAATTGGAAAAACAATTTAAGCAATAACACATCAGAAAAAAAGACTAATCTCTAAAATTTAGGGAAAACTTCAACAACTGAACAACAAAAAATAAACAATCCAATTACAAGTTATCAGAAGACATGAATAGACACTTCACCAAAAAAGACATTCAAAGACAAACAAGTACCTTAAGAGATGCTTGAGATCATTAGGCATTAGAGAGATGCAAATCAAAACAACAACTGAGATATCATCTCACATTATTTAAAAACAAAGTTCAAAAAATCAGAAAATAACAAATACTGGTGAGGATATAGAGAGACTGGAACTCTCACACACTATTGGTATGACTATCAAATGATGCAACCACTGTGGAAAAAAGTATAGCACTTCCTTTAAAAGTGGGAAATAGAAATATCATAGGTTCCAGCAATCCCACTACTAGGTATATATCCTAGAGAAACAAAAGCCATGACACAAACCGTTATATGCACACCCATGTTCATCACACAATTATTCCCAGTAGCAAAAAGATGTGAACAGCCTAAGTGTTTGTCAGCAGATAAATGGATAAACACAGTATGATACATACACAAAACAGAATTCTATGTATCTTTAAAGAATAATGATGAAGCTATGAAACACCTCATAACATGGATCAGCCTGGAGGACATTATGCTGAGTAATAAATTACAATTTTATAAACGATTAATACTGTATGTATGAGATCACTAGTATAAAAAGTCAATAAAAGCTTTACACAAAAATAAATATTCAGGAATTCTGGTAAGATGGAGAAACAGGCAGACAAGCAACACTGACACTCTTCAATAAAGAAAAGGCAAACTGATTAACAGAGATACAGAATATAATCCTGGAGGCCTAATCTGTTAAAAGAAGTATACAGAGTGGATTAAGCACCAACTCATGGAAAAACCTGAACAAAAACAGGACCTAACAACAGGCTTTGTTTGCGAAGGATGGCAGGGACATAGAGGAGGCTGACAACAGGAAAGGAGATGAGTGTAAAGGTGGTGAGTGTATAAGTGGTGCCAACTAGTGAATAGAGGAGCACAGCACAGTACCCTGCTTACATAGATAACATACAAACAAAAACAAAGAAAATGAAAAGCATGGGCAAGTCACTCCAACATACAGTCACCAATTAAATACAAACACAATAATGTCACAATACCTCAGAGATAATGGAGCATCACAAAGAAGCAAGATAAAAGAGGAGAAACAAGGGCCCAGGATACAGACTCAAAGAACATCCCTGAGGAAGACACAGCATTGGAACTCCCTGATAAGGAATTCAAAAAAATTATAATTAGGTATCCTCAATGAATTCAGAGACAGATCAAGGAAAACACTGACAAAATTGGAGAAAACCCTAGAAGAATTTTGAAAGAACAAAATGACAAAATAAATGAAAAATTAGAAATGGTAGAAAATCTACACATAGAAATCCATAATATTAATACTAAGTTTTCAGAAATAGATAACACATTGAATGGGCAAAGGAGTAGAATTGAATCAATAGAAGACAGAATTAGTGAGATTGAAGACAAATACCTCAATACTTTTTTTTTAGAAAGGTATCAATCAGAAAAAAGATCAAAACAAAATGAAGAAAGCCTAAGATTCATGTAGGATACCATCAAAAGGAAATAACTTAACTTGTAATTGGAATTCCAGACAGGAAGAGACAAATAAAACCACAGAAAAAATTGTTGAAGATTTCTTGGAAGAGAGTTTTCCTGGTATGATGAAATATGAGAATATATCTATTCAGGAAGTCCAATGAACCCCAAACAGGATAAACCCCAAAAGAAAATCACCAAGACATACCATCATCAAACTGACCAAAGACAAAGAAAGAATCCTGAAAGCAGCACTGGAAAAACAAAAAGTTACCTACAAGGGGAAACCAATAAGACTAAGGTTGGATTGCTCGGCAGAAACCATGCAGTCAAGAAGACAGTGGGATGGTATATATAAAACCCTGAAAGAGAAAAATTTCTAAACAAGAATTACGTACCCAGCAAAACTGTCCCTCACATATGATGGTGAAATTAAGACATTTCTAAATAAGCAGAAATTAAAAGAATTTGTTAAAACCAAACCAACCTTACAAGAGATGCTAAAGAGATTCCTTTGGACAGAGAAGCAACAACAGCAAACAACAACTGACCATTAACACACATGGTGACACATCCCGGAAACCAACCCAGCTATGGAAGTACCCAAAATAAATAAGCCTACATGATTGTAAACAGGGAATCAGAGACATCGATTGACAAATGAGGACAACTACAAACCAAAAACAGGGGAAAATTGTATAGTTACAGAACTTCTAAATGGTAGGGAAGTTAAGAGAACTATAAGATAGAAAAGACTGTTCTAAACTTGGGAAGAAAACTATAGATCACAGGGTAACTTCGAAGAAAATTATAAACCTTCACATCAAAATTAAAAAGAGGACAAGCACAATTATTTACCAAATACTAAAACAATAGTAACAAAGGAAGTGATAACATGATTCATAAACAAAATAAGCTCATCACAGAAAATTATATGGAACAAAGAAATCAACACCACGAAAAAGCACATAACAAAATGACATCAACAAATTCATATTTGTCAATAATTACATATCTGGCAAAGGACTTATCTCTAAGATTTATAGAAAACTCCAAAGCCTCAACAGCACAGTAATTAATCATCTAATTGAAAAATGGGCAGAAGACATGAATAGACACTTCACCAAGGATGTCATTCAGGGGGCCAGCAAATACATGAAGAGATGCTCACTATCATTGGCCATCAGAGAGATGCAAATCAAAACAACAGGATGCCATCTCACCCCAACACTGATGGCAATGTTCAACAAGACAGAAAATAATAAATGCTGGTGGGCTTGTGGAGAGATTGGGACACTCATACACTGCCGGTGGGACTGTGAAGTGATACAACCACTGTGGAAAGCAGTATGGCAATTCTTTAGAAAGCTGGAATTGGAGATACCATTTGACCCAGTGAACTCATCACTAGGTATATATCCTAGAGAGGTGAAAGCCAGGACAGGAACAGATATATGCACACCCATGTTCATTGTAGCGCTATTTACAATAGCAAAAAGATGGAAAAACAACTTATGTGAGCATCAGTGGAAGACTGGATGACCAAACTATGGTACATACACACAGTGAAATGCTATGCAGCACTAAAGAATAATGTAG
>NW_006921599.1:818606-828418 GCF_000298275.1 Orycteropus afer afer
TGTTGTCATTGTTACGTGTGGTCAAGTCGGACCAGACTCATAGAACCTTACCAGGGGTGGGAGGACAAAGGAGGATAAATCACTAAGTGGAGTGTTGATATGTATTAACAAGGATGAAGCAAAAGGCAATAGACAATAAATAAGAGTTCAACACACCACTATCAAGGCAAAGAAGACACTGGAAGAGGACAAGAGTTAAAGGCAGCAAAGCTAAATATTATTACATACACAATCCTGCAATAACAGTAATAACAAAAATTTATACACAGATTCATGTTGTTGTTGTTATGTGCCATCGAATTGGACCTGACTCATAGCAACCCCTCCTTGAGTTTCTGAGGCAGTATCACTCTGGAAGTGTTTATCACTCTGGAAGTAGATTGCCCCATCTTTCTTCCTAGGAGAGGCTGCTGGGTTTGAACTGCCAGGCTTCTGGTTAGCAGTCAAGTGTCTTAGGCACTACTTTACCAGAGCTCCCACATGGATTCATAGATAGGCACAAAAGCTGAAAAGATAATGGGGGTATACCCACAAATATATATATATATATATATATATATATATATATATATGCATATGTATATGGTATATGTATATGCGTATGTATATATAGGTTTGCCAGTGGATATTTCTACATATGTATTTATTTGAGCAGCAAATACATCCACGAATATATAAGAGCAAACAAGGGGCAAAGTTATAAAAACTTCTTAGTCATAACTAAACAACTTTAGGGAATGAATACTGGGCCTGGGGATTCAGGACAATAGTCATCAATGTCACTTGCATAACATAATCTATAAACAATCTTCTACATCCTACCTTGGTAAGTAAGAACTGGGTTCTTAAAAGCTTATGAGTGACTATCTAAGGGAATCTATTGGTCTCTCCCTACCCAGAACAAAAAAGAGTGAAGAAAATCAAAGACACATGGAAACAATTAGTCCAAAGGACTAATGGGCCTCATGAACCCACACCAACTTCCACAACCCTGATATCAGAATAACTATGTTTTGCCTAACAACTATTGTGGACCACTCTGAAAGGAATACAGTAAGAAGTCCTTGATAAAAAAAAAGAAAAGAAAAGAAAACAACAACAGCAATAAAACTCTGGATAGAGTGAGTGAAATGTGGAACTAAATTAAAAATCATAAAAAAAAAAAAAAAAAAAAAAAGACCAGGATTACAGATCTGATAGACACTGGTGGAGGAATCTCCAAGGCTATTGCCCTTAGAAACACTTTAGGCCTAGAATTGAACTCATCTTTGTGGCTTGACTTTTACCCAAACAATATACAATCTTAAAAAGTGAATAGTAACAGCAGGTAAGTACATACTCCTTAGAACAATCAGGCGTATGCAGTCAAAAGGGTAATATTTCCCCAGGGATAAAACTCAGAACAGCAGGTGTTGTTGTTACATGCTGTCACGTCAGACTGACTCATAGCCACCCCTCCTTGGGTTTCCGAGGCAGTATCACTACGGGAGTAGATTACCTAACCTTCCTTCCGAGGAGTGGCTGGTGGGTTTAAACCGCCAGTCTTCTGGTTAGCAGTCAAGTGCCTTAGGCACTACACTACCAGAGCTCCTAGACTAGCGGGATGGAATAGGAAAGAAGGCCAAATGGAAATGGTGAACACAATGAAGAAGTAGGATGAGTGCTATTACACTATAGGAACTGCAATCGATTTCATGAAAAGAAATCTGTATGAATTGTTGAATGGAAAACTATTTCCTCTATAAACTTTCAACCAAATCACAAAATAAAATAAAGAAAAGAGCTCAAACAAATAATCTAACTTTATACACTGAAGAACTTGAAAAGGAAAGCAAATTAAGTCCAAAGTTACCAGAAGGAAAGAAATAGTAACTATCAGAACAAAGATGAAGGAAATGGAGAATAGAATTTTTAAAAAGAGAGCAAGAATCAACAGAACCAAAGGTTCTTTGAAAAGTTCAAAATAATTGGCATATCTTTAAATAAAATTGAAAGGAGGACAGTAATACAAACCTGATAGAAATAAAATGGAATGTAACAGATTACTATGAACAACCAAGAAATTAGAAAGCATAGCTATAATGTTGAAATTTCTAGAAATACACAAACAGCCTTGATTGACTCAACAAGAAAAAGAAAATCTCAACGCATCTATAACAAATGAAGAGATTGATTCAGTAATCAGAAATCTCTTTAGCAAAGAAATGTCCTGGACCAGATGGCTTTATGAGGGAATTCTAGCAAACATTTATTGAAGTGACATTGATCCTTTTTAGGGTTATCTAAAAAACAGAAGAGGAAAGAATATTTCCCAACTCATTTTATTAAGCTAGAATTACCTTGATACTAAAGCCAGACCAATACACAAAATGAAGAGAAAAGAAAACTACAGGCTAATATCTCTTACAGAATAGATGTAAAAATCCTCAATATAATACTAGCAAACCAAAAGCATATTAAAATGATTATACACCATGAATGAGCAAGTGAAGTTTATCTCAGGAATGAAAGGTTCAACATTAGAAAATCAATCAATATAATTCTTGTTGTATACCATTGAGTCTATTCAGACACACTGTGATCATATTGGACAGAGTGAAATGCCATACAGTGTTTCCTATAAATCTTTATAGAGATGAATCACCAGGTCTTTCCCCACAGAGAAGCTGAAGAGTTAAGCATTGCTCCTCTAGGGCTCCTCAATCAGTATAACACACCACATTAATAGAACAAGGAAAATAATCACAAGGCCATCTCAGATTCAGAGAAGGCATTTGACAAATTTCAACACCCTTTCATGATAAAAACACTCAACAAGCTGGGACTAGAAAAGAAATTCTTTAATCTTGGAAAGGGTATTTATGAAAAACCCATAGCTGACATCATGCTCAATGAAGAAAACTAGAAGTTTCTGCTTTACAATCAAGAATAAGACAAGAATGTCTGTTCTCACTATTGTTATTCAGTACTATATTAAAAGTCCTACCCAAAATAATTACGTGAGAAAAAGATATAGTAAGTATCTGTATCAAAAAAAGAAGAAGTAAAACTATATCTCTATTCACAAGGTGATATGATCTTATATTTGCAAAACCACAAAGATTCCATAAGAGTTACTAGAGCTAAAACATGTATTTTTCAAGGATGCAGAGTGCATGGTACAAACACACAAAAAAATTCTGTTTCTATTCACCAGCAATAAATCATCTGAAAAGGAAATTAAGAAAGCAATTCAATTTACAATAGCATCTGAAATAATAAGGTAGGAATAAAATTATCTAGAGGAGTGAAAAGATTTGTACACTGAAAACTATAAAGCATTGCAGAAAATAAATGAATTTATGTAAACAAATAAATGGAAAGATATTCCATATCTATTGATTTAAAGATTTAATATTGCTAAGATGTCAATATGCTGAAAGCAATCTACAGATTCAATACAGTTCTTATCAAAATTTCTTTAGGGTTTCATACAGAAAAAGAAAGACCAATCCTCCAATTCATATGGAATTAAATGGGGCCTCAAATAGCCAGAACATCTTCAAAGAAAAGAACAAAGTAAAAACACTAAGACTTCTACTTCCAATGGACTATAATGCTATAGTAATCAAAACAATCCTGACCTGGTAAAATGATAGTCATATAGACCAATAGAATAGAATGGAGAGTCTCAAAATCAATCCATACATTAATGGTCAATTGAGTTTTGACAGGGGTGCTAACTCCATTTCATGGAAAAAGAATAGTCTCTTCAAAAAATGATCCTGGAACAACTGAATCTACACACACACAATGAATGTGGACATCGATCTCATATCATAAATGAAAATTAACTTAAAATGGATTAAAGACATAAATATAAGAAATAAAACTCTTAGAAGAAAACATAGAAGTTTCAAGACCTTGTTTTTGACAATAGATTTTAAATATGACACCAAATACATTAGCAGCCCCCCCAAAAAAGATCATTTAAATCTAATCAATGATCAATATTAAATTCATGTGCATAAAAGTTTTTATCAATAAAGTGGAAAAACAACCTACAGAGGAGAAAATGTATGGGACCTACATGTCTGATAATGGTTAATATCCAGAATATATAAAGAATCCCTGCAACATAGAAACAAAAAGACAAATAACTCAATCAAAAAATGGATAAAGAACTTGAAAAGACACTTCCCCAAAGAAGATGTACAAACATTCAATAAGTACGTGGAAAGATGGTCAATGTCATCAATCCTTGTTTTATGCAGTCAAATCAATTTTGGCTCCTAGTGGTTAAGACACTTGCCTGCTCACCAGAAGGCTGGCGGTTCAAACCCACCAGCCACTCCTCGGAAGGAAGGTTGGGCAATCCTACTTCCCTAGTGATACTGCCTCGGAAACCCAAGGAGGGGTCGCTATGAGTCAGGGCTGACTTGACGGCACATAACAACAACAACAACAAGTAACCTTATAGGACAGAGTAGAACTCTCCCAAAGGATTTCCTAGGCTGTAACCTTTACAGGAACAGATTGCCAGGTCTTTTATCCCAGTGTTGTTGTTGTTGTTGTTGTTGTTGTTATATCCCTTCAAGTCGGACATGACTCATAGCAACCCCTCCTTGGGTTTCCAAGGCAGTATCACTACAGAAGTAGATTGCCCCATCTTCCTTCAGAGTTTATCCCAGTGAGCTGCTGGTAAGTTCAAATAGCCAATCTTTTGTTTAGCAGTTGAGCACTTAACTGTTACACCCCAAGGCTCCTCATTAATCATTTGTTGTTGTTGCTAGTTGCCCTTGAGTCAGTTTCAACTCATAGCAACCCATGTGCGACAGAATGAAACACTGCCCGTCATTTTCCCTGCTCACAATTTTTGCTATGTTTGATCTTTTCATAGCAGCTTTTGTTGTCAATTCATCTTGCTGAGGATCTTCTTTTTCACTGGCCCTCTACTTTACCAAGCGTGATATCCTTCTCCAGGGAATGGTCCCTTCTGACAGACAGCATGACCAAGTAGGTGAGACAAAGTCTGGCATTCTTGTTTCCAAGAAGCTTTTTAGATGCATTTCTTCCAGGACAGATTTGTTCTATTAATCATTAGGGAAAAGCAAATTAAAACCAATGTGATATACCACTTCACACCCATTAGGATGGCAACTATCAGAAAAATGGAAAATAAGAAGTGTTGGTAATGAGGTAGAGAATGCTGCTCTGCTGGTAAGAATGTAAAATGGTAGTTCTTCAGAAACTTAAACATATTATTATGATAAACCAACTAACCAAACCAATTGCTATCAAGTTGATTCTGGCTCAAGGCAACCTCAAGTGTTTCAGAGTACAAGTGCACTCCACAGGGTTTTCAATGGTTGTATCTTTCACAAGTAGATTTTCAGGCCTTTCATTCAGGGTGCCTTTGAGTAGGTTAAAAACGCCCATCTTTCAGTTAGTGGCTGGGTGCTTAACCATTGTGTCACCCAGGAACTCCTACCACTTACTGTGAAATTCTTTCCAAATCATTGGAACACCATGGGTATGAGAGTAAAATGGTGCTACATAGGGTTTTTAATGGATGATTTTCCAGAAGCAGATCGCCAGGCTTTTCTTCCGAGGCCCTTGTGGTCCACTTCTTAGATATGTACACAAAAGACTTAAAATTGGGGATTCAAGCAGTTACTTGTATAATGATGTTTATTGAATTTTTATTTACAGTGGCCTAAAATGGAAACAGTTCAAGTTCCTTCAACAAATGAACAATAAACAAAATGTGATAAATAGTTACAAGGGTATATTATTCAGCCATAAAGAAAATGAAATTCTGATACACAGTACATGGTAGATGAACCCTGAAAACATAATGTTGAGTGAAATAAGACAGTCATAAAAGGATACATATGGTATGTTTCACTTATATGAAATATCTCGAATAGGCAAATGCATAGACAACTTAAGTGCTTAGCAGTAGAGGTGGATGAGGAAGAGAATTAAGAGCTATTGCTTAAGGGACACTGAGTTTATATTTAAGATAATGAAAAATTTTAGAAATGGATAATAGTGATGGTTTTACAAAATGATAAATGCATTAATGATACTCAGTTGCACATGTAATTATGGTTACAATGGCAAAAAGTTTTGTCATTTTGTAATAGAACTTTTTAAATAGAATCTACTCCAATTTATTTCTCTAATTTTTTTCATTTTTTAAATTTCTATTCTTTTTTTTTTATTATTATTGTGATTTGGGGGAATGTTTACAGAGCAAATTAACTTTCCATACAGCAGTTTACACACACTTTGTCTCATGACATTGACTACAATTTACCACAATGCAACAACTCCCCTCCCACTTCCTCCCGATAGTTACCTCTTCCCTGTGTCCTTCCTTCCATGCACTCCTGCACCCTGAACTGCCTCCCTGTGCATAGACAGCCCTTCTTTCTCTAATTATTATTCTCTCCCAGGAGTGTATCTACCTAGTATCATATGTCTCTCTTTTGTTTGGCTGAAAGCCACAGGAGTGGGTCCAATTCCAGACCTGAAGGGCAGCTAGAGACCATAGTCTCAGTGGTTCCACCAGGTTCTATCAGACCAGTAAACCTGGTCCCATTTTTTTTTTTTTTTCATGATTTTGAGTTTTATTCCACATTGTTTTCCCACTCTATGCAGGATCTCCTACATATATCCCCGCTAAGTGGTTGACAGTGGTAACTGGGCACCATCTAGCTCTTCTGGTCTTGTAGTCGTATAGGCTGTGGATCACAGCATGTACCTGTTGCTAGGATTAATTGTTTCCATGAATCTTTGGTTTTCTTCATTCTTCTTTGCTCTGGATGAGGAGAGACCTATCATTGCATCTAGATGGCTGCTTGCAAGCTTTTAAGATCCCAATCACTACTTGCCAAAGTAGGAGGTGGAACAATGATTTGTGTAGTATGTTATGCCAAATGGGCTTAATGTACCCTGAGACTATGGACCCCAGACCACAGGTTCAAATACTCACTCCCTCTGGGTAGCTGGCTGTGACCAAGAAGTGACTACAACCTTGTCCCTTGTCAGCTTTACTATACACCTAGGAATTCTTACAGAATATGCAAGTACATTTGTAGAAGTATTGTCTGCCAACCCTTTATATGATCTTGGGTATACTCCCTGCTGCATAGACATACCTAATAGTTCAGCCTGTCCACCCATCTATCCACCCCTATGCCCATGTTTGCCTTCACTGACAATGCAGTGCTATATGTGCAAAAGGGTTCATCTTTGTTGTCTGTACCTCCCATGTACCTTCTCTATGTCTTCCTCTTCCTCAATGTCACCATGTTGATCACTCACATTTGGTATATTGCCCTTCTCTTCACCCAAATCAATACTTATCTCTACCTTTCTAACAGTGTTCCCTATCCTCCCCTCCCACCCCTGGTAACCAACAAAGAACATTTCCTTCCATATATATACCTTTCCTTGACTTTTACAATAACAGACTAATACAATATTTGTCCTTATGTGATTGACTTATTTCACTCAGTGTAATGTCCTCCAATTTTATCCATGTTATGTTGTGTTTTGCAGATTCTACATTATTCTTTAGGGTTGCATAGTATTCCATTGTGTGTATGTACCATAGTTTGGTTATCCATTCTTCACTTGATGGACACCTAGCTTGTTTCCATCTGCTTGCTAGTGTAAATAGTGCTATGATGAACATGGGTGTGCATATTTCTGTTCTTGTCATGGCTCTCATTTCTTTAGGATATATACCTAATAATGGAATGGCTGGATCAAATGGTATTTCTGTTTCTAAATTTTTAAGGACTCACCATACTGCTTTCCACAGTGGTTGTACCATTTTATAGTCCCACCAGCAGTGTATGAAAGTCCCAATCTCTCAGCATACTCACCAGTATTTATTATTTTTGATCTTGTTGAACTTTCCTGCTATTGTTGGAGCAAGATGATATCTCATTGTTGTTTTGATTTTAAATCTCTCTAATGGCTAATGATTGTGAGCATTTCTTCGTATGTTGGTTGGCCTCCTGAATATCATCCTTGGTGAAGTGTTTGTTCATGTCTTCTGCCCATCTTTTAATTGGATTATTTGTCTTTTTGTTATTGAGGTGTTGGAGTTTTCTATAAATTCTAGAGAGAAGTCTCTTGTCAGATATGTTATTGCCAAATATATTTTCCCAATCTGTAGGTTCTCTTTTGACTCTTGGAGAAGTCTTTGGAAGTACATAAAACTTTGATTTTTAGAAGGTCCCATTCATCTAGTTTCTCTTCTGCTGTTTGTGCATTTTGGGGTATGCTTGTTAGTCTATTTATGCCATGTATTAGGGCCCTAAATTTGTCCTTAGGTTTTCCTTGAGGAAATTTACTGTTTTAAGTTTCACATTTAAGTCTTTGATCCATCTGGAGTTAGTTTTTGTGTATGGTGTGAGGTATAGATCTTTTTTTCATTTTTCTGCAAATGGATATCCAGTTTTGCCAGCACCATTTATTAAACATTCTCTTCTCTATTTAATGGATTTTGGCCCTTTTTCAAAGATCAGCTGACCATATGTTGATGGATCTGTTTCTGGGTTCTCAATTCTATGCCATTTGTCTATGTGTCTGTCGTTGTACCAATACCAGGCAGTTTTGACTACTGTGGCTATATAGTAGGTTTTGAGATCTGGCAGTGTGAGACCTCCTACTTTGTTCCTCTTCTTCAAGAGTCCTTTGCTTATCCAGGTTCTCTTTCCTTTCCACATAAAGTTAGTAATTTTTCCATATCCTTGAAAAATATTGATGGGACCTGGATTGGGATTGCATTGAATGTATAGATTGCTTTGGGTAGAAATGACATTTTCACAATGTTCAATCTTTCTATCCATGAGCATGGTATGCTCTTTCACTTATGTAGATCTGTTATGGATTCTTTAAGATTTTTTTTTTTTTGTTATAGTTTTCATTGTATACTTTTATATCCCTTTTTTATTGTATACTTTTGTATTCCTGGTAAGATTTATTCCCAAGTATTTTAATTTTTTTTGGTAACTATTGTAAATGGTATTGATTTCCTTATTTCTTTTCAGCAATTTCTTTGCTGGTCTAAAGGAATCCAACTGATATTTGGATGTTGATCTAGTATCTTGCCACAATGCTAAATCTCCAAATTAGTTCCAGTAGATCTTTTACAATTCTTCAATTCAATTCAATTCTTCTCCTTTGCCCTTTCAAAGAGTTATCTATTCTGACAGTTTAGTATTAATCTTCTGGATTTCTATCTGTATATTTTGAATCATTTCTAATTTTTCACTTATTCTGTCATTTTATTCTTGTATTTTCTTCTGAAATTCTTTAGGGTTTTGTCTGTGTTTTCCTTGATCTGTCTCTCAATCCTTTGAAGACACTTAAATATAATTCTTTTGAATTTCTTATCAGAGAGTTCCAATGCTGCTTCTTCCTCAGGAATATGTTCTGGGTCTCTATCCTGCTTCCTTGTTCTACCACTTTATTTTGCTTCTTTGTGTGGACTATAATGGTCTGTTTTCTCTGAGACATTGTGATGTTGTTGTATTTAGATCTCTGTTAACTGTTTGTAAAGAGCAGCTAAGGGTGAGTCAGGCTTTACTTGGTTGTTGTTTATCATTGGCCCATTGGTGGAGAAGGAGGTGTTGACTCTCACTCAGTAAGTGAAGCTGCAGGAGGTGTGGGTGTAGTTGTGTAGTATGGGGAATGTTGCTGTCTCCCAGTCAGTTATACAAAAATAACAATTGAATAACTGTTAAAATGTAAAAGCAATGGGACAAAAAATACACCTGTAATCACACAGGAACAGCAATCAAAAAAAAAAA
>NW_006921599.1:828518-829845 GCF_000298275.1 Orycteropus afer afer
TAAAATGTAAAAGCAATGGGACAAAAAATACACCAAAAAAAAAAAAAAAAAAAAAAAGAGAGAGAGAGAGAGAAAAGGCAAAAAAACAAAAACAAAACAAAACAAAAACCCCACAATATCTGGGGGGAGGGTAATAAGAGAAAAAAGTAGAGAAGGAGAATAATGAAGAAAAATGCAAAAAACACAAAAAGAAGAAAAAGGAATGGGGTTAACCATGAAAAAGGAAAAAAAAAAAAACTGGAACCAGGAACAGGAAAAAGACAAAAAGCTGAAAAGTAGAATGTGGAAAGAGAAGAATAAATAATAATAATAATAATAAAGGACAAAAGTACTACTAATAGTAGCAGTTTTAAAAGGGACAAAAACAAACTAAAAAAAAAGAAGAAATAAAGTCGGGAAAAGGCGGGGCAGGGCACCCAGGCTCTGACAGAGCACACAGACTAGGATGGAATTCCTGCTGTCCTAGAATGTGGGTGGGAGTGAGGGATGGCCTCCATTAACCAAGAGGATGTGGGACATAAGAGTAACAAGGGTAATGTTGCACATTTCCAGTAGTTTGCATCTGGAATGTCCTTGCAGTTCCCAGCAAGTGGAGCCTGTCCTTAAGTTCCTGGAATCGGGGAGAATTCTGTCACTTTAAATATCCAAAATGGTCAAGCAGTTGTAAACATTCAAAATGGCTGCACCCTCCAGACAGGCAGAAGTCCACAGCTCAGTCTGCCTTCCTCTTCACTTCTTCCCCTGTTATTCACCAGCCACCAGAGCAGTCCTCCATCTAGTACCTAGCTAGCAGGGCTGAATTTTAGGTTAATTCTTAGGTCCTAACACCTTTTGGCAATATCCAAGGTGTCTGTGCCATCAGGATCGTTGCCAGACCATAGCTTCTTATGTCTCCTTTTTTGGTGTTTTCATGCAAATTCTTCTATTTGGCATTTAGTTCACTTTTCTATCCTTCCCTTCAAAGCTCAGGAGTCCAGGGTTATCTTCTGTATCTGTGTTCACTGGTTCCCCTTTTCTTTGTTGAAGAGGGTTTGTGCAGTCTTTCTGCCTATTCTGCCATCTTACTGGAACTCTAATTATATTCATTTTTGACTGAATGTTTACATTATTTGAAATGTTTTACTCATAATAATTAAATGCAAAAAGTATTACATATTTTTATTTATGCAATCTTAAAATAATTACATCATCATGAAATTGCTTTGGTTAAAGAGATTGTCTTAGTCTATCTGTTGTTGCTGTTGTTGTTATGTGCCGTCGAGTCGGCCCCGACTCATAGCGACCCCTCCTTGGGTTTCTGAGGCAGTATCACTACGGAAGTAGGATT